>NW_006160124.1:3036386-3045274 GCF_000334495.1 Tupaia belangeri chinensis
GAAAGAATCAGAATAAAAAAACCAAAGTACGATAGATCCAGTTATAGTTGTGAGTGCTGCTAAGACACTGTGCTTTACAGGCCGGAATCATATGAGAGGTAAAGATTTGATTCCTGGTCCAATCAAAACGCTGGAACAGCAACTTGCTCCTGTAATTTCAGCAACCCAGGAGGCAGAGACAGGAGGATTTAAAGCTCAAGTTGGGCTAGAGGAAAAGAGTGATATCTGAAAGGGCTGGGCATGGTGATGCAGCCTTGTGTTCCCTGCTGGGAGGCTGAGCAGAAGAATCACAATCCTGCCTAAATAAATAAATGTATGAAACAGGGGTGAAATTTTTGACTGAAGCATAGCATTCTTTTATTTATTAAATCAGCTGACAAACATTTGTTGCATGTCTACCATCTAAGGCGTTGTTCTAAGTCATCATTGTCTGTAACTAAAACAAACTCTGTGACCCAGTGTAGGTGGTGTACTGGTTAAGGTGATGGATCTCCGTGGTTCAAGCCCCAGACCTGGTGGCTTGAGAAACATGTTGGGCAAGTGTATGTGCCTGCCCTAAATTCCAGAGGGGACAATGGAGAAGGGATCGCTGCATGGCCATCTTTCCTAGGGAGTGATGTCTCACTCTCTGTGTCTCTCTGGAGAGCGCTCATACCCTATGGCCAAAATAAAAAACAAAAAATAAAAACAAACACTTATTGTAGTATAAATCAGTAATAAGAAAATGGCAGCTAGTGAGAAATATTTCTAAATACACAACATTAGGACTGTGAAGACCAAGCAAATAAGCCTGACCCTTTCTAATTGCTTTGTACCTGCTGTTTCTTCTGCTTAAGAGCTAATCTTACCCCAGCAACTATTTGGCCAGTCAGTTGCTACCTCACTTAGAAATTCTCCCCATGAGATGCTTCTTCTGACTTCCCAAATTCAGTCAGATTCTCTGGCTCACAAATTTCTTTTTTACCATAATAGTCTATTCAACTATATCCTAAGGCATTTCACATTTGTTATTTTATATGTTTCCTGTGAGTTTTCAAAAATAATTTTCCTTACTGAACTGTGAGTTTCATGAGGTTAAAGTTTCATGTTTTTAATTCATAACCCATAATGTAATAGATCATACCATTAACATCTATGTATTTTTAAAAGCTCAGACATTTTTTAACAGGTAAAGAAGAGCTATCATGGGCTCTTTAAAATTATCCCAGTTTTCTAGATATAGGCAAATTATATTTTAGGACAAAGGTAATAGTAATCGTGTTAGTAAAATGACTCCTGATAATATTTCAAAATATGTAGTTAATAGAAAATAAGAGAATTAAATATTTCAGTTTTCAAATGGAGAAGGTCTGAAAAATCCAAAAATACCTAGATCATCATAGAATTTTATACCAGTTTCCTAAGCATGTGGTTTATTTAGTCTTAAGAATGTTGGGAATGCTAACAGTCAGCATGAGTTCACTAGAAATAGGTCATCTCAAACAGGCTTTGTTTTGTTTTTTGGCTATATTATTAGATTTACAGATAAAATAATTGTTAAAAATTTAAGCCATCGTTTGCAAAAATTCCTCACAATGCCCTATGGGATATCGAGATAAACTTGTCAGAGTGATAGAAGTAAGTGATGGAATAACCCAAAGAATGTAGATGAGGAGATTCCAAATTAGATAAAGTTATTTAATGAAATGGATATGTGTTTCATTTTGTATGGTTCAACATTTTTACCAATAAGAGAAAGAAAGATAACTCTAATTATTATACATTCGCAAATGGGAAACAATGGCAGGGATGGTTTATATAATGAATAACAAAATCAAGATGAGCAAAAAGTAAACATTCACTAAAAGAATATAAAGAGAATATTCAAGGTGAATTATAATTATGTTCTATTGTGTGTACATATTTATTTTTAAATTTGATTTGAGGGAACGTCACATGAAAAAGACTTGGAGGTTTTGATTTGCCATAGGCATATGGTACATCTACAGGGAAATCAAGTGGCAATAAAAGCAGCAAAGGTTGGTTAGGAGTCTGAGCCCCAGAATAAATGGAGTAAAGTTGCAGTGAAACTTATTCTAACCATGATGGATTAACAAGGACCAGACCTAGTCTACTGCTGTAAACAACTAGACCTTGTGACAAAATATAAGGAAAAACTATTTTGAAGACTTTGGACAAGTTGAAGCACAAGCCTGAAATTGATGAGAAAGCAAATAAAGTAGGTAAAGTCCTACAACTTTTCTAGATTTCTTTCTAGAGATAATTTATGAACTGTAGGTGCAGAGTAAACAAACTTAAATACAGCTCATAAGGACACTGAGTTAAAGAGGTGAAAATTAGAGTTGAGAGAGACTGCTATGAACGTGCAAAGATGTATTTTCAGGAAGAATACACGCGTAAAAATGATTTTCAGCCTGGTTCTGGTCTTCATAAGTCAATACTAATTACTAGACTGCTAATGTGAAGAATGAAACCATACAAGGTAAGGCAAACGATGGTAGGAAATTTGTATTAGAAAAATGTTTAGAGCTCATACAGGGTCAGGCAATATTTGAGTTCTCACAAGTCAAAGTAAAGAACCCTCAGAGAATACTCAGGTTGGAGACCCAGAAAAATAATTTCTCAGAAATTGAGAGGGAGAGACCAGCAGATGTAGTGGTTACATTGCTAAATTCTCACGTACCTGACTGTGGCTCAAATCCTGGTCTCAGCAGTTTAAACTTACCCCAGGTGCATGTGTGCATGCCCACAGTCCCAAGAGGAGAAAAGGATTGCAGCATAGCCATCCCTCCAGGAGGTGATTTCCGCTTTCTGTCTCTCTGTCTCTCCAGTGAGACATGTGCCCTATAGCAAAAATCTCTCAAAAAGTAATAAATTGAGATGAATATAAATGGAATTTAGTTTACACTAAATCTTCACTTAAAAATAAGCCTTCAAGTCAGCAGTGCTTATACCTCTGAACTACCACATGACCAACAGTGGTTCAAGTCCTGGTCCCAGTGGGTTGAAAATTAATCAAGGAATGTGTGCACATGTGGCCAAGATCCCTGGAGGAAAATGGAGGAGACTGCATCATGGTCCATCACCCTGGATGGGGAGGATGATTTCTCACTTTTCCTCTCACTGTCTCTGTCTCTCTCTCTCTCCAGTGAGCACTAGTACTAATGCCAAAACCTCTAAAAAATAAAACAAAAACTTCGAAGGTAAAAAGTGACTAAAAATAATAAGTGTTTGTCAAACACTTATGTTTTCAAAATAAAAGACAAAAAAAATAATAAAATCCAGATAACCTGCAGTATAAAGCAACATCTAGTTCTCAACCCCAAATTACTAGACTTTCCAAAAATCATGAAAATGTGATTTATAAAAAAAAAAACACAAAATCAATGACAGATTAATTAGAAAATAATATTGCAATGATTATTATAAGTATAAACAAGTATTTGAAAAGAAAAATGCAGCAATATTTTATTGTATAGAATTAATATTAGACTCTAGAAAAAATATCAATGGTCTTGAAGACATAGGACTAGAAATTTTGTAAAGTGAAACAGACATAAATTAAAAGAGGAATATTCTTAATGCCAGATAGCATAATATAAAGTTACATAGCAATGATATATTTTCAGTACATAAAGCTAAGAAAGCAGGTGCAGAAATATATACTTGTTGAAAGAGTGGTTATTTTTTTTTCTGAACTTGATGAAAATTATGAATTTGAGATCTAAGGATCTCAATGAATTTTAAAGAGGTAAACACATACAAGCCTACAAACACAAAAAGCACATAAATTACTAACACCAGTATAAAGGAAAAAAACAAGCAATAGAGGAGAAGGCATATTTTATGAACAATTGAATAGTAAGAGCTATGGCTGACATTCATGAAAAATTATTTAAGACATTCATGAAAAATTATTTAAGCCAATAAACAATGGGCCAACATCATTAAGTGGTCAAAAGAGAAACTGAATAGTTTAATCTACAATTCTGTGGCCAGAGAAAATTATTAAAATTGATAAAATATATAATCTTTTTAAAGATATGCTTATACTGAGTGAACTTATTTCTAAAATACCTACAGCATATGAAATGTTAAGGGAAGTTTTAGGTGGAATGCAAGTGATGAAAACATGGGTCTATACAAAGGGACGAAGAGCACTAAAAATACCAAATAGTAAATAAAAGACATACTTTTAAATGTTTAACTTATTAAAAATTAGATGCAGAGATTATAAAGTACTATAAGATTTATACTGAGTATAGAAGTAAAATATATGAAAATAATATCACAAAAAAATGGAATTGGGGACATGGGAATTTAAATTGTTATAAAAGTCTTAGATTATAGGGGCCAAACAAGAGCAAAGTAGTTAAGGTGGCTGGATCCTATACAGCCCACCGCACAGTTCAAGTTTCCATATATGGTGGCTTGAAATTCAACACATCAGTCTCATGTGCATGCATGCCCAAAATCTCCAGAAGGGAATGGAAAAGAGATCGTGGCATGGTGATTCCTACTTAGGGATATTTTCTTTTTTTCCCTCTCTCTGGTGAGCCTATGTACCATGTAAAAAAAAATAAATAAATAAAATAATAAAAAAATTAAAAAAATCTTAGATTAATAAATAAAGTCTTATATTGTTACTGGAAGATAAGTGGTGATAAATTAAAAGTGTATAATTTAAACTTAACCATTAAATAAACAAACTAGGAGTTATATACTTAAAAAATACTTGAGGCCAGTAGGCAGTGTGCTGATTAAAGGCACTGGGCTCCCCCATAGCCAACCATGGTTTGAATCCCGGACCTGGTGGCTTGCTTTCTCACTTTCCCTCTCTCTGTCTCTCTGATCAAACTGAATAATAATAATAATAATAAAGTTAAATAAAAAATATTTAAAAAAATACTTAATCCAAGTAAAGTCAGAAAAATAGAAACCAATAAACTAAGAACGGATCCTATAAATAGAAAATAAGATGGTAGATTTAAATTTGAGCCTATCGATAATTACATAATTTATAAATGGTCTAAAGAATCCAATTACAAGATAGAAATGATCATATTTTATATATTAAATAAAACTTCAAAATACACTTATGTTGTCTGTAAAAAGTTCATTTTACACATAGAAAGATGGGTTAAAACTGCAAAAGATAGCCTGTAAGTAAAAAAATTGGGATGACTAAACTAATATCGGGCAAAGTAGATCTTTTTTAGAGGTTTTTGCTGTACAGTGTGTGCGCTCACCAGAAAGACAGAGACAGAGAGACAGAAAGCGAGAAATTCTCCAAAGGGGGGACGGCCACATCGCAATCCCTTCTTCATTCTCTTCTCGGGATCTTGGGCACGCACACACATATGTCTGGCATGAGTTTAAGCTACCAGGTCCGACACTCGAACCGCAGTAGACTGCATGAGAGTCCAGTGACATAGCCAGTACGCCAACTACTGGTCCCAAGGCAAATTAGATTTTAAAGTAAAAGATATTATCAGTGATAAAGAAGGATAATTCTATAAGAGTAATTACAAATATGGCAATCTAATAAAGTTTCAGAATACATAAAGTAAAAACTGATAGACTTGAAAGGAGAAAAAAACACAAATCCATAATTATATTTAGGGGCTTCTATACTCCTCCTTGAGCAACTGATAGACAAAGCAGGCAGAAAAGCAACAAAGATATTGAAGAGTTAAGCAATACATTGACTAACATGAAATTCATGTTATATAAGAGTTATAATGTATATTTATATATACACCCAGAGATGTGTGTGTGTGTGTGTGTGTATATATATATATGCACGTGTATGTGTGTGCATATATCTCATTAACGGTTTCAGTAGGACACTGACTAAAATATGCAGCGTGTTAAAATTTATGAGCCACAGTTAAGGATGTGCTGGGAAACGTATAGTATTAAATGCTGATATTGTAAAGGAAAACATGTAGAAGCCAGAAAGGGAGCTTCTATCTTAAAAAACTAAAAGAACAGGACCAGCAGTTGGTATAATGGCTATGTCACTGGACTCCCATGTGGTCGACCACAGTTCGAGTCCCAGACCCAGTGGCTTAAACTCACGCCAGGCATGTGTGCATGCGTGCCCAAGTTCCCGAGAGGAGAATAGCGGAGCAGGGATTGTGGCATGACTGTCCCCCCGGGGGGTGATTTCTCACTTTCTGTCTCTGTTTTTCTGGTGAGCACACGCGTCCTATAGCAAAATCCTCTCAAAAACAAAACAGAAAACTAAAAGAACAAGTGAAGCCATAATTAAAGAAAGGAAATAAAAAATAGAAAATAAATAAATGAAATAAAAAATTAACAGTAAGAAAATTTCAAATATCTGAAGATTATTGAAATGAATAAAAATATTAAAATTCCAGCAGCCTTTATTTTGTGTGTAAATGGACCAACTGATACTAAACTATACGAAAATACAAAAGACTTGGAATGATTAAAATGTTTTTTTATAGTAAGTTGGAAGAATTTCACTAACTGATATTAATGTGTACTATATAATACTGGTGTAGGTAGACTTAAAGAACAGTAGGACAAAATAGAAAACTCTCAAATAGAGCCACATATAATCATTGATTTTCTTTCTTTTTTATTTTGTTGGTCAATCAATTGATTTTCAACAAAATATCTACCTGATCCAATGGAGAAAGAAGCGCTGTATGTTTAACAGTTTTGAATAAACTGGATATTCATATAGAAAAAATTTCTTATTATACCTTTTATCACATAATAAACTAAATTAGTTTATAGTATTTAATGCATGACTGAAGTTATAAAATCTCTAGAAGGAAATATAGGAGAAAATCTTCATAATGTGAAATAGACAAACCTCTTGGGACGCAAAATGTACAGACTAAGAGGAAAAAAACTATCAAAATTAGTATAAATCTGTTGAAAGTCACCATAAGCTCATGAACTGCAAGAAAATGAAAGAAACACACACACACACACACACACACACACACATATACAAAATATGGAATTATATTTAAAAAAAATAGACATCTTAGGCCATCTCATGGCCTAATGGTTAAGGCAACTGAAAAGTCCTATCCAGCAATTTGAAAAACATGTTGGGGGTGTGTACATGCATCGCCCAAATCCTGAGAGATGGGAGAAATGGAAGAGAAGGGATAGTGGCATGATCATTTCCCATAGCTCTCTCACTTTGCTTCTCTCACTCTCTCACCTATACTCACCTTCTGTCAGGTAATATAAATGTATATGTATAAAATTATATAAATATATATACACAAACACCCTTCATAACTTAACAAAAGGATAAACTACTCAACATGTTGGCCAATATTGAACAGTAAGGAAAAAATATAGTACAGATGTACATGAAAATATGTTCAACATCATTGGGCATTAGGAAAATGAGAATTAAAAATAAGTACAGTATCTTCCAAAGTTAAGATATGAACAAGCAGTTCTCCTAGGCATTTATCTAAGGAAAATAGGTATATATCTACAAAGACTTGAGATAAATGTTTACAGGAGTTTTATTTACAACAGCCCAAACCTAAAACAATACTAAATGTCCAGGTGATGGTTAACATATTCCAGCATATTGATGCCAAAGAGTGCTTTTCTTGAATATAAATAAATTATACCGATTCACAAAACAGCTGGAATAAACAATATATGTTGATATATTCAACAGCATGGTTAAATATTAAACACATTAAGCTGAGGAATAGAAACAGATACAGAAATTTCCTAATATGAGATTTCATTTGATAAAATCATAAAATACAAAATTTCCTCTGATGACAGAACTGATTGTTACTTAGGAATACTAATGGGAGAATAATTGAAAAGGTATACTAAATTCTGAGAACAATGAAAATATCTTGACTTATAGTGGCAGTTACATAGATGTATGCATTTTTCAGAATGCATCACAATATGTATTTTGATGGATGTTATTTTATTTTTATAGGTTTCTAAAATAGAAAGATATGTATTTTTTGAGAGGTTTTTGCTATAGAGCGTGTTTACTTGCCAGAAAGACAGAAACAGAGAGACAGAAAGCAAGAAAACACCTCCCCTCAGGGGTGATGGCCATGCCACAATCCTTTCTCCTTCATTCTTCTCTCGGGATCTTGGGCACAGACACACATGCGCCCAGCGTGAGTTACCAGGTCCAGGACTCAAACCGTGGTCTACAACATGGGAATCCAGTGTTATAGCCATTATGACATATTCTGGTCTCAAAAAAGATGTATTTGTTAAGGTAATTAGAGGGCTACTACATGGCCTGGTGTTAAGGCGGCTGGATCCCACATAACTGACTGTGTGGTCTGAGTCCCAGAGCAAACATCTTTTTTTTTTTTATGTTAAAATTCTTTATTATACAAATTATATAAAGTATTATTAACTTAACATATTAGTAAATTAATCTATTACTAAGTTAATTTCAATACTGCATATTTTCTTTTTTTGTCATTTTGCATACTATTTTTATTTTATTAAGAATTATTTATTACTTATTCTTTTTATTCTTTTTTATTTTTTATTATCATCATAATCTTCTTTATATTACATTGAATTACATATAACTTTACAGTGTATTACATTGCTTTTTCAAAAGGGAATGCCATGCATGTCAGTCAGTACAGAGACATTAATCTCCCTGCTTCAACATTCAATATCTTTTCTATGTTTTCCCCAATCATTATTATTATTATTCTAATTATTTTTTAAAAACAGTCAATTGCTATTTCTCATTTTGCTTGTAAAAATACTTTGCCCATCATGAAATACTTCTTAGACCAATCCAGTTGAGAATACTATACATGTCAACATCAACAGTTAATAAGCCATATCTGTTTCTCACTAATGTCCTGCCTCTCTATTGTTCACTT
>NW_006160124.1:3045562-3062635 GCF_000334495.1 Tupaia belangeri chinensis
AGTTCTATTTGTAGATCTTTGAGGAACCTCCATATTGTTCTCCACAGTGGTTGAACCAGTTTACATTCCCACCAACAGTGTAGGAGGGTTCCCTTTTCACCACATCCCCGCCAACACTTATCACTTTTTATGTTCTTAATCTTTGCCATTCTGACAGGGGTTAGGTGGCATCTCATTGTGCCAGAGCCAACATCTTGAAAAACATGGCACATTTGTGTGCCTGCCCAAAATCCTTAAAGGAGAGAGACATGGAGGAGAGGGGATTGCAAGTGTGGGCATGCTCTGAGGGGAGCATTCTCTTCTCTCTTCTCTTCTCTTTCTCTCTCAGCCCAGAATGAGTGGTGGTGGGGGCGGGTGGGGGGACTACAACTCTGGAGTCAGAGATTAGGGTTTTAATCTCAGATTTACCATTAACTTTGAGTAAGTTGTTCTTTCTGAAATTTATTTTTTTCATATACACAGCAGAGATATAAACTGCCCTGACACTTAGGATTAATGAGAGGAATAAACAGAACTATGTGAAGTGCATAGCAGTAAGACTGGTGTGCATTATATTATAGCTTATTCTTCAGAAGAAATTAGACTTATCCTAAGCTAACTTTCAACACATTTATAGTAAGTTTAGCATCTCAAATTCATGGCTGGATAAAATTTGACTGTTCTCTAGAGTTTTGTTTGTGTTCGTTTTGAGACACTTGATATTATTCAAAGGAAGTATCTGAGACATCCGAGAAAGTCCCTCTCAGCAGAACCATGGAGCTGCAAATTACCTTTGTGCACAAATAGGATCATGGCTGTGATGAGATAAGGGAAGTTTTCCCAATTGTAGCAGAGCTGGCCACCGAGGGTAATAATTCTGTCTGCTAAGAAGTTCTATTTCCGGGATACAGGAAAACTCTAGCAAGTGTAATCAAAGAGTTTGCCCAGAAAAATCAAGGCATTCATATAAAAGTGGATGGCTATTGTGCATTCAAAATCCAGAAATAGGCTAATAAATTCTTACTCCGATGTAATAAACTAAGGCCGCAGCCTCTGTAGTGCCTGACTCACGTGCAGAGGAAAAACGGAATGAAAGGCTAAAGTGACTTTGACCCATTTACAGCTTTTGTGCCTGTGTAATTTTGTCCTTAAATACTTAAAACATTTCTGTCTGTGTCTAGAGGGTCTATGTGCTGGCCGGGCAGAGACAGACAAAGAGGAAGAAAGCCTTTTCCAGAGGGGTGTGGACACAATGCAAACGGAATCATTGTATTAATTGCTATATCAGTTAATTATATAGAATCAATTATATACCAATATATTTAATATAGTAATATATCAATTGCAATAAATCAATGTTATTTTGCAATATATTTCTACATTTTAAATATACTTAATTTATGATAAGTACATGATATATAAATGTATAATATTCAATATATTTGTTATAAAATGTAGTATGTCCTTAAAATTAAAATTATGTATATGAAACATATTAGCAAAGTATAAAATGTTCCTAGAAAATAAAGAGGAGAACTGTTGGAGTGTCAGGCTGGCAGGTGGTATGGTGATTAAGGGTGCTGGACTACCACATGGCCGACTGTGGTTCAATTCCCAGATCTAGCAGCTTGCTTTCTCATTTTCTCTTTCTCTCTCTCTCTCTTTCTCTCTCTGTCCCTCTCTGGTCAAATTAAAATATAAATGAATAAATAAAGTTAAAGAAAATAATTATTTTAAATGAGTGTTAAAGATCAAGGAAATTGAGAAAAATAGACAAGCTAGCATAAATACCTAGGCATTATTAAGCTCTAATTTATGATGTTTTTTAAATCTAACATAGGGTATTTTTGGGCCGGTAAGTGGTGCGGTGGTTAAGGGCACTGGACTCCCATGTTCTCGGCCTTGTTTCAAGTCCTAGACCTGGTGACTTAATTTCTCACTTTCCCACTCTCTTTCTTTCTCTCTCTATCTCTCTCTCTCTCACTCTGTCCCTCTCTGATCAAATTAAAATAAATAAGTAAATAAATAATAGAGTTAAATAAGATAATTCTTAAAAAAAAATCTAACATAGGATATTTGTTTTGTTTCTTGGGACCCTGATATCACTTACATAATTCATTTGTCTAATTCTTTCTGTAGACTATAAATATTTATGTATATTACATTGGATACAAAAAATCTTTCCCTCCCCATAAAAAATTGTTCTCTAGTGCTAGAATTTCTATGATGTTTGTCTTTAGGTTCAAATAAAGTTTTTGAAGTCTGTAAATATTTCTCTGTGAATCTTTAAACATGTTAAACACTTTAAAAAGATTTAAAGAAATTCTGAAGTTTGGATATGGCTTAGTTTCAGTCATTTATTCACTCATCCAAAAATTAAGGAGTTTTAAATAAGTGATAGGTCTGTACATGGCACTGCGCTTATCCAAAAATTAAGGAGCCATAAATAAGTGATAGGTCTGTACATGGCACTGGTAACTCTCTCTTGAGAAACCAAAGACTCATGCATATGGCATATCTTATTTGTAATGATTCTCAAATTATTTTTTAATTGTCTCAAAAAAAGTAAAATTCTTTTTTCTAAAATTTTTTATATTGTATGAATCAATATTTTACAAAATTCTGTTTTGATTTACATCAAGTAGTTGATAAAAATGTTAAAATGTTATGACCCTAGATAAAATAATTTATGACAGTTCTAAATAGGCATAATTTAAGAAAAATAAATGGTATTAAAATTGTATAAATATTTGTGGTTATAATTAATATATGAAAACCGTGGCTTTTATTCTACTGTGGGAACAGTTATTATAGCTACTTTTCTAGTTCTTAATAAGGAAAATGTTATTACAACTTAAAATACCTAAAACATTAGATTTTAGATTATTCATTTTTAAGAAATATAAGTGCTTCTTCTAGAACACTGTATTACCTTCTTACATTAATTTATTTTCCTTAGGAATCTTGAATGCTTTCATCACAACTCTTGGTCTTGGAACCCCTTTTCAGACATAAAATAAGAGAACACACTTGGGGAAAATGGAATTTCTAAAAACTCCCTAATGTTTTACATATTGGGTTACAGTGTATGCATATGTACTCTGTAACTTCCTTTTCTGAGAAACAAAGTATGAAGTAAGCAGGATGATTTTACTCTGAATTCACATTACAGAATCTAATCATCACAGTACATTGTTAATGACTCAGAGCTCTCTAACTTACCTTATATCTCTGTAGCCACAGACTCAAGTTAAGTTCACTGAAAATTTCATGGTTTTAACATTTAATATTAATGTTGGCAGTGAAATATGAATATTTCGAATGCCACTATTGGATTGAAGAAAATACACATAAGAAACCTCCAGTCTTTAATTCATTCCACATTACCAGAACGTATTTGTTATTAATATTTCTTAAGGTTTTTCTATCAAGAGAAGAAACTTTGGGGTTAAAAATTAATGTAAAAATCTTTCTAGTGAAACTGCTTGAAGGAAATCACTAGAGGTTAGCTAGATGATTCCAACTCATGACAAGGGGTGATCTTGACAGGAATATGATGACCTACCCTCCCAAAACATCTGTAATAAGAAAAATGTGTGCTTGATATCTAGGGAGAGAATGGAGCATTAGAACAGGAGTTATAAATTCAAGCAAATCTGCTAACTCTTTTCCTCCTTGGGACCAACTGAGACATCTTAACTACTATAATTTCTAAAGCACCCTAAGCTGCAGATACATAAGTATTGAAACTGGCAGGGACTCTCAACTATCAAATTCCATTCTATCATTATTCTACCAACAGATTTCAGTATAAATTTTTATTCCTTGAAATCTGCAGAATATTTTTTCTGGCATTTCTGTTTGTTACTCAGATTAAGAGGGTATCCAGAGAAGGATTTTGGGGGCTTGAAGAGCTGCTTAGGTAGAGTAGCTGTGTTCATAAACTATGAATCAGACACAGTGTTTACCAATCCCAGAATAACATGATTTATAGCACAGTATATTACAGGGAAGAATATATTCATTTCTTATTAATTCTTAGAAAACATGTTAGTCTGTTACAGAGTTTTCCACAAGGCCAATTACCCTGTGAAATGCAAGAAATTCTGTAAGTTTATACTTTTTGTTATGCAAGAAAATTTCAAAAAATTGTTTCACCATTTGGTTAATGCAACATTTTAGAATTTTACAAGTCCTTATTTTCCCTTTCTTGAGGAAAAAATTATTTCTGGAGATTTGTCATTTGTTTATTCCTTTCTGGCTATTGGTTTATCTATTTAAAAGTTATTGTTGAGACAGATTCCTTTGTGAGTACTGTATTTTTGCTTGAATACTGAATCCCATTCCAGGGAACCTGGCTAAGAAAACAGTAGTGCAATGGGTTGAATATAATGCAGTTTGCTGATTGACTACTAAGATGCCACTGTTTTGAGTCAGAAGGCTTTTACAAGTGGCAAATGTTTTCTGACTTCCCTCTGACTTATTAAAGCGTTTGTGAGTCCATCCAAATGTTTCTTAATCCAAAGGGACAGTCAGTGCTTATAGAAAGATGTGATGACAAAGGTGACTAGGTAAAATATAAATTGTCTTTGGAGAACTCTGAAGTGGTTTTTTACTTTTTCAGTTAAGAGCTCTTTTGGATTATCTCCCACTTTTTTCTAATAGCAAATATCTCTTCTTCAAAACACATACATTTGGGCCAGCTTGTGATGTAGTGGTTGAGGCATGGGATCCCACACGGCTGACTCTCTGGTTCAAGTCCTGGACCTAGTGACCTGAAAAATCACACCAGATGAGTATGTATGTACAGCCAGAATCACGAGAGGAGAATGGAGAAGGGATTGCAGCATGGTCATCCCTCTGGAGAGTGATTTCTCATTAGCCCTCTCTTTCTCTCCAACCCCCCCCATATGTCCTATGACAAAAACGTAAACATACACACACACTTTTACACAGAAATCAGATGACTATGGATCATATGTTTATAGAAGAGAACGTGTGCTACTTTGAAACTTTTAAAATACAATTTTAGTAAGATTTTAACTCCTGTTCAATACATTATAAACTGGCTATCTACTTGTTTATCAGGTGGATGCACAGATTATTAAAATTATCAAAATTACTTAAACATTTCTGGCAATTATAGAAAGAACACAGCACTGTTGGATTTCCAGTAGGTTTTTAGGAAATGCATTTTAAATCTCAGGAGGCTGCATGTAATAAATGCAGTATTTTTTCTAATTACTGTGTGTCTTTACTAGAGCAATAAAACAGTAGTCATAAGTACAACAATTAGGATTGTTAATTATGAAACTAATCTCACAAGTATAGTTTCATAATATAGAAAAATATATAATAAGTGATTTTCACAAGTATAGTTTCATAATATAGAAAAAATATATAATAAGTGATTAAAAGAAAGTCTTGAAGGATTTCATTAGTATTGTGCATCAAATATCCATAAGCAACCCTATCCCCAGAAGGATATGAATATAAATAAATAATACAGAGATATATATGCATTGTGAGTGTGTTTGTGTGTGTGTTTATTCCTCTATGTCCTATACAGGAAACTTAGAAATATAGAAAGCCGTTTGAGAAGTATATTTTAGATTAAAATCTTTAATATATGTAAATAATGAAATTTGCTACTATTACTGTGTAACATTGATGCTGTTGACCTTTAATCATAAGGACATGCTCTGAGTTGTTTTTCTGATACAAATGACCAATCTATTTGCAAGGAAACATATTTTCCTGGCTGGAATAAGGCATCTTTGGACCAGAAATAACTACCATGTTTTCAACAACTGAGTTAACTGAATAACAGAAACAAGGCGTGTAAAATTTTGGCAGGTACCAGTCTTTTTCCTTAAAAGTTAAAGCTTCACTAGCATTGATAAATAGAGGTATATAACTTATTGCAATCAAGATTTGACTTTAGGTATCTTAGCCAACAATACTTTTATTAGGCCCTCATGCTGAGATTTTGAGTCCTTTTTTCGTAGCAAGCTATGGTATTCCCAGTCATGTAGGTTGTCAGGAAAATTTCAAAGGAAACAATATTTAAACATGAGAATTTCTCTATTACTCACATAAGTCTGCGAGTAATTAGTAGAGAAATTTAAACAATAAAATACATGGCAGCAAGAAGAAATTACTGATCTATAGAAGATATACCATAGTATGTGAGCTACATTCTCATGCACCTAAAGAGATTAAAATCTATTTGGGGAAAAAAGACATACATGAAACTGTTAAGAGACCCATTCTCAGGGGTATAGTCAGTAGCATATTGAACTGCAATGTTGGAAGCCACATGGCTGACTGCAGTTTTGGATTTCTAGCCTGGTCAAGCAGAAACATGCCAGGCTCATGTGTTCTAAGATCCTGATAAGCTTGGAGGGCTGAGGAAAAATGATGGTGGTGTGAGTAGACCCTGTTCTCTGTCCACAATGCACACATTCTCTATCATGAACAAAAACACTTAAAACACACACACACACAAAAAAAAATAATTGCACTTTTGGGACTAGGAGTTAGCGTAATGGCTATGTCGCTGGACTCCCATGTAGTCGACAGCAGTTTGAGTCTCAGACCCAGTGGCTTAAACTCACGCCAGGCATGTGTGCGTGTGTGCCCAAGATCCCAAGAGGAGAATGGAGGAGAAGGGATTGAGGCATGGCCATCCCTGCTGGTGGGTCATTTCTTGCTTTATGTCTCTCTGTCTTTCTGGCGAGCGCACACACCCTATAGCAAAATCCTCTCAAAAAAAAAAAATAAATAAATAAATTGCACTTTTAGTATGTCTCTAGAAATATTTTAAGTAAAAAGGGAAAGAAACTAACAAACTACAGTAATATTTTCAAATAAGTGACTATTCTTTCACTGAATTCATCACTGACCCCATCAAGGCATCATTTATACAGTCATTAATTTATTAAACGTTTACTGAATTTCACACTGGAGACAGTACTGTATGGCTACCTAGGATCTCTAGGTTGGCAAAACACAATCTCTAACAAGTACATAGTCAAGAAGAGAGAACAGACCGATAAAGTTGAAATAAAGAGTAAACAATACAAACACAGAAGCATATATGTAGTAGAGAAACTTTGTAAAAGGGAACGATAAAATAGGAAATGAGAAAAAAGCGATACAGTCTGATCAAAGATGAGATTAAGGGCCACGTCAGTAGTTAAGGGAGCTGGATCCCACATGGATGACTGCAGTTTCAACCCTTGTCCCAGGAGCTTGAAGAACACAGTGGGTGAGTACATGACCAATATCTGGAAGGGATGGAACAATCAATGGGAAGGGATTACAGCATAACTATGCCCCGCAAGACGAACGTTTTCTCTGGCTAGTGCACAGGCCCTCGGGTGATCAAAGAAATAAAAATGAGATCTCACAAACCTAAAGAGTTGGAGAAAGCTCAAAAGCAAGGATTTGGGGTTTGAGATTGAGTTGGGTGAAAAAAAAATGAAATTTTTTGGTCTCTTATGGCAGTAGTTTTAGGCTAATAATGTGTACAATGTGAGACTCCCCAGAGGTACTGAAATTGTTTTTGGAAGTTTATCTTCCTTTATATACTATCATATTGTAATTACACATAAGATGTCTTTTTATTATCAATGAATATTTTAAGTAGCAAATCTAGTCCAGGTTTTAGTTTAGTAATATGTAAATGCTTAAAGAACATTCAACCTTTTAAGCTGTTTTGTACAGCATAATATTAATAAACTAAAAATAATATTTTAAAATGTATAACAATCACATGGGATTAATCCCAGGTTTGAAAATTTTGGTTGAATGTCAATAATTAATGTAATATGTTAATAAAGAAAAATAAATCAATGCAAGAAAATTATTTGACAAAGTAAACATGCATATGTGATTTAAAAACAAAAACTCCTAAAGCTCTCCCACTGATGAAAGCTACATAATAAAAACTTAGAGCTAACATTGCAATTATGAAACACTGGATGCTTTCCCTCTAAGATAAGGAACATTCAGCATTCTACTAGATGTTATGGAGACTGGAAGTAGGGATGAAAAAGAAATACAACACATCTGATTAGAAAGAAAGGAGACTGTCTTTGTTTATAATGCCATGCTTCTGTATGTAAAAAATTCTAAGGAATTTTCCCGTATCTATCAGAACCAATAAACAGCTTCAGCAAGTTCACAAAATACAAGATCAATATATCCAAAATCAGTTGTATTTTAATATACAATGACTAATCCAAAAATAAAATTAAGTATAAAGTTATACTCACAAAAGAATAAAATCCTTAGAAATTTAACAGAAGTATGCAAAGCTAGCAAACAACATTATAAAAATCTCATTGAAAGAAATTAAAGGTAATATAAATAAGTGGATAAATAATCTTTGTCCAGGGCTGGCAGGTGGCATAATAGTTAAGGTACTGGACTTCCACATGACTAACTGTGGTTCAAGTCCAGAGATGAGTGACTTAAAACTCACACCAGGCATGTGTTGTTTGCATGCCCAAAATCCCAAGAGAAGAATAAAGGAGAAGGGATCGCAGCATGGCCTTCTTGAGTGAAGGATGATTTTTCACTTTCCCTCTCTCATTATCTCTGTCTCTCCCATGACTATACATGCCCTTTGACAAAAATCTAAAGAAAGCAAAACAAAACAAAACAAAACATTGGACCAGCAGATGGTGTAATGTGTATGAGTCTGGACTCCCACATAGTCAACCACTGTTTGAGTCCCAGACCCACTGGCTTAAAACTCATGCCAGGCCCATGTTCACCCAAAATTCCAAGAGAATGGAGGGGAAGGGATTGCCATATTGCCATTAGCTCTAGGAGTAATTTCTTGCTTTCTGTCTCTCTGTCTCTCTCTTTATCTCCAGTGAGCACATGTGTCCTGTAGTAAAAAATCTCTCTTAAAATATAGCATAGTATGAGCTATGGTAAAAAAAAAAAAAAAAAAAAAGAAAAAAAAAAAAAAAAAAAACAAATATATATATTTGTGCTTGTTTATATATTCTCTAGAATATATATATGCGTTTGTCATGAATCAAGAGGCTTAATATTGTTAATATAGCAGTTATTCTCATATTAATTGATTTAATGTAATCTCTAACAAATTCCAGCAGGCTTTATTTTATTTTTGGCAGAAATTTGAGTTGTTTCTAAGACCTAGAAAATCTAAAACTCCTAACATTTCAATTTTGAAATAGAAAGGCAAAATTGCACATCTACTTTGAAAAACAAATGGTGGTTTCTTAAAAGTTAAACATAAATTTATTGTACAATGCATTGTATTCCATTCCTAGATATCTACTCAAGATAAATTAAAATACGTCCACACAAGATTTGCACAGGATATTAATAGAAATATTATCCATAATAAACAACATTGGAAATAGTCTACATGTTCTCAACCGATAAAAAACAGGCAAAATTTTGAATATTCATATAATAGAAAGCAAGTCAGCATTTAAAAGGAATAAGCTACTGACAAATGTATGAAAAGGATGAAACTCAGAAAAACTATGCTAAATGAAATAAACTACATATTATATGATTCCATTTGTATAAAATGAAAAATCAATTGTAGTGATGTTGCATAATACGAATTTATTAAAAGTATTGAATTCTATATTTGAAATCATTACCTGTCAAATGTTAAGTGTTTAAAATATAAAATGTTAAAAAAAAAGTTACTACTCTAAGTTAGACCACACAACTAGTGGAAAGTTCACAATACTAGATGTCAAAATTAGATTCCTCATGCCAGCCCCTCTTTGCCAATACAAATGTTGTGTTTGTAAGTTCCTTAACATTTTTTAAACCTCAGCAGATTCAAGGTATTAAAGAGTAAGTTGGCATAGGTGACTCTTTTCTCAGCAGATTCAATCTATTAAAGAGTAAGTTGGCATAGGTGACTCTTAAAATCTCTAACTAGCTATCAAATTTCTTGGATCTATTCATTTCTTAAAATTTATAGAAGAAAGCCATAAAGCCATAGAATAAAATGTGAGACTCTGAAGTAATGCCACCACACCTTACCCATTTTTTTTCTCTAGAAGTTCTATGATTTTTAAAATGTATTTGGAAATGTTATTTCTAGGTCATTGGTTCAATTGTGACTCATTTGGTACCCACTAAGTGGATATCTTGGAAACAAACAAAAAAATTAAAAAGGCAAAGTTCTATCTGCAAAGAAATCTCTCATTCTCAAAATGGGTGGAAGTCATAAATGAATGACATAACTTCCAGAAGAATTTAAAGAGCAATGACTCATGTAAGAAGTCAAAATAAGGGCCTGGAACATTTCAAGGGCAGGGGAGATTTCTATGATTAGAATATAGGCAAAGCTCTCACAGAGGAAATGTAACTTGAATTGACTCTTAAAGAAAAGGTATGATTCAAACATGTGAAAATGTGAGGAGAGTATATCAAGCGGGAAAAGTATATGAACAGAACTAAGAAAATTCAGAGACAATTTCACAATTTGGCTGTAGTATTGTAACAAGAAAGTGAAGTGAAGCGATATAAAGTCAGATAGTAAAAGTGAGCCAGATCATGGAGAATTTTGAATGTCAAGAGTTCTCTCAAATCGTTGGAACCAGCAGTTGGCATAATGGCTATGTCTCTGGACTCCTATGTAGTTGACTGCAGTTTGAGTCCTGGACCCAGTAGCTTAAACTCACACTGGGCACGTGTGCGTGTGTGCCCAAGATCCCGAGAGGAGAATGGAGGAGAAGGGATTAAAGTGTAACCATTCCCCCTGGGGGTGATGTCTCCTACTCTGTCTCTCTCTATCTTTCTGAAAAAAGAGTTCTCTCAATTTGGTGCTGGGGAATTCCCACTGACTTTTGGGAAGCTGAATGTTTATCAGAGGTTCCCCTGAAGAAAATTGATCTCACTGTTCTGAAAAAGGTTTGGAAATTGGAAGTTGTGAGACTGGTTTGAATGCATGATAGGAAAGACCTAAATAGGATTAATTCTAGTGATAAAGCATTTGAAATAGATATAATTAATGTATTGGGTTGCTGGGAAGGTCATGATGTATTTTTCTATGCAAAAATGCATCATGACTTTTGTAACCCAATAGAAGTAAAAATTATAGGACTCCATCTTTTTAATTTATGATCAAAAGAATGTAAGTAGAAGTGGATAGTTTTCAATTTTTTGTGTTTTCTCATTGAGTCCTTCAAAGCATTTCATTTGTAAGGAGTATTATATACATTTTACAGATTAGAAACCAGCAAAGAGAATAACCCAAGGTTCTGTGAAGTAATGGTGGAGTTACATTGGATTTGAGCAGCAGGTGCACATACCAGTCTGATAGAATCCTCTTCGCAAACTCCGAGGAAGGTCTCAGTAATGAAATACTGTGGTTCCATTGGCATAAGAAGGATACACATACAAGAGAAGATAATGTGAGAGAAAATAAGAAAAAATTGAATTTCTTGTGTTTTCCTTTAGTGTGTGTCTGTATGTTTTGAAAGTTCAGAGCTTATAAATGACATTTACAAAACTAAATACAGAACCTATGAATTTTTCAATGAAAATTTATTTTCAGATTATTGCTCAAGCTTCCATTATTTTTTTCAATGGAACTTTATATTCTATTCTCTTATAAAAGGAGATATATGTCTTCTATCTATTTCAAGTTGCATCTTGAAAATGATGAAGGGGAAAACTTGATAATGAGTACTTGTTTATATTTATCATGAAAAAACAAAAACTGGTTATGAACTGTCTTTCTAAACTGTGTGCATGCATAAACATAAAATGCAATAACTAAAAAGTATTCACAAAACTCTTAACTTTGATTATCTCCATACAGTGAGTTTATGAGTGCATTTTTTTCTTCCATTTTGGTCTTTCCTGGATTTTCCAATAATCTGACATGTATTACTTTACCTGATTTTTGGGTAAAGAATTTTGAAATAAAACCTTTATAGTATATAATCTGGGTTCTGATGAACTGCTTTCAGAGTTACTTTGGTTCCAAGGAGAATTGAAACATGGTATCTCCTACAGTTTTACTTCTTATCTTCTTCCCGTCCTGTGAAATCTCATTCTCTAGAACTGATTTTTGCCTCAATTACATTTTTCTAATTATTATCTACCTTACTGTGGAAAGCACTGTTCTTTGCCTACCTGGTATCCATTCTGTACTTTTTCCTTAAAGAAAAAAGATGGTGCCAGCCACGCTGGTGCTGATGGTTCTGCTGTGGCCAGTTGCCTGGGGATGCTGCTCCAAACCTTGGGAAGGACTTGTCTTCCCTAGTCCTCCGTGGGTATTAGCATTAGCAGTTGAGGGACCAGCCATATTTACAGACCCAGCAAATGCTACCAGTCAAAGTGAGGCGGAGTCCAGCTTTTTGGATAGTATCTTTTGGGTGGGAGCTCCCAAAAACAGACACAGCAGTGAAGTTCATCAGTATAGAAGAAACCCTCAGAAGTTTATAAAAGTTGAGAACAATATAGACTTCGATCCTGAATGTGGTCACCTGAAACAGAAACACGTGCTTTGTGGTTATAGCTATGAGAAGGTTGCAAGGAGACTGCAGAAATCAGACGGCAGATAGGGAAACAGGAAGGGGGCCCTTTCAAGGCTCCTGCCATGGAGATGGTGGTGTTGTACACAGGACTGACACTGTCTGAATAAGATCAGGGCAAGAAGATCATTGAACAAGAAAAGAAGTGATCATCCTGGTTCACTCAGAATTGACAGCAACAGTGGCTCTTTGTTAGAAAGAGTCTTTGTTGCAAAGAATAGTCTCATGATCCTCCTGCCTCATCCTCTGTTGTCACTGGGATTACAGTCACGTATCACCAAGCCAACCTTTGGATGGGACTAGGAACCCAACCCAGGCCTCCCATGTGTTCCAGACTACAGAGCACAGCATTTTAGCAGTCTGTGCTTGGGTCAACTAGTCATGTTTATTTCCACATTTCTTAGAGCAACAAAGGCACAATAAGCCATATAAGTTGCTGAAGAGCACAGAACTAGAAACTGGTGAAGCCAGAGCTTGAACAAAATTTTATCTGATCTCAAAGAATTGCTTAAATTTTGAATCCCTATTCCATAATTTTACCATGCTTTTGTTCTCTTTGACAAAAATATTTTTTCAGTTCATCTAAAATTATCTCAATTTATCTGTACATCATTTAAAGTGAGTTTAGCAACAGAATTTTAGCTTTCTTTCATTCCCATAGATTTTGATCAGCAAGGAAGCATTACTGCTATCATCTGGCTGTGGACTGCAGCCCAGAAAGAACTTTGGGTACTAACTCTTAATAAGGTTTGCCCTTCAATAGTAGTTATGGTCTAAAACACAAAGGTGGCCAGCATATGGCATAGTGGTTATGTTCCTGGACTCCCACATGGCTGACCATGGTTTGAGCCCTGGACCCAGTGACTTGGAAATTATAGTAGGCATGTATGAATGCATGCCCAAGATCCTGGAAGGAAAATGGAGAAGGGATTGTGGCATGACCATCTTCGCTGAGGGGTAATTTCTCACTTTCCCTCTCACTTTTTGTCTCTCTTCAGTGAGCATACACACTGTAAGGTAAAAACCTCTTTAAAAAAATTGAATTATACATATATGAAATAAAATAACCTAGAAAATAAGTCAGAGGTCTTCCAAAAGTTCATGGAAAATTTGAATTAAAATATGAGATTATAGTGCAAAAAGAATTTGAAATTTGTGCACTGGTTTCTCATAATACACTTTTTCTACCATGACCTTTTGGAAGACTTGCCTTATACTACTAAAACTATGTTTGGTAATCATGATTTCTGAAATTTATCATATTGTTGGCTGTTGATCCTGTCATCACTTTATCTTTTTATAGTTTTTCTTATCAATAAAGGGAAATAAGCCCAGATTGGCAGTAAATACTCTCAATTTTCTCAACAGACATGCATTCCATAAAAATTAGGTAATAATGTAATTATAAGGAAGAATACATGCAGTTTATTTGGGGATAGCTAAAAGATTATCTTTCTAATCAGAGTCTCATTTGCATTAGTTTCATCTTGATTTGCTATTAGACATTGGGCGTCCTCTTTCTTGTGCTTTAGAGTAACAGATCTGGTATACTCGATAATAATGAAATTAAGTTTCTAAAACAAAGGAGAGCTACAGAAAACATGCATCATTACAGTTGCTATAATAAAGAACAAAAAAAGATCATGAAACTCACTGGACTATTCTTGTATAGTTTTAGAACTTTTCTTCTCTACCTAAATTTAAATACTAAGAAGTTGCTTTTTAAAAATGCCATTTACAAAGAATGTCATGATCAGCAGTCTAGAATTCCACATCTGTGTAGAAAAGCCTACCCAGGGAGTTGCTTAACCATTAGACACATGATTAGGCACTGATAGACGCATGGCGTTTAGTAATGCTATTAAGTATTCTATGCTACACAATGGTAACAGATGTCTTAAGTTCTAACAACTAATCAAAAAGTAAATCAACCAACATAAAAAACACATCTGGAGTCTTAGAAATGGAAGAATTAAGCCATATATCATTCAATGTTATATCAATTTGTGTTAATTTGTGAAATGCTGTGCTGGATGATTTTATGTAAATGAGACCAAATATACGTTTTCCTCTGTGATCTCCAAACCCATTTACTATAGAAAGCACTTTGTCAGGTTCTGAAGCACTCCTTCTCAGGCTTGAGATAACTCACGCTTTCTGAAATAATTCTCCTTATTAAAGCAATATGCTCGAAGTGAGCAATGCAAGTCCACAGGGAATATGACAAAGCTAGTAATGGTCTGATGGGGAGTTGATGGACTGCATTAATGGTTCCAGCCAATCAGGAAGGAGGACTGACAGTGGCTCCATTTGTAATGTATTTCATATGAGGAACATATTTGGAAAAGAGTCCTAAATGTTAGTACTGAGCATTGGTTAATTAAACTTTATGCAAATCGTGGCCATACAATCATGAATTTAGCTCCAGTTTTAATCTCATCATTAAGGATATTTCTATTTCCATTTGAAAACAAACATAAAGGAGGATAGATTTACATAGAGTATATTTTCACTTTGTTTTTACTTTCAACATTAAGTTAATTTGAAACTCCAACAATTCTTTTCCTGGAAGAAGGAAGCCTTTAGTTTTTTGTTGGTTTATTTGTTTTTTACTACTAAAGAAGATTGAAGTATTTGAACAGCTTTCAAGCCATTCTAAATGTTCTGCAAGATTTTTTTCCAATGTCATTATGAATTAATAAAATATTCTATTTCAGTAAAACTCATAACCAAATCTTTCTGAATGAGTGGTTGTAACAACACCATATAGATTTTAGGCAATACTGCAGTCCCAATGAATCTTGTTATTTAAACTGACATTATTTCTTTATCTTTAGACAGCACTATCTGAACCCAGTTCTGCATATGTTCTTATCCACAGTAAATAAAGGAGAGTAAATAAAAATGAGTGTTACCTTTCCATGGAATTTTCTTTTCTAAATACAATGAATATTAATTTAGATATCATAAATTGCTTCTCTAATGATATAATTCAGTAATATAGACTATATAACAACTTAGTTGGAGTAAGTAGCGCATGATTCTCAAGTTTTTTTTAAAAACTCTTATGATCTTAAGACACATTTTAAAATGTGAACTCAAATTTAATACTGAATTGCTGTAGCAATTTTCATATTTCAGTGCAAATGTAGCACAAGAGAACTTTCAGACTGCCTCTAACAAAACACACCTATCAGTTGTAATGCTCCTTGTGAGGCCAGAATTTCCCTTCACAGTGTTATTAGACTTTTACAAGGGTCTAATAACTAGCCCTTTATCCTTAGAATGCCATTCTCAGTTTTCCTATCTTAATTCATTTTTCTTCTCTGGAAAATCTAGCTGTAATGTTCTTCTAGAAGTACCAAAAAATGCGATGTAGCCTCTAATTTTTAATGTTTTAAAATACAAGTATTAATAAACTGACATTATTTGGAACATGAAAAATGTATCGTAAAGCCAATTTCTCTGATCTGCTGAATGTAAGTTTTTTTTTAAAGATTAATCAATTATTACACTTTGTCTCTAAATATAGACAATTTATATCACAAAAAGAAATAAGACTTCTTCAATGAGAATATAAGTAATATTTTGAATGGTCACTTTTTGGCACATTTTTAAAAGAGAAACATACACACACATACATACAAGACTGAAACCAACCCTAACTATTAGGCAGGGAATGTTTATAGTTTTGTATGATCATAGAGGCCTTAATGATCCCTTGATACTATTAAGCCCTCTTATAATTTTCATAAGCTTGTCAAGTCCTGCACTTTGCCTCTCTTACAGCAATGACCTTAAACCTGAACGATGCCCAGATTTTTATTTCATAGCACTAATAAAAAGCTATGTCACAGGGGTACTTAATAAAAATGAATGTGAGATTTTACTAGAGATAGGGGACTTGCCAGATCAAAGCATATCTATTTACGAATGTTATAAACTCGATAAAATGAGTTGTCATGTGATGGCATGTTTATTTCAGGAGTAGGATGAAAAGATACTATTTTTAATTAAAATAATAAAAACTCTGCCAGCAGGTGGGCGGTAGTGGTGGGGCATCTGGCTAACAGCTGGACATTATAAAATATATATTAACTTGAGCACCTTGTTGGTGATGCTTTAATAAAGTTATCTGTTATTTTTTTTCTTTTATTAGAAGTGTAGAAGAGTCATACATTTGCTCTCATGTGGACAAAAAAAAAGATATAATTGCTTTTAAAAAAAAAAATCATACAGTTGCCCTAATCTTTTTCACAAACCTCCCACATTTTAGTTAATGGCAATCCATAAACTTGCCAATAAGAGTAATTTAGTCATTTTCAGTTAAGCTTTCAGTCAATATAAAGTTCCAGTCCCTGAGGCATTGTTACTTCCCTTCTTTCCTCCTTCCAAGATGTGTGTCTGTGGGAAAGATTTCTAGTGCTTATTGGCTCTGGGGAAGGTTAGGGATGTCTACCGCTTGCTCTCTGCTCATCTCACCTCTCTGGCCTGATTCAGAAAGTCAGAGCTGGCTATGTACTCCCTTAGTCTCTTTCCATTC
>NW_006160124.1:3062666-3073433 GCF_000334495.1 Tupaia belangeri chinensis
CTGTAATAACATCAATACTCTCCAAGGCAAATTACGCAATTGAAGCAATATTATCACCATCATATTTAATCAATCATTCTGAGTTTTACATGATTTTTCCCAGATCACTTTTTCACTTTTAAAAATTTCTCTTTAGGTTTTTTACTCTAGGGCATGTGCACTCACCAAAGACAGAGAGGAAGAGGAAGTAAGAAATCCCCCAACTGGGGGGAATAGCCATACTGCAATCTCTGCTCCTTGATTCTCCTCTTAGAATTTTGGGCACACATGCACATGCACCCGGTGTGCTTTTCAAGCTGCTGAGTCTGAGATTCAAACCATGGAGTCAGCTATGTGACATCCAGCAGCTCAGCTGTCCTGCATGCCTATAGGCATTGGTTACACTACATTCCATTCTCCATTTCTCCTTTCCTTTTTTTCATTTCTCCTTTTGGAATTTTGGGCATAGATATATGCTCTGAGTCTTTCTCATGCTGGTGATCAGGGTCTAGATAGGCACTGTCAGCCCTGAGATTGAGCCATCCTAACAACCACACCATCAGCTAGCCCCAGTTATTTCACTTTTATTTCAAAACTATGCTAGATAAGTGTGGCCATTATATGAATGAGTATAATTGACTTCCAGTAGGATGAACTTCAAATGGTTTTAAAAAACCAAAAAGATAAATTTATCAGATAAAGTAGGCAAACTCTCAAAAGAGCAGAGGTCTTATTGATGGCTGCCCCAAAGACTTGAAAATCTTTTAATTTTTATTATTTTAATTGCCAGAGGGCAAATGTACTCATGAGAGGGAGGAGAGACAAAAATGGAGGGAGAGAGCATCCCACAATGGTACATGTGCACACCATAGTCCTTTTTCCATTTCTCCATCCTGTGTGGATTTAGGGCATACATGTACACATTCTTGGTATGTTTCTCAAACCACTGAGGCAGGCTAGGGCTTTAACCTCCAGATGGAACCTAGCTTCCTTGATCTTTAGGTGATAGGGCCAGTCCCTTAAAATTCCTTTTTTTTTTTTTTTTTTTTTTAATGGTTTGCCAAAGGACCACTAGTTGGCAATAGAGGAAGTAAGAAATCACTCCTCAGGAGAGATTGGACATGCCACAGTTCCTTCTCCTCCTGGGATTTTGGGCATGTCTATACATGCAGCTTGCATGATTTTCAAGCTTCCAGGTCCAGGATTCAAATTGCGATGGTCATGTGGGAGTCCAGCACCTTAGCCCCTAAGGCAACTGATGGCCCCATCCTTTGAAATTCTTAAGGACCCTCTTTATCTCTTGTCTGTACTTCTCTCAGTGTGTTGATCTCATTCTTTGAAAATCTTCTTTATAAATTAGGTAAGTATTTCACTGATTAGCAGTGAAAGTGCTGTTTGTTTCCTGGACTTGTGGATAGCACCAATTTGAAAAATACAAGAAAGGATTTTAGCTGTTTTACCTTGGGGTCATTCACCTGCCTTTTGTTCCATTGACAGTTCCTAGTATAGCCCATAAGAAAATCACATCCATTAAAAGAATGTTTCACAGAGGAACTAGTAGAAAGTGTTGAAATAGCTATCAAAAAAATACATGTTCCAATGTGAAAGTAATTAGTTACTTTGTTGTGAATATTTGTAATAGAAAGTATCATTTTTCCTAATTTGCTCCAGAATCTTTGCTTATTAATAGACACACCTCAATAAAAATACCATTTTCTTAATTTTTAATGAAATATCATAAGATCTCCTTTCCCCAGTCTGAGAACAAACATGATTTGGTCCTGCTTACTCCTCCAACCTTATCTCTACAAATATGCGGATCTTTGTTTAATTTTCTAAAAATCTACCAACCTCATTTTATCTGAAGTTTTTTGATTATCTGTCTACTCATTTCACTTAGCTTCCTCTTTTTTCTGAGCTAAAATATTATCCCCAAGAGACCACCTCCTATTATTATAATATTTTTGGCTTTTGATTTATTCATTATTTGTTTCTTCCATTGGATAATAATATTCATACACAGGACAAAGGCCTATGAGTTACCATTCTATCCCCAGAGATTTACATCAAGGCAGGCAGATGGTAAGCTTGAATTAATCGTTAAATTAATTGACTGTTAAATCTATTTGATGCTTTCCAAACTTATTGTAAACAATTTGCTGTCCCCTCTTTTGATTAGATTTCACCTTAGTGGACTTTTGGATCAATAATCTTCAGCTTTCTATCATTACTCTGACTCTATTACTTGTATTGTTCTTCTTCCTCACAAAACACTAGTTTCCTGGCAGTCCTTGTTTTCATTGCCAACTCTGTATGCTGACAAATCTCATTCTTGTTCATGGTTTCATTAGTGCTTACATGCTTATAGCTCAAAAATACTTACAGCTAATGTAATCTCCAGATGCATTCTGATTTTTATTGACTATCTCTCCTGAATATTCTTAAAAGGAGATCAGCATTCCCTTTTGTCCATGTTGTTGAGAGGGAACACCATGAGGCCAGTCACCTACAACAGAAATGCGGCAGTCTTGTCCTGGTTCCATCTTTGCCAATTATGTCCACGTGCACATACTTCATTACTGATGTTAAATTGTATGAACTTTATCTTCCATATAACTCTAAAATTTACCCTTCTGTAACAGTTACTTGTCTCCTTAAACCATAGTATTTATTGTCTATCATGTTCAATTACAAATGCTACCATCAGATTATAGTTTCTCATTATAAATTTGTCTTTCACAGATTTAAACATTTCATTTGTTCCTTTGCCTTCAGAATTGTCTTCATGTAAGTTATATAAAAGCTTTTCTAACCTAACTCACAGGCAGTCACAAATGTATGTGGTGTTAATTCTAAACCAAATAATTTGTAGTCTCTTAAATATGTTCATTTCTTTTATATCTCTGTGCCTTTTCACATTTTTTAACCAACCAGTTGACCAATCCAAAAATTACATATCTAGATACAATTATGATCACTCATCCCATAACATGTCTTGACTACTGTGTTTCAAAATAGCGTGGGGGGTGGGCAGCAGATGGCTTAGTGGTTATGTCTCTGGGCTCCGACATGACCAATGGTTTTTTGAGTATTGGACCCAGTGACTTAAATCTCATGACAGGCGTGTGTGAGTGTGAGCCCAAGACCTCAGAAGGAGAAGGGATTGTGGCATAGTCATCCCTCTGAGGGGTGATTAATCACTTTTCCTCTTACTATTTCTGTCTCTTCAGTAAATACACATGCCTTAAAGTGGAAAAAAAAAGTCTCTAATTAAAATTACTTGGTTGTAGCTCCTTAATGTCCTAAAATTATATGTATTATAAGCATTTAGTATAATGTCATTTATCACATTATATCATAATAATTTGAATTCCTTTTGTATCCTCTACACTTATTATCTGGTTGGAATCAGAGCTAACCCTGTTTACAATTCCAAGTGACTGCTTAGATTGTTCAATGAAATAGGTTTGTCTGGTTTAAAAGAATAAAACTCATTCACAGAAATTCAGGCGAAAAGGAGGCTTAATAGTAATTAAACCCAAATAAAAACTCAGGAATTCTGTTTCTTCAAATTCACTTTCAAGACCTGAAGTCTAACTGGTTCCTCATGGTTTTTTAAGGATTTCTTGTAGTGGAACTTTGGGGAGGGGACAGATAGCATTCTCATGGTTCTGACTGACCCTGATTCCTTGAAGGAAATTACCATATTGATGTAAACTTGAAATACTACCTCTCCTCTTTTGCTTACTCCACACACACACACACACAAACACACACAACAGCTATGTGATCTCTTCACACAAGAAGGTCATGAGTCTAGTGGACAGTGCTGAAGTGTCAAGGGAGAGATTATGTTACACTCCAAAACAAATTTACAATGTCTGTTTGAAATTCCTATTATTGAAAACTTCTTTAAACTTCTTCACCAGGGACGGGTTTCCTGGCCCTTTATATTTTGTTGCAAACATTAACCTCTTCTGACTCGCAAGTCTCCTGATCACCCCTTTACCACTTGGCTTTCTCAGAAGCTCCAAATTCCTCTTTTTCATTAATGAGGACAAGTTAGTTCGATTTAACTTCTTGAACTCCCAAGCTAAATTTATGGCACTTTAGCATAGCAAACTGAACAGATTAAAATAGTATAAAAGCATAAATCAGAGCATTTTGCTACAGGTTAGTTTTTTGTTCTGTTTCTGCTTTTCATTTTACATATACTTTATTGATCGTTTTGCACATGACATGACACACACATAATGGCCACCCTAAAATGGTCATCATCTAAGATCCCAAATGTATATATCAAATCCATTTAAGTTTCTAGGAGAGAAAATATAGAGGGTCTTCCCTTCGCTGTAATTATCTGTTTGACATGTTTAAGTTTCTAAACAAGAAAATGATTGGCTTGTTTTTAAAAAAAGAAATCCCTCTAAATTCTGTGCCTTTAAGGAATGTCTCCTCTTTATCATTTATCCCTAACATTCAGCACAGTCCTGGCCTATAGAGGATATTCAATAAATATGTGCTAAGAGATAAAACATAGGTTCATTTTGGACAACATTATTATCACTAGCAAATTTGTTAAAGTAACATTCTAGGATTTATATTACAAATTAACTGTATTATTGCATAGATAAATTGTTTGATGATTTAATAAAAAAAAAGTTCCTGCTTGTGGATAAGACAAAAAAAAATAGGAATCAAAGTTAAAGTTAGTGTAATGGTGACATCACTATTCCCACATGGCTGACCACAGTTCAAGTCTCAGACATGGTGACTTAAAACTCACACCAGGCACTTGTGAGTGCATGCCAAAGATCCCAAGAGGAGGATGGAGGAGAAGAGATTGCACATAGCCAATCCTCCTTGAGGGGTGATTTCTCACATTCTGTCTCTCTGGCAAGTGCACATGCCTATAACAAAATTCTCTCTTTCTCAAAAATAAAAATTAAAAAAAAGTAAATTTAGTTAAAAAGAACAAAGAATGTAAGAGTGTAATTTTTAAAAGATACAACACACCAATAGAAAGAGATAGAAAACCAATAAGACACCCAAAATAGCTCTTTATTTAAAGAATGATTGGAGTGAAAAGTAAATATTTCTTTTACTATTTCTTTGTATATGTATGTGTATATATAAATATAAAATTTTAGAAGTAGTTCTCAAACATATCTGAGTACTTATTCCTTTTTATACATATACCAAATTTATAAGAAAGTGTTTTACTTTAATTATATTTCTAAATATTTTAGCAATTATATTTTTCTAACACTTTATAAATTTGACTTCATTCTGAAATAACTTATTCAATGCAATCATTATAAGTTTGGGAAAATGTATCCATAAAGCTCTTATTATTAAACATATTCGTTTCAATCTTTGACTTCACAACAGCCTGAACAGTGAGTAGAACAATGCAAAGGGTATTCAAAAAAATTCATGGAAAATTAGAAAATGAGACTTTATTTTGATACAAAAATTTTTGACACCATGCCTTGTTTTTCATAATACACACTTCCCATGAATTTTACGAGGAACCCTTATCCTATAAAAAAAAAAGAGTTTAAATGGACATAACTTTTTTTTTCTTTTAATTCTTAGTCACACTTGTTATCAACCAGAAGTCAAGCTAGATATTAATTATTCCAATATATCGGTCAAGGAAAAGCTAGACCAGCCAGACCTGGAACAGAAGGAAAATGATTGGCAGCTTCCAGGGAAACTAAACCTTCACTACAGGAAATGAATTCCATTCCATTTTGGTTTTACAAACAAATAACTTAATTGAAAAGATACTTAGTGTGTTGGAAAAACTGAGTTCCCATTACAGATTTCTTGTTCCATAGACCGTTTCTAAAGGAAAACTTGATGATCAAAACCTAGTTAATAATTCTGAAATTTATCTGCATTCCAAAATGATTACAGATTTTCAGAGAAATGACTCAAAAGTTTTTAAGTGCATAAGTCTGTGTGTATATATTCAGTTTTAAATATATCTTTACATAGATCTTGTTAAACTAAAACCAATTACTATTCCTAATTCACTAATCATATAATAAATATAATAGTGTAATATATTCATAAATTAAACATATAGGTGTATACATGTGTGTTTAAAAAATTTCAGAAAGTTGTTCAGAAACCTTTACTCACTGTTTCTCACAGCATAACAACCTATTCCTAAGTGTAAACAGCATAAACTAAAAAAAAAAATTAAATACTCTCACACACATACACACAAACACATAAATATTATAAATAATTTTTTTTTCCCTAAAAGTACTCCCACAAATTTCTCAGGGAAATGATCACATCTTAACATTAAAAATTGTGTAAAAACCAAAAGACTAGTTAACTTTTGGTAATTAAACTTTAGTTGACATCTGTATTTTAAATTAATTATTTGACTTGCGTAAACTGTCCTTATACAAGCATTGCAATAAGAAAGTTTGCCTAATGAGTTGCATTTGACTCGTAATAGCTTTAACTCTTACTCTATATTCTCTCTTCCCTCTGTTATAAGAATTCCAAATTGCCTAGTTTGTAAGGAGGACTTCTTCATACTTGACATCTCATTGACATATATGTTCCCAGTGTTCCCAGTTGGTTTATACCAAGCTCCCTGCATGCTAAGCTTTTTTGTGTTGTTGTTAAAATCTTTTGGTTTGACCTTTCTAGGGGGAACCAAAAGGAATGATAAAATGGCCTAGCTATAGTTGGTGGCCAAAAAGAAATACAAAGCAATTCCATGTTTTTGTTCAGGGCATTTGAAATGCATGCATATCCAACATCATTTGCAGTAACACCGACCAGTGAAATTCTTTCTAGTTTCTATGACCTGTTTCTTTTATTTCTTCAAATGCTATATTTTAGGGTGGAATGTCCTGAACCCTGTCTTATGCAAAGGGTCATTAAGGGTTAATGATAATATAGTTTTGTTTTAAATGCTGTCTTGTTCTGGTTTTGATGCTTTGACTAGCAGCTGGGTTAGTTCTTCCTCTTGAGCACTTTTTATGTCTATACCCCCAATATTGATAGATCCTTTACCAAGTTCTCTAATACCAAGGTCAGTAAACCATTATCCTAATTGCCAAAGGCTTGGGTACCTGGATAGGGATAGACCTTAAGCTCTAGAGTCCATGTGAAATTATTCAAATTAACCAATTCACAGAGAAATCATGAATCTAGTTAATCCTACCCTACTTGTGGCACATCAGTATCCCTCTACAGCTGCAGCGGTCTTCTGCTTGTCAAAGCAGAAGGAGTATGAGGGACAGCTCCCTGTGTGGCAGCCTCCTCTTGTTTGAACTTAGAAATAATAACTCTGCCTTTTGTCTACCCCGTGTGTCATAGTGTTTTGTCCTGCCATCAAAGGAACCCTTGAATCTTAGAAAACAATTATGTATACCTCAGTTGTCCTGATATACTGTGCTATTAAGTTAGTCTATTTTTTTTAAAAGAATAATAATAAATTAATAAGATGTAACCACTATGAACACTGGAAAATTCTTGCTTTTATTTCTCATTCAGCTCTTTTTTGTTACAAAATTATAAGTTTAGCTTCAATTAGAACAGATCACACTTTTCTGATAGCTTCCAGGACAATGGTATTATTAATTATCAATCCTATCTGGCTTTGTAAATGAATCAGGACATATTCATATTACACAGAAAGAGAAACTGTTTTTCAGAAATTCTCCTCTAATGACTAATATAGAAATATAGTGCACATGTGTGTGTGTGTGTGTGTGTGTGTGTGTATATATATATATATATATATAATGCACAGTGGGACAAGCATACATGAAACATTTGGTGGGTCTGGTTTTTATTTTGAGATTTTTGTCTTAGGGTGAGGGAAAGTAAGAAATCACCCTTCTCCCGGGGGGGGGATAGCCACACTGTAATCTCTTCTTCTCCATTCTTCTCTCAGGATCTTGGGCATGCACACACATGTGATCAGCATGAGTTTAAGCCGCCGGATCCGGTACTCAAACCACGGTTGACCATATGGAAGTCCAGTAACATAACCATTAAACCAACTGCTGGTCTCCGGATAATATTTTTATCCTTTTTATTTTTACATTCTTTTCTACTCCATCCATTAAACTATTATATATGATCTAAGAAGAAATATCTAACTAAAATTGTCACCTAATCAGCAATATGATTTTAGAGTCCGCAGATCAGAGCTTAACTCATAAATGTTAATAGTGGAAATCAAATTTGCTGTTGATTATTTTTCTTATCATTTGTTTGAAACTTTAAACATACTAATTATCAGTAATACCAAATCCACATGAATATATACTTATCTATATAAGAACAAAGCAGAATAAGCTAGAGACAAAATATATAAAACTGAAGAAGTATACTATAGGATTCCATAGTATACTATCAAATTATGGAATTGTTATCATTTATTTCTATCTCAACAGTTTAGACTTTAAATATTTTCAGAGTAAACATTTAAAATGGAACTTGCATCTGTTTTTTTAGAAAGGCAGAGAAATGAGAATGGACAGCTTCAACTCAGGGAACAAGTGTCACTCTCAGTGTATGCGTACCACCAAGCCACGATAACGTCCTGAACATGACAGGACATTGGAAGGACCCAGTGTTCTGTACAGTGAAGTTTTAATTAACAACAGTGACACAAAATGAAAATTTCTTTGGGTTAGCAGTAAAATAGTCCTCTCCTTCAAATAACAATATTTGTAAACTTCCGTTTTTCAAAGTCTGACAGATGCTTTTTGTTTAAATTTGACAATGTCGAAATTGAATCAGAAAGAAACTATTAGAATATGTCCTATGTTACTTTTTTACAGGCACCTTAAAAAATCTCTTTGAACAATATAGAATATGTTCAAATATAACATTGGATAGTTTAGAGGGAAAATTCAATTGAAGTAAAAGGAATGCATCAACTGTTTCATTCATGTGTTTCCCTAAGAACCATGCAAAAATAGTTTCCTTCATGGCAATGTATTCTAGTACACCATTTTCCCTCTATCTCTTGGAAAAAAAATTATTTTATTTTTTTTGCTGCATATGTCAGATATTTTCCAATAATATATACATTGAGGTATGAATATTATTTATATAAAAATGATCCAGGCTATACATAAGCAAACTGCAATCTACATGCCAAATCTGCTCTATGTTTTGCAAGTAAAGTTTTATTGGAACACAATCATTTCTGTTTATTTATATATTGTCTGTGGCTGTTTTCACACAATAATGGAACTGACGATTCTGTAGTTGCTTCCAAGACCTGTAAAGCCTAAAAATGTTTACTCTCTGGTCCTGTAGAGAAAAAATTGTCAAATATTGCCAATCACTTCTTCCTGATCTAGACCCAGGTTCTCTTTATTTCCTTTCCTGAACACTATTTTGTACTTTTTCTCCCTTTTGTATTTTATTTTTTAAAATTTGCCAGAGTGCCCATGCACTCCCTAGAGAGAGACAGAAAAGTGAAAAAGTAACCTCTCCTCCCTGCTGTGGGGAATGGTCACACCTCAGTCCCTTCTCCTCTATTTCTCCATCCTTTGGGGATTTCAGTCACACATTCACATGAGCCCAGTGTTTCTGAAGCTTCAGGGTCCAGAACTTGAATGGTGCAGTTGACTGTGGGATCCAGCTACTTACCACCATGCCTTAGGCTGGCCTACCTTTCCTGTTTATAAAACCTCCAAACCCCTCTCATTTTCTCCATCTATTGATATTTCACCCTCTGATCTTATATTTGAATTCATTGAGAAAATGAAAGGCTAGAAACACTGTCACCTTGCCACAATCAAATCTGTAAGTCAACTTCCATTATCATTCCAATTTTTCAAAAATCTCCCCTTAAAATAATCCTTCTTGATACACCCACTCTATATTGACTGTATAGCTCATACATTCATTTTAATCCTTTCAGAGTTAACTTATAACAATTTTATCAATTTTCTGTCAATATACATTAAATATTTTATTTATTTATTCCTCTATTTCTCCATCCTTTGGGGATTTCAGTCACACATTCACATGAGCCCAGTGTTTCTGAAGCTTCAGGGTCCAGAACTTGAATGGTGCAGTTGACTGTGGGATCCAGCTACCTTCACCACCATGCCTTAGGCTGGCCTACCTTTCCTGTTTATAAAACCTCCAAACCCCTCTCATTTTCTCCATCTATTGATATTTCACCCTCTGATCTTATATTTGAATTCATTGAGAAAATGAAAGGCTAGAAACACTGTCACCTTGCCACAATCAAATCTGTAAGTCAACTTCCATTATCATTCCAATTTTTCAAAAATCTCCCCTTAAAATAATCCTTCTTGATACACCCACTCTATATTGACTGTATAGCTCATACATTCATTTTAATCCTTTCAGAGTTAACTTATAACAATTTTATCAATTTTCTGTCAATATACATTAAATATTTTATTTATTTATAGGGTTTGAGCATTTTTTTATTTTACTTGCTACCACCAAAGTTATTTCCAACATGATTGTTCTTATCTATGTTTCTACTAGTAGGATTTAAGAATTTTCCAAACACTAGAAAAACTTGATATTATCGTATTTTTACTTTCCAAAATTTCAAAATATGATATGGCATCTTATTATTTTTGTAATTTGCATTTCCTTATTCACAAGTGGGATCAAATGACTTTCCATCTTCGTTGCTGCAGTTCTTTTATATGAGTACACTACTTAGCCACATTTAAAAATCCATATACTTACTGATAACATTTGTTCTTTTTAAATACTGCATTATTGCAAACAATATGCCGATGAAAA
>NW_006160124.1:3073521-3101816 GCF_000334495.1 Tupaia belangeri chinensis
CAATATGCCGATGAAAATACAGGAATTCCTATTTATCTGAATCCTCACTATCCTCACTATGCTTAAAACAACTTGTAAAACTTTCTGGCACAAACTCACTATTTAATCAAAAACATGCATCCCAGGCTAAGGCCTAGAATGTGCACTGCAGCCTTATCTCAGTTGCCTACTTAATGGGGCAGGATCTTGCCTATGGTTGTTGTTTAAATATATCCTGCATTATCACACTCATCTTCCCAGCATGTCCTCTGACAGTGTAACCCTTCCTGGGCAAAAGCATTACCCCTCCAATCTCTCCAACTACTTCCAAACCATTTCCTCTCTCTTCAAAATGTCAACAACTTTCTCCACCTCTCTGTCCTACTAATGCTTTTGCTTATTATGTCACTGATAAAAAGGAAAAATAAAACTCTAAACAACCCTTACATTTACACTTACACTTCAGATCGTCTTCCTGTTCCAATGCATAAAATGTCACTGCTTGTATGAGGACTGATTTCTCCACAGCCTGTCCATTAAACTCCTCTAGGCCTTGGTTTTAAAATATTCATCTTATTTTTCCTAATAAATTTTTAAAAGTTTATTTCTTTACTGGGTGTGGGTGAGTGCGTTAGAAAGAGAAACCATTTATAGAGATTTCACTCTATTCTTTCCTGCAGCCCTGAAGGCAAAATCATGGGTGCACTGGGTGTGTTCAGGAGACCCGCAAATCCGAAGCTTCCCATATGACCTGCAGCGTCATACAGCAGCTTTCTTACTGTCTGTGCCACTGAATTGGGCCCATAAACTATTTTTCACTTTCCCTTAAATCATCCCATCACCATGCATTCAGGTGCTGAAACCCTTCCCTAGAGTCCACATTCTCTACTTACCACTCTGTTATTCTACTTCTCTGTATACTTACACTCCGAGCAATTACTACTTTTCTCTTTGTTCACTCAATTTTTGTCCTTTATCTTAATAATTGGACTGAAACTTGTCCTGTGAGGTTACTATTAATTGTCATCTAGCCACATGCTCGGTCCTCCCTTAATTGACTTCTCAACATCCATTAATTCACTTGTATCTACTTTGAAATTCTTTCTTCAAATGGTCTTTAAATTGTATTTTTATTTCACTAGTCACTTTTTCTTAATCTTTGTTGCTGACTCCAGCTTCTCTGCATACCCCTAAATTATTGAGGGCTGCCATCACCCCTTTTCATTTTGAAGGCTGCTCTTGTTTCTTTCTTCTTCTCCATCTTTAATCCTTCGTACAGAAGGTAATTCAGTCTGATGGCTTTAGATACATTTCTATCCATGTTTTATGTTTGCAATGTGTATTCCAAGCCTTGAAATTTTTCTTGATCTCAAAATATCTACTTCACATTTCCATTTGGCTATATAACGAGCATGTCAAACTAGAACTCCCCCTCCCACATATCACCCTAGTCTGTTCTTCCTCCCCATCTCAGTGAATGGAATAACCATTCACCTAGGGTGTCAGGAGAACCCAGAAGGCATTATTCATTCATTTCATATTCAAAACACAATATTTTGTTCTTTAAGCAGTCAAGTCCAGGAGATGTTTTACTTTTCTCCATCGTTAAGATCAAGAAGGGACCACTGGAGGCATGGTAGTTAAGGTGGCCATGTCCCACAAGGAGTCCCAGACCCGGTGACTTGAAAAACATGCTGGACACTTGTGCATGCATGCACCAAATCCCAAGAGGAGAATGAAAATGGGATTGCAAAGTGGTCATACCCGCTGGGGATTGATGTCTTACTTTCCCTCCCTCCCTCTTTCTGTGTCTCTCTCCAAGTACACACATCCTACAGCAAAATCTAAAACATAAAAATCAAGAACAATGGTTGGCACACTATCAATGGTCATCAATTATCTGTTGAGAAATGAATGAAAGTAGTTCCCAAACTTTTTTTCATGAAAATCTATAAATCTTAAAATGTAGCTAAGAAGTTTTCAGAGAAAAAGAAGAATGAGATTTATTGCTTTTATATACTTATGTAAAAAAAAATACTCTTTAAATGGTCAATCAAGATTATGATAATTTATGTTTAAATTGATATTCCACTGGTTTAATAGATATACACTTTCGTTTTCCAAGTGTATTATTTTTGGCTTTCCTTCCTGGGTGAATTTCCTGATATTTTAGTCTATTTCCACATCTTTCAATCTAAATGTATAACTTAAGAAAAATCAACCATTTGAAGAGAAAAGATAGTCCCTAGTGACATTTATGAGTATCCAACAGAAGAAAAAGGCACATGCAATTATCCAGGATGAATTTATAGTAGTTCTGACAGCACAGGTTAAACAAATAGTCAAATTAGAAACAGAGCAAGTCGAATTCTCATTAGAAGTCTTCAGTTCTGTGTAGGTCTAGTGAAGAAGCATTATAGTTGTGGCTAATTATTTTTATATGGACTATAACTAATTCTAAATAATAGTAAGCAGCGAAAGGATACTACACTTCCTTATGTGGAAAAAGAAAAACCCTGGCAGGTCACAACATCTTTTCAATTCAGACTCTTGATTCCGTTACCTAAAATATGCCTCTGTTCCTTTTATCCTCCTGGCATCCTTTTCTTTGCATTCCTTTTTTCTCTAAGGGAGGCAGTTCTTTCTCCCACCTGGAGGAACCAATAATCACCTGGCTTCACGTCTTTAATTTCATGGTGTAGATGAAAGAAAAAGGTCCAGGCAACTTACTTTTCAAAGATTGATATAAATCTTGAGAAAGAGATGTTGTGCACTTCCCTCTGGCATTACTAGATGTAAGTATAATCCAAACTATATCTGATGGTGGCAGGGAGACAAGTTTCTTGAGCATGAAACCATCAAAAAGTAAACTTGAGTAGAAGAATACAAAAAAAAAAAAAAAAAAGGCTTCACGTCTTTAATTTCATGGTGTAGATGAAAGAAAAAGGTCCAGGCAACTTACTTTTCAAAGATTGATATAAATCTTGAGAAAGAGATGTTGTGCACTTCCCTCTGGCATTACTAGATGTAAGTATAATCCAAACTATATCTGATGGTGGCAGGGAGACAAGTTTCTTGAGCATGAAACCATCAAAAAGTAAACTTGAGTAGAAGAAAACAAAAAAAAAAAAAAAAAAGAGAGAGGCAAATTGTATAACGCTTGATTTTATTTTCTGAGTTCCTGGATCCAGCTATGCATAAATGACTCCTAGATTTTTATGTTTCTGAGCTAGGATATTCTAGTAGGTATTGACTTTCTCAAGTGTAACCAAAAGTGTTCTTATAAATACAACTAATGATAGAATTTGTATGTAAAAATGTACAGACTTGTTTTCAGTAACTTATAATTAAAATGTATTGTTAAGCTTTTCCGGGCACGCAAGTACTACTAAAAACAGAAAGTATCAGCATTTAGATTATTTGTAATTTTATTGTACTCGGAATGACTAACAATGTGTATACAAAAAAAGAAAAAACTCTGAAAGTGTATAACCTGAAGACAGTTCTGACTTTGCTGCCTTACTATGTAGGAATTGAAGCATTATATAATTGACTGAATTCCTGAATGTATATAATTTTCTTTATCTTTTGTTTCTGTTGTTTCTTAGTTTTCTTATAGACACCTTTTTCCAAATTGATAGCATTTTTAACACTTGATATTCTCTCTGTGTTAGTTTATCCTCATTTATGATTTTACCCCTGATCCAAATACTGATGACGTTCAAAATTATATCTTCTCCCCTGATTTTAAGATTTCTCTATTTACCTGCTACTGGATAGTTATCTTTTCTTATGAAAAGGTATTATTTCATCCCATTATTTCTTAGTCTCATGTGAAATCATAATTAATATCACTGGATAAATATCAAGAGAGAGAGCATACGAGGAAATAGCAGCTTCAAAACCTATTAGTGTACAAAATGATGTACACTAGGGGTTAGGAACCCCTACTATGTGCTTTTCTAATAACCTAAATAGCAACTCAGAGGAAATTGGGCATGTAAATTAACTCTTCTCCCCTTGGTCCCTTTCTGATCTACTTATGCTGGATAATTAAATCTAACATTAATGGACTAGGCCTTGAGTGGCATGCCCAACTCATTTCCCATCACCTGTTCTCAGTGCTTCCCTAGTCCTGTAGGAGCCATCTAAATTAGTGGCCCCCCATATTCCAATCAGGGAGTCATCACTGATTTGTCTATTTTACCAAATCCTGATAGCTACTGAAATTTTCCACCTACATATCCCTCCAGTCATTTTTTAGTTATTTATCTATAATATCATATTTTCCATCTTTTACCTAAAAAACACTTTAAAACTTTCTTGATTTAATAATACTTCATACTGATGGCTTCATGAACATTTTCGGGGATGGGTTAGGAACCCCTACTATGTGCTTTCCAATAGCATGCATATCATTGTATTTAGTGAATTTCAGTGTGCTTATCCCTCTAGATTAGAAGCAATTTCCCTTATGACTATTATTCAATGTAGAATAGGTATAGAATCTAGAGTTCCTTCAAATGATGACAAAGCATTTGTCAGGTTTCATTTACTTTTCTGTGTAGAAGTACTGCTGCCTATCATCTTGCCAAAGAAAAATTGAGTGAATTTATTAAAATTAGCAGTTAATTCCTCTGTGCATCCTAGCATTGTGTGTAGGGTTAAACATTTGCTTCACTATCTTTAGCGACTTATAGTGCATTCTTCAACAGATGGTTATGTAATGCTGTTCCCCCATTCTTTGCCTTTTTGATGTGCACAAAGTGATGTTTAATACTGTGGATTATGATCAGTAATAAATATAAATGTGATTTTTAAAAATTCATATCTTTCATTGGAGAAAAAAGAAAACAAGTCCCCTAGACAGGGTCTTGTCATGCTGTGATCCTATCCACCCCGCACTTTCAAACATTTTTAGATCACAAGTGTTTCCTTGGGTGTATCTAGCTTGTTCAGATAGAGCTGGGACCACTGAGCTAAAATGCAATTATTTTTTTGAGCCTTATCTATTTTTAAATTTCAAAACTAGAGTACAAGTTGAGATAGTCCCCCTGATTGGAACTTTCTACTCCATGAAGCTTCTCCTTATCATCATCTTACTTTCTGGCTTAAATACATTATCTTCAGAAAGGCTTTCTCTGCCCGTGATTGCAAAGTAGCTGCCAATGCTCCCCGCTCTTTCCATCTTATGTAAATCATTATGTGTCTTCTTTTTTTCTTTTCCTCAAAATATTAATGATGAACTGACCTCATTTGACTTTTTTGTTTATTTGCTTATTGTCTTTCTAACTACTAAAATTTGAACTCTTACCATCAGAGACTTTATTTACCATTTTATTTACAGAATTTAGAAGCCAACGTGGAATATAGTTGATCTACCATAGTTACTTTTTAAATGTAGAATTGGTATATTAATTTAATGCCCCTCTATATTGTTAATGAGGATTTTTATGTCTGTATTATAAATTATTAAAGTTATTCATTATTCTCCAATTTTAACTATAGTATAGAGGGTTGTTTCTTCAATTTATATTTATATAATATAAATATAATCATTTTGCCATTTCCCTTTCCATTGTTTTCTTTGCTCTTATCTAAAACTTTAAGCATCCTTAGTTACTTTCCTCTTTTATAGTTCATTTGATATTCTTTCTTTGCTTATTCATCTTATCTTTGATACATGTAATTTTGATATTTCTTTATTAAATTATCTTGTTTCTTATTTTATTCTTAACTAGAATTTCAGAGAATATGAAACAATATTTCCTCATTAGTTGTAACAATGTCATGATTCATGACATTTATGTAATAAAATATTACATTTGTATAAAGAAAACTGTTCTCTTAGGTTCATTTTCGAGGGGGGGGAAGAAAAAAGAAGAAACATCAACTTTATATCTTAAATTATACTGTCTAAAAATGACAAGTTAAAACACAGCAAAAGAGTTGTACAATGGCTGTGGAAGGATACCACTGTCTATTCCTACAATTGAACAGAGTACTTTAAATTATTGGTTTAACACATAAAGGAAATGAACTAGAACAAGGCAGTCACAAACATACCACAGTTTACAGTGTGTGGACATTATATTCCTAAGTTACTCTTTTCAAGAATTGCCATACTTTCATCTTCCAAATCTCAGGAAAACTTTAGGTTTAGACAGTAGGGGTAGCAGTGAATCCATAAAACATCTTCTCAAGCTTGGTACTTACCATATCTATACTTCGATTCATGGCAAGATTCACAAGTAAATGTTAAAATCTGCCAACTATTTTTTTCTCTCTCTTTTTTTTTTTAAATTGAGAGGATTTTGCTATAAAGCACATGCGTTCACCAGAAAGATAGAAAGAAACAGAGAGACAGAAAGCAAAAAATCACCCCCCAGGGGGCACGGCCACACTGCAATCGCTTCTCCTCCATTCTTCTCTTGGGATCTTGGACACACACCCACATGTACCAGGCAGTAATTTAAGCCACCGGTCCCAGGACTCGAACTCCCGTCAACTACATGGGAGTCCAGCAACACAGTCACCACTCCAACCGCTGGTCCCCAAACCTGCCAACTATTAAATCTTCTTTACATTATCCCTGTATGTGTTTGTATGTTTATTTGCTTCCTAATAGTAGAAAAGTACATGTGCCCATTACAGCAGTTCAACAATAAAAATGGCCTCGTAGAGGTCAAGGGATTAAGAACTACTGCTTGAGTCTAAGAGAAATGGAGGAGGGAACAGAATAGGGGGCTGTTGATTAATGGAAATAAAATTGCGTATAGGGAAGAAGAATAATTTCAACTGGATAAATATATAAAATGTATAGCAAATGATAGGTTATAAATCTGATCAGAAAACAGAGTATGGACAAAAGAATAGAAAACCTATATGATTTTACAAATTCCTGGAAAATCTGAGTGGAATATGTTCATTCAATTCATTGCTTCCTCATTACTTAATTCTTAAAAGTAATTTCTCTGAAGGAGTTGAACTGTTTGGTGAGAAGAGTTATCCCTTAGTCTCTGTCTGCTCTTTAAAAATAAATTCCCTGAATTTAAGCAAATACAACTTAACTGTAATGTTTTGTTTCCATTTCTTCTGTTGCCTTTCTACTTTCATGCTTGAGTAATAGATTGCTTGTTCCTAATACTACTTCTCTATTTTTATTTTCATTTGATCATGGCTTTTTAATATCACTTCTGGGACTAGCAGTTAGCATAATGGCTATGTAGCTGAACTCCCCCTTTGTCGACTGCGGTTCGAGTCTCAGACCCGGTGGCGTAAACTCACGCCGGGCGTGTGTGCGTGCGTGCCCAAGATCCCGAGAGGAGAATGGAGGAGAAGAGATTGCAGCGTGGCCATCCCCTGTAAGGGGTGATTTCTCACTTTCTCTGTCTCTGTCTGTCTGGTGAGCACACGTACCCTATAGCAAAAACCTCTCCAAAAAAAAGAAAAAAATAATAGTATCACTTCTAAGTTAACATGATGATTAACAATTTGAAAGAAAAACAAGTGAAACTGTAACCCAGAGTTTACACAAAAAAATTCAAAGAACAAGTACATGCATTAAGAGAAACTAACTCTTGTGAGTGATTTAAAATAATGTAAATTAAAAGATATTGCATTGGACCAGCAATTAGCATAATGGCTATGTCTCTGGACTCCCACGTAGTCAACCGCGGGTTGCGTCCCGGACCCGATGGCTTAAAACTCACGCCGGGCACGTGTGCGTGCATGCCCAAGATCCCGAGAGGAGAATGGAGGAGAAGGGATTGCGTCGTGGCCATCCCCCCTGGGGGGTGATTTCTCTCTTTCTGTGTCTCTGTCTCTCTCTGTCTGGAGAGCGCATGCGCCCTATAGCAAAAACCTCTCAAATAATTAAAAAAAAAAGATATTGCGTTAAACTTATTCATCTAGATGGTCTTAAGAAGTAGTTATTGGGCCCCCCTCACAGTGGTTAAGAAACCCAGATCACACATGGCCAACCATGATCTGAATCCTGGCCCAGTGGCCTGAAAAGCACACTGAGCACACATGAATGCATGCCCCAAATCTGTACAGAACAGAGAAATTAAGAAGGTACCGTGGCATGACTGCACACCATTTAAATGTCTCTATCTTTCTGTCTCTGGTGAATACATGAGCCCTTCAGTGGGGTAAAGGGGAGAAAAAGAAATAGACCAATAGACATTTGGAGGATGATTTCATAGTAGCAATATGCTGCTCAAGAGAAGCTGGATCCCACATGGTAACTGTGGTTCAAATGCCTGGACAGGTCAGCCTCAAACACACAGAATATGTGTTTAAGTGCCCAGGATCCAATGAAAGAGAAGGAGAAAGGCACCCTCAATAGGGTCATCACGTGCTGATCCTCCCCCAGCCCTGCAACAGTGAGGATCCCGGGCGTACCATGGAAGTGTTCAGTGTGTTCAGGTAGACCCAGGATACAAACTCAGAGCCTTTCCGTATAACTATGTGTCACACAGTAGCATCCCTATTGTCTCTGCCAGCAAGACTGAGCCTAGATAATTTCTAGACTTAAAATTTTCAGGGGCCAAGAGGTGGCATGACAGGTAAAGCTCTGGACTCCCATGTTGCTGACTGGGGTTTGATTCCTGGACTTGGTTACTTGCTTTCTCACTTTCTCTGTCTCTCTCTGGTGAGTACATGTGCTCTATACCAAACTTAAAAAAAATTTTTTTTTAAACATGTTTTTCATATAGGGCCAGCAGATGGCATGGCGGTTGAGGTTCTAGACTCCCACATGGCCAACCATGTTTTGAGTCTTAGGTCCAGTAGCTGGGAATCTCATGTTGAGTGTGTATGCGTGTATGCCCAAAATCCTACTAAAACAATGGAAGAGAAGGGATTGTGGACTGGCCGTCCCCCCCACACACACCGAGGTGGGTGTGATTTCTTGCTTTCTGTCTCTCTGTTTCTCTCTTTCTCTCCAGCGAGCACATGTACCCTAAACCAAAAATCTCTTGGTATTTTTTTTGCATAAGAACAAATAAGGGTCAATTTTTACTACTCCCAAATTCCCTTGTTACGTATTATTTTTTAGATATATAGTACTACATTAGTTATAATGGCTGAGGTTGTATTCTGTTATTTAAATTGACCATAATTTGCCTAATTTGAACCCATTAAATGAGAATTAAAATCACTCAAAAGTTACTACAAGGCTGCTAAATTTAAACTTATTTTGTGTGTTTCAGTAAATTTGCTAGATAAATGTCTAGACCATAGCTACTTGGTCAAAGGTATTTTAATTTTGATAAAAATTGCAAAACTAATTTTCCAAATACACTATGTGCATATCAGTGTCTTTGAATGTTTGTGGAATGCCTATCTCCCCTCTTTACTTTTTTCATTATTCATGGTGAAGTGCATGTGGACACACATGAGAAAAAAGTGAGAGTGAGAGAGTTGTGCACCCTCCACACTGCAATCATTGTCCTTCAGTTCTCTAAACCACTGAATTACACTTTATTTTCTAAAATAACCCTTGAAACCCAGTCTCAGTGGTGTTGGTGGTAGTATACTGAATTGCAGTCCTGGAAGCCTCATGACTAACCATGGATTCAGACCTCGCATCTACCTAGAACACACCAGGCACATACACCCAAGATCCTAATAAGCCAGAGGGCAGGGGGAAAAGAGAACGATCCTCTCAATGATGCCTTGTCTCTCTTTCTCAAAGTTAAAAAAAGAAAGATAAAAAGAATAAAATAAACCTCTGGAAATTAGCAGGATCCTGAGACAATCAGAATAAAGATTTCATTTCTGGTATGGACTATCATAAAAATCCCTTGCCTATAAAATTGGGCTAAGACCTTTGTTTGAAATACATATGAACCTAACTCATTTTTTATGAACAGGTTCTTTTTTGATCAGAGCAGGTTTTGTGTTTGTATAGGGGCAGAAACTAAAAGGGAAGAGAAAGCACAATATAGAATAAAACTGAAATGATTAAAATCCTTCCTTCAAGTTTAGATATTTAAAATTATTATTCATCTGAGTTGATATTTTTAAAAATGTACTTATTTTAATTTGACCAGTGAGGTACAGAGAGAGAGAGAAAGCAAGTCGCCAAGTCCAGGACTCGAACCACAGTTGGCAAAGTGGGAGTCCAGTGCCTTTAGCCACCATGTCATCTGCTGGCCTTCTTTTTCTTTTCTTCTTCTTCTTTAGATTTTTGCTATAGGCACATGCACTCACCAGAAATACAGAGAGACAGAAAATGAGAAATCACCCCTCAGTTGGATGGCCAAGTCACAATGCCTTCTCCTCCCATTCTCTTTAGGAACTTGTATACACATGCACATGTGCCAATGTGAGCTTAAACTGCCGGGTCCTGACCTCGAACCACAGTTGTCTACATGGAAGTCCAGCAATGTACCATTACAACATTTACTGGTTCCCATTTGAGTGTTTTTCTTTTTTTTTTTTTTAATATTTTCTTCAATAGTATTACATTAAACAAAGAAGGTGACCCAAGTTTTATGGTGCTTGAAGCCTAAAAAACTATTTGACCCACTTTAATAGCAATAGGAAAGACAAAATTATAAATGTAACACTGGATATTCAAGGATTTTCTGAAGACAAAAAATACAAATATTTAAAAACTATAATGTTGATTAGTGTTTCCTTTGTTATTTTTATAGAAAAAAAGAGAAATCCACAATTGATCATATTTTATTATAATTTATTTATTTTTATTAAAAAGAAATGTTTAGCCCAATTCACACTATTTTTGTTGAGTAATGAGATGGTCATGGATTGTAATAGATCTCTTACTAAGAGATCTATTATTAGTTTAATAGCAGCCTCACTAATGTATTTTGTGTCTGATTGCCAAAAAAACTGTTATAAAATATAATCATATTCCACTCTCATTCATTAGATTATCAAAAAATCTGAGAGCCTATTTATTACTCCTTTCTGAAATCTGTAATTCCTTAATGAATTACTACATTTTGGATCATCTGAAAGAAAAGGAAATGCTACAAACACTGTTATCATACATCTTTATTTATATCATAGTTCATTAATATGTTGTCTAAATTTTTCTTAATTCTTCAATAAATACTTTTTTTTTTTTTTTGCCATAGAGCATGTGCACTTGTCAGAGAGAGACCAAGAGACAGAAGAAATGTGAGAAAATCATCTCTCCTTGAGGGATAGCTATACGGCAATCCTTCTCCTCCATTCTCCTTCTGGGATTTTGAGCACACACGCACACACACCCAGCATGATTTTTAAGCCAGTGTTTGGGACTTTGGACCATGTGAGTCTAGTACCTTAAGCACTACGCCACCTGCTGGTTGCTCAATAAATACATCTTATTTAGAGATTTTTGCCTTAATGTGCATGTGCTTGTCAGAGAGGGAGACAGGTACAGTGAGAGGGAAAGTGAGAAATCTACACCATGCCCCCAACAGGGGGAATGGTCACACAACAATCCCTTTTCCTCCATTTTCCTCCTGGGATCTTGGGCACCTCTGCATACACACTAGAGTGAGTTTCAAGCTACCAGATTTGGGACTCAAACTGTGGTTGACAGTGTGGGAGTCCAGAAATGTAATCACTACACCAAGTGCTGGCCCCAATAAATACATTTTAAATGCAAAAAAAAAAAAAAAAGCAACCAACAATAAAGAAAAATGTGACTAAAAAGTGATTAAATCCAGAGATTTAAGCTGGAGGCATTAAGCCTGACGCAAACTCTTGTTTTTATAAGATATTATGAAAGTACTAATAATATGTAGTAAAGTATGAAACTTGTAATAGTCATTAACTGACCCCAGCTTCTCAGAATCTAAGTTTGAAAGTATCCACTTATCAAGATTTAAAATAAAGTACTACTATTGATTTTGAATTAATTTTATATTTATATGGGTTAGAAGATACAATAGTCAATATATTTTGAAAGTCCTAAGTAGTTGGTTCACATTGCAATTAAGTTGTTGAAATAAAAATATGAGACTCAGATAATAATCATGCTACAGTGATAGAGAACTATTAAGTGGAAACCTTTCATATATAAACTCTAAGTTCACATAATTCAATGGCTGTTTATGTACTCTGAAAGAAGTATCCTATTAAATCCTAAAAAGTAGCCTCATTGCTAAATAGAATAGTGAAGTACATTAACATAACATTAGGTCTCCTTTACTCCTTTTGATGAACACCTAGATAAACATTAAAAGATCGATTTTATTCTGAACAGAGGAAGTATTATTTTGCAATGATGAACAAGTAGATAATTTCATTAAATTTAAACAATATAATTAACTTACATTCAGAAAATTCAAAAGGTTGGTTGGCCCAGGGGAGTTTATTTATTTTTAATTTTTTTTTTAATCTGACCTTTCACCTTCACTTTACCATTTTGGATCCAAACCAGATTAAAAGTGACCGAAAATTGTTAACATATGATGTTGCTTGATGCCTTATAGGAAATGGTTGGTGGTCTCAACTTACTTCCATGGACAGGTATTCACATCATTATAAAGGCCATCAGAATTTGTAGCAATTTATCTCTTTATGTCAAGGCTTAAAGTAAAACATAGAGATTGGAAAATAAAAACTCAAGTATAAAAATGACATTGGTTTCAGTCTAAAAAACATTTTTTAATAAAATGCCATTGTAAATGAAATTTTAACAATTATAGAACTCTAATATTAGTAGTATCTATTTTCTGATAGTCTTTTCACTTCAAAAAAGAGCATAATCTTTGAACTTACCAATATTCGAGGATGATAGAACAATAGATATTTGGTAAAAATTATCTCAGAATCTTTTATGTGTGCATGTGTGTTTAAATGCATTCCTCAAAAAATGTATTTAAATCTTCTCAAGTCACTCAACAAGAAGTTAAACATAATATTGACTTATATATCTTGACACACAACTTCAATTAAAAACTAAGTTGAAAAAATATCAATTTGATAAAGAAGTTTAACATTTCAGTAAACTGAACTTTGTTTCTATTAATAGCCTTGAAATTCAAGTATAGTACCCTTCAATGAAAATTTATGCCAATTCATCTAAATTCAAACCAGGGAATATGAAAATTTCAGATTGAAAATATCCTTCACTATTTTCTCTTGTAATCTTCTTCTTTCCTACCTGATACTTGTATTTTTTTTTCCCCATAATTTGTGGTCCTATTTCCTCTATTTCAGTCATTTTAGTTATAAGAAGTAGTTATAAGAAATTCACTCCATGAAACATTAAATTCTATTTTGAGGTTTCTTTGGTAAAGATTCCTTCAGTACCGTGCACTGAAATACATATCTCTATTATATCCATTAGCTAGTCCTAGTTTTTCTATATGCGGTGACATAGAAAAAGTATTGGGTCATCAGAAAAGTCAATGTTTTTTTTTTTTTTTCTAGGCAAAAATGCATCATGACTTTTCCAATGACCCAATATATCATCTTTTCTCAGAAGTAATAGTTTAAGTAGTTGCCCTTCAGACATAGTTCCTGTGACTACATAGATAACATTTGTAGAATAACAATATAAACTCTGGCTTGCCATCTCCCACAAGTTCTCTTCACTTAACCATAATAATATACTGCCAGTTCACTGCTGTGAGAAAGAGCGTAATGGTTTAACAAAGGAGAGAGAGAGAATTAATCACATGTTGCAAAAATACCACTCTGAAGACACTTGCATATTTTTTTTTCTATTTACTTCTGACCTCTCTATTCTGTTCCATTAGTATGTATTTCTTTTTTTTTCTTTTCTTTCTTTTTTTTTTTGCCACGCTGCAATCCCTTCTCCATTAGTATGTATTTCTTTTTTTTTTATTTATTCATTTTCTACATTAATTCACTATACACCATCACAACACACAAATGAATTTTCCATCCAAAATACACTGTGCATTGGCTCAGTCAAGCACATCAACATGCATGTTCTCAGCAAATAATTTTCCAATTCTTATGAGGAGAAGGCTTGGACATAGATTCGTGTCCACTAGGAAACTGTAGCAGGTTGGGCAGAGGACAGGCATAGGCAATGTACAAATCGCATTACTGGTTGGCTGTTGCAGGAGGAGGGAGGGAGAAGAAACTATTCTCAGATTTCTAGTTCATCATATGGAGATGATGTAGTATAATCAGCCACAGGAGAAAGAGCAGATTGCCCATCCTGAAGGAGACAACTCTTAAACTTCTATTACCCAAGGGAAAATGCGAGCCTATTTTTAAGGTAAATAAGAAAGTGGGGAAGTATCAGAAAACTGTACTACAATTCAATATATTTAAAATCTTAAGTAATTAGAATATATCCTTGGGTGACATGTAACATTTGATGAATATATTTTGGAAATATAACTCTATTTCACCTGTAAAATAGAGTTCAGCTATTTTAGGTGATTTCACAGAATCGTTCCACTGTAAAATATTTGAGTGTGACCATGAATTTCTGATGTGCTGTGGAGTCTTACTGAACCTTTTAAGAATTTCATGAGCCTTTAGACATCGTATTTGGAGGGTCAGAGATGACGTGACATAGTAAGAAATTGAAGCTCATGGAGGAGATTGCGATTTGTTCACAAATACACAGCTAGTAGATGGAAAAAGTACAAATCAAATCTTGAAAGGTGAACTAGACACGATTTGAAACATTTTATACCAATGGTTGTATGCTGGTAAGTCACAGAGGCTTGAAGTTTTCATACAAGGCCTCATGGATTCATGTCTGTTAAAAGATTCTCACCCACTTTCTTTTTGATCTTTTTGAAAAAGATCAAAGTGCTTTTGGTAACAAACAACATGATGTTATTGATGGTGTTCCTTATTGAACATAAAGTATAATATATATGCAAAGGTCAAAATTTTCCATTTTAGATAAAAGCTAAAACTTCAGACATACGTAACTTCCCTGAGCAAGTCAGTTTATATGGTTGTTAAATCTGACAATAAGCACAATTCCATTATTAAATTTTTTTCAATAGGATATAGGATTTACATATTCAACTGCAGTTTGAGTCCCCAACCTGGTGGCTTAAAACTCATGCTGGGGGAACCAGCAGTTGGTGTAATGGCTATGTCGCTGGACTCCCACGTAGGTGACCACGGTTCGCGTTCCAGACCCGATGGCTTAAAACTCACGCCGGGTGCCTGTGCGTGCATGCCTAAGATCCCAAGAGGAGAATGGAGAAGGGATTGCGGCGTGACTATCCCCCCTGGGGGGGTGATTTCTCGCTTTCTGTCTCTATGTCTCTCTCTGGTGAGCGCACACGCCCTATAGCGAAAACCTCTTCAAAAAAAAAAAAAAAAAAACTCATGCTGGTTTGGGGGCAGCAGTTGTCGTAATGGCTATGTCACTGGACTCCCATGTAGTCAATTGTGATTTGAGTCCCAGACCCAGTGGCTTAAGCTCACGCCAGGTGCATGTGCACGCATGCCCACGCATGCCCAAGATCCCGAGAAGAGAATGGAGAAGTGGCCATCCTCCCTAGGGGATGACTTCTCACTTTCTGTCTGTCTGTCTCTCTCTTTCTGGCGAGTGCACGCACCCTAAAAACCTCTCCAAACAAACAAACAAACAAAAACCCTCATGCTGGTCTCCTATGTGTGCATTCCCAAGATTCTGAGAGGAAAATGGAGGAGAAGGGATTATGGAGTGGCTATCCTCCCCCACCCCACCCAGAGACGGGGATGATTTCACACTTTCTGTCTCTCTGTTTCTTTGGTGAGCACATGCTTCCTATAGCAAAAATTCTTCCCCTAATGTTTTTTTCCTGTACAAAGTAAACATATTTAGTTCTACTGTGTGAATATACCCAATGTGTTATATACTAATGAGACTGAGAAATGCCAAGTCTGTAAATGCTTTTTCTGTTTTAAATTCCCATTTGTTTGTCATTCAGAACCCTGGCAGTAACAGTTCATGTCCATAGTACTCTTATCTAGGGAACATATCTCTCTAGATGAAATGCAGGGCCTCTTGATGAACATCTGGGGACAGAGATCAGAAATCTGTGCTTCCATGCTGGTGGTGAACTACTACGTCTTGGATATTTGTTAGAGGGTTAACATCCAGAGTCAGAAAAATAAAGGTGAATTATGTATCAGGAACAGGAGTCAATTTACTAACTTATGTTTGGAAACACAATGATCTGGGTTATATGATGAAACAGATGCAGCAAATGAAAGTGAGACTGAACCATGGTAGCTTGTGTCAGGCTGCACAGTGCAGATGAGACACAGTGGAGGTCAGAGGGAGGAGGAAGAGAAACATTGGACTCAGTCACAGAGACTGAAAGAATTTATAGGCAGATCATCAAAAGACAGCAGAGTATCTGGAAGAGTTGAATACCTGGCAGGATACAATGGTGAATCCCCCACCAAGTCTGGTTCACATTAACATGTGTGTTTCAGCTTACACACTTGCATCTCTGGCCAGGCAGGACAATCTGGGTCCAGAGTAGAGGTTAACACATGGCAATATTTTAATACCTTCTCTTAATACTGGTTCTGAGAAACAGACAACAAATAAGAATCTACAAATAGAAATCGAGTTCAGAGGCCAAGCACTGTTTTCTATCTCTTCACTCTTACTTTTCATTCTACTTTATCATTGGTGCATTTGGTTCTCTAAAGACCTTTAAAAAACAAAAACAAAAACAGCGCATTGCCTTCTTAGTTATGCTTTTAAGAAATGATATGGTCAGTGTCCAATCTGCTGAACTGTTTCAGGTGTCTTGTTTAGGAACCATTACGATTTTTAAATAAATCTTGACTCGATAACATAATCTGTTAAATTCTAAAATATTGTGGGAAATCCAACTTCATCATTCTCTGAAGTTATTTTATGAGCATGTACTATGTGTCACATACCATTATATATAGAATTTTGAGATAAAGAAGCTCCATGTGGTCCTAGTCTTCTCAGATCTTAGATAAAGGGAGAGACAGAGCTGGAGACAAATGATCATATGAGTGTGATAAAGCACTGTTAACACAGATATGGAAAAAGTGCTACGGAGGTTCTGAAGAAAACACTAATAATTTTCTAATAATTGTGGGAATTTTTACACATCAATTTTAACCTACTAGGTTATCGGGGAAAGTCATGATATATTTTTCTATGTTTTCTTTCTTTCTTTCTTTCTTTCTTTCTTTCTTTCTTTCTTTTTTTTTTTTTAGAGCTTTTTGCTATAGAGTGCATGCACTCACCAGAAAGACAGAGAGAGACAGAGAGACAGAAAGTGAGAAATCACCCCCCGGGGGGATGGCCATACTGCAATCCCTTCTTCTCCATTCTCCTCTTGGAATCTTGGGCACAGACGCAAACGCGCCTGGCGTGAGTTTAAGTCACCGGGTCTGGGACTCGAACCATGGTTGACTACATGGGAGTCCAGAGACATAGCCATTATGCTAACTGCTGGTCCCTTTCTATGTTTTTCTACACGAAAATGTGTCATGACTTTCTCAATGACCCAATAATAATATTTCTTTATCATATAAATTTTTCTTTGACTACCAACCACATTTGCTTGATTCTTTATTTGATCTTAATGAATGATAACTGTGTTGCATTGAAATTGATAATCTGCAAGGAAGGACACAGCAACATGTCACAAAGTGAGTCCTTTAAACAACAGAAATGTATTGTCTTGCAATTATGGAGGCTAGAAATCTCTCTCATATCAAGGTGCTGACAGGGCACTATTCCCTCCAAAGGCACCAGGGAAGATCTGTTCTAAGCCTCTCTCTTGGTTTCTGGTCATTTTTGGCTTGTGGAAGCATGACTTCCATAATATTCACATAAATTTTCCCATGCTCATGTTTTTCTATTCACGCATTCACATTTTATAAGGACACTAGTTACAGTGAACTGGAACTTACCCTGCTCCAGTATAACCTCAACTTAACTAATTACATCCACAATGACCTTATTTCCAAATAAGACCACATTTGATGGTACTGGAGCTTAAAACTTCAACATATGAAATTGAAAGAGATAGAGTTCAACCATAATATTTATCTAAACCCTGTTTATTTTGTAACAGGGCTAAATTCCCTCCAAGGATAAGATACTCTGAATCTGAACTTAGGTGCAAATATTACCAGATGGATACAGAGCCAGGTGTGCTTTCTGCAAACTGTGGGCATTTGGGAAATATTGATAATTAGGTCTGCACGTGATCTGGCAATCGGAATGATACATGTACGAGAAATAGGTGATTATAAGGTGTTCTGAGATCCAAGTTCAGAGAAAATTTCCCTAGCAACAGCAAAGTATGTGCTGGATTTCTGATTTTTTTTACATAGTCACTTTAAAATTTTGCTGAAAGATTTGTATGTTTTTCAGTCAAACTAGGAATCTGACAGTTCTTGCAAAAGAGATTCTGTGGTAATACAAAACTATTCAGTTAGAGATTGATTCAATCTGGAAGGAGTAAGAATAAGTTTACTGCTACTCGGTTTGCTTTGTCTGACCCTAGGTGTTATAGTAAAATAGTTAGAAAAATGAGAGAAACACATTGTTTTATTTAAATAAAGGGGGATAAACTATGGTTACTATACAGTCAGTGTTGGTAGATTACCAAAGAGTGATTGACATATGTTAATAAGAAACCAATGTTTCGTTTTGATTGATTTATCATTTTAAAATATAGAACATAAGTTCTGCATTACAGCAAAGACATGTTATATAGAGCATGAGACAGCAGTGGCAGTTAGGAGGGACAGGGTTAGTAGAAGGGAAACTTGTTACTCTGGCATCTTTGCCATGAGTAACACATTTTGATATAGAGACTTGAACATTGTTAATAATTTGTCATTAAATTTGCCTCAGTTCAGTAAAAATGTATTCTTACAAGTACTATATTTGGGTATTTAGTATTGATAGAGATTCTGTCACTTCTGACTCATTTTACTCTCAAACTCTTTGGTCTGAGAGTAAAAGATGATACATTAAAAATTAGCAGTTGCAATGATATTATCAAGTTTGGCATTGTCATAGATAACGTTGCACCAAAGAAACACATGTGTTTACCGAAATTTTCAAAAAGAGTATTTGAGAAAAGCAATAGCAGCTGGAGAATGAACTAAAATAGTCCCAAAGGGAAATAGATAAAAAATTAAAATACAAAGAGACAGTATAGAGCCAGCATAAAGATACACTATCAGAGACTCGGGAACAATGGAAAAAATGAAAGAAGATTAAATTAGATGTTGGAGATTGGGAAGGATGGAAAGGATGTGATCAAAGACTGCAGTAGTAATACTGATCTTTAGGGATTGTGTTAAAACACAATACAAAACAATTCAAAGTTACCCTCAAGTGCATTGTAAACATTCCCCTTGGTATAAGTTTATCAGAAAGTCCACTGACTATTGACTTTGTCTGTTATACAATGTTAGGAATGAAGCAATCTGAAGAGATTGCAGAGTGTGAAGGTGCTGAATGAGTTCTTTGTGCCTTGCCTTCTCTTCAGGATGATGAACAAGTATCTACCCTGGAGTTACTTTGTACAGAGAAAGAAGGTGAAGAACTGTCAGAGAAATCAAAACAAAGACCTGATTGAAAAAATATGAGAAATTAAGTGGTCATAAATCACTGAGTTCAAATGGTCTTCATCTAAAACTTCTGAAGGAGTTAAAAAACGATGTAGCTAAGCTACCACCAAAAATGTATCAACACCTTCCATCAAAGCAGAGGGTGATGAATGCCTATCCATCCTTTAGAATACTTCAATATTACTTGTGGGGTTAGATTTTAATAAAAAACATGGTTTTGTCTAGAATTATCCGTGCTTTTAAAAAAATGTGTTATTTTCCTTTGTGAAAAATGTTACTTTACAATTTGTTAATTGGATATTTCCCTCCACATACACTTTCTGTCCTATTTTCATTTCTGACTGTATTTCTGTACAGGGTTGCTACTCTGAACATTATTGAACACTACTGATTAGACACACACTGGTGGGTTACCAAGGAGAAGATTGTAATCCAGCCTGAAATAACTCATGGCAGCATTTGTTGGTTGCCACCTTGGTCTGGTCGATAAGCAATAACTTTATTGTTATAACATGTGGTGTGGCGTTAGATACTAAGCACCATGCTGAGATGAACACAATAAAACCTGCTTGGTAAACTTGATTTCCCAAAGTAATTCATGCATCTATATTTTGCCTGAGAATTTTCTCACATCTTAAGAGTGTTATTTTTAAGTTAGAGGAAATCTGTGGTGCCCAAACTAGCACAAATTAAAAAATGGCTTATGAGTTTGTTAGAGTTCCGGTGACAAATTCAGAGTTGCCCATTAAAGACCCAGCATTGATTACATAAGAAACTGCAGCTCTCTGTTTAATTCTTAGCAGGTGGGCACAGACCAGGCCTTCCCATCTTATATTGCTGCTGAACTCAAACGCTGACCTCTCCCGGGAAAGGAGGGGAATTCATTTGCCATGTTTACTTTATACTGAGACTCTTTTTAGAGGAAGACTCCTAACTGTGCTGAATTTTTCTTAGTTAAGTGTGAGATGGGTGGCAACACTAGTGTTTTTGGCAGTTTCATGGACAATTATTTTACTTGTAGCTTTCAGCTATCATTAAAAACATCACCACACCAAAAGAATAAGTTTGTGCGAAATACCTTCTGAAAGGAAATGAAGTGTTTCTATTCTAATGGATTTGCATAAGGGATGTGATATGTAAAAGCCAGTTCACTTTGTTTTGCTGAAGGATAAGAACAGAGGAGATTCAAATATAGTCTCTTACTGCCTCATTCTTGGAATTCTCAAAATGAGACAGAGTTGCCTGGAATCTTCAGAGCCACTGCCTACTCACCTCAACAGGAGAAAAGGAAGAAAAACACAAAGAATAAAAGAGAAGCCACACATACAGCAGCATTTTTTAATGAGTGGGATTTTGTTAATTTTCAGCCATTTATGGAAATACTTTCCCCTTTGTGTGGATCATGTTTCTCTTTCAAAATAATGGCACAATTCCTTAAAACACACTCTTATCTTCTAAAGAAAGAACCAAAGATTATGCATTGGATGGTGAGAAGGAAAAATCCTTCAGAAAATAGAACTTTTTCTTTTGAGAGGTTTTGCTACAGGGTACATGCGCTTGCCAGAAAGAGAGAGACAGAGAGACAAAGTGAGAAATCACCCCCCAGGGAGGATGGCCATGCCGCAATCCCTTCTCCTCCTTTCTCCTTTTGGGATCTTGAGCATACACGTGCATGCGCCCTGCATGAGTTTAAGCCACCAGGTCCGGGACTTGAACTGCGGTTGACTACTTGGGAGTCCAGCAACATAGCCATTATGCTAACTGCTGGTCCCAGAAAACAGAACATTTGAAGAGGATACCACTACTCAATCTTTTTACATCACTGACCATTTTGAAAGTCCATTAGAAACTGGGGCTGGCAAGTACCATAGTGATTACGGTGCTAGATTTCCACATGGTTGACTGCATTTCTAGTCCCAGACCTGGCAGTTTATAATTCACGCCAGGCACACGTGCATGCTTGCCCAAAATCCCAAGAGAAGAATGGAGGTAAAGGTATTGTGGCACGACCATCCCCCAAGAAATTTCTTACTTTCTGTCTCTCTGTCTCCCTGGCAAGCACACATATCCTATGGCAAAAATCTCTCAAACCAAAGAAAGAAAGAAAATTAGAACTAATGTTAACTCTGATTCTAACTGTATTTAGCTTGCTAAGACATGTAGTATCCTTAGTTCTTTAAGCAGTAGTTTATTGATAAAGAGATTGGATTACGTTTTCCTTAGTTCTTTGAGCAATGGTTCATTGATTAAGAGATTAGATTAAGTTTTCTCTAAGATCGAGTAAAGCTTTGAATGTATATGACTATATCAGGACCAGCAATTGGTGTAATGGCTCTGTCACTGGACTACCATGTAGTCAACTGTGGTTCGAATCCTGGACCCAGTGACTTAAACTCACGGCAGGTGCATGTGCGTGCATGCCCAGGATGCCTAGGAGAATGGAGGAGAAGCGATTAGGGCATGGCCATCCTCCCTGGGGGGGTGGGGTGATTTCTAGCTTTCTGTCTCTCTCTCTGTCTTTCTGGCGAGTACACATGCACCCTATAGCAAAAACCTCTAAACAAAAAAAAAAAAAAGAAGAAGAAGAAGAAAGTATATGACTATAGATATTTTGCAAAAAAAAAAAAATCCTACTTTCATTGACTGCCAACTTAGTAGTAGGAGAAGTCTTATCTCAGTTGAAAAAAATACAGAAATAATAGCATTATACAAAATTAGATAGAAGCTATTTTAAAACAATTTAACATCAGTATTTAAGGGAGCTAGATGGTAGCACAGTGATAAAAATGCAGCACTCTGTGAAGCTGACCCACATGGAAGTTTCCAGGTTCATGTGCAGAGACTTCCTTGAGTATACTAGGTGCCCAGTGTGCCCATGGTCTGGACTGACTGAAGAGGGGGGTGGGTCAAAGTATCCATGATTTGGGGCTGGCTAAAGTTGAAGGTAGATCATGAATTCAGACCCCATTAGGTGTTGCTGTCTCTCTCTCTTTCTCCATCATGGAAGAAAGATACGTTTTTTAAAAATTAGCAATTTATTTCATTTTTGTTTGAACTCAACAAAATAAAATTCCAGTTTATTGAAGAATTATTGTTTCAGACATACTTCTAACTCTAACAGGCCATAAATAGATAGCTACTTGACAGACCATAAATGCTAGCCACAGGAATGAATGACTCCACCTCTATACAGTATCTAACATAGTTAGATTCATAGAAGCAGAAAATAGACTAAAGGTTGCCAGGGTCTATAGAGTGGAAGAAAAATGAGAAGTTGCTAATCATCTCATAAAAACCAACTACTTACAGTGCAGCTAAGCTCATACATACACACAAATTACCAGTAACCTCACTTTTTCTTCACCACTTCTTCTTCATCTACAACGTTGTTGGTTTCCTACTTCCATTTTTCTTATTGGCATTTGCATTAGCAAAGCTATCTCTTTCATTTCTCATCTGTCACCTCCTCTTCTTCCTCCTCCTCCTTTAGGTCTTCATAGTGATTTCAGAGCTGATTGGTGTCCTGACCTCATAAGATGCACACTAGTCATGGGATATAGTGGAAAAAGAAATAAGACAGCTGGTCTTGGCCCTAATAAGCTCAGGGTGAAAAGGAGAAGAGTAGACCAGCTTCAGGAGACTTCACGTGGCAGATGAGCTGCTTGTGGTCTATGTGACCCTGATTCCATGACTATTTCTTTGTGCTCCAGTTTTCTTTTATTAAAATATTATAAGAATAAAAAGAGAAAAAAGGAAAGAAAGAGGGAGAGAAGGACACGTATGAGAAAGAAGGGAAGGAAGACAACCAGGAAGGAATGAAGAAAGAGGGAGTTAAGAGAGAAAAAAAGAAAAAGAAGTGGAGGGAGGGAGAAAGGGAAGATGATTGGGCAAATGTTCAGTGTATTCTGGATGGGAAAATTCATTTGTATGATGTAATATTATACAGTGAAGGAGTATAAAATAAAATTTTAAAATTAAGGAAAAGGGAACCAGCAGTTAGCGTAATGGCTTTGTCGCTGGACTCCCATGTAGTCGACCGCAGTTCGTGTCCCGGACCCAGTGGCTTAAAATTCACGCCGGGCGCGTGTGCGTGCATGCCCAAGATCCCGAGAGGAGAATGGAGGGGAAGGGATTGCGGCGTGACCATCCCCCCTGGGGGGTGATTTCTCGCTTTCTGTCTCTATGTCTCTCTCTGTCTGTCTGGCGAGCGCACGCGCCCTACAGTGAAAATCTCTCAAAAAAAAAAAAAAAATAAGGAAAAAAAGGGAGCAAGAGAAAAGGAAGGAGACAAAGGAAAGAAGGGAATAAAGAAAACAAAGTATTAGGGGAGTATGCTGATAATGCTGCTGGGATCCTTGGCTGTAGAGGCGTTCTCCAGAGCAGGTGGCTGGGCATGCAAGTAACCCTGGGACAATGAAAGTTGCTTTCTCAGTGTAGACAGTGGGGGCCATTATTTCATTTACATTGTTGGAATGTTCTATCTCTTCTTATATGTACTAATAGTTTGTCATTTTCTATTTTTATTTCATGAACAAAACTATTACAACTTACATTTCTGAAATGTGTTATTTGCTTAGAGCTTAATTTTGGAAATACATTACCCTTTGAATGCCTAGTAAGAAATATAGAGAATATATTTCAGAAACTCAGTGAATTTATTAAACTTCATAATTTGGCTTTTATGATTTGTGGGGAAATGTTTTTATTTTTCAAAATTTGTGTATAGTTACAGAGGCAGACTATTCTAGACAGTAAGAATTAGACACTCGATTTAAATTGCCCATTTAAATCCTGACTCTCCTTTTCACTTTACCACTCTCATGTTCAGAGGCTAACATGAGAGACACATGAGTTACATATATCCTAGTAAAATGCTGGATCACCAGAGGTGGTATAAATGTTAATTATTATGCTAATTCCTTTTGTCATTATTTGTAAGAAGTGAATGAATCTATATCTGTTATGATTGCTTGGCTCTGAGTAATAGAAAACCCCAATATACGCATTTATTTCTCCAGTAAATGAAGCCTCGGCTAGCTGATTTGTTGGAGAGGTGGTATTATAGGGGGTCTGGGACTGCCATCTTCAGCTTGCTGCTTTTCACTACCTTGATCTAGAAGACTTCTCCAGCCCTGGACAGCATGTCTATACTCAGAAAGGAATGGAGAATGTATATTGCTATACTTTAAAGATATTTCTCCAGTTTATATCCTATGAACCAGAACTTGTCACAGGCCAGTCTGAGCTGTAAACTTGAAGCTAGACTTTGCCTAACAAAAAACCTGAGGTTGCCTTACAACAGAAAGAGAGAATGTATACTTAGGGACAATGACCATGTCTGACATGAAAACTAAATATACTATTGTTTAATGATCAAGATGAACTAAATCCTTATAAAACATACTTTGTCTTATTGCTAAGTAAAGGCAATCTTTTGTTTCTCCAGTAGACGTTAATCCTAGTGATTATTTAATAACTGTGAACTTGATATCATACCTTTCCTATTACTTCCTTTTTTATTACGTATAACTGAAATAGTTCATCTTTTCAGGAAATTTTTCTTAATTTTCTTCTCCTATTTAGATGCCTCTTCTCTGTAACTCAATACCTTTCATATCATATTCTAATTATAGCACTTTTGGCATGGTAATTATTAGTTATATGCCTATATTCCTTATTAGAATATTCCTTGAGGGCAAGCACTGTATCTGACATGGTTTTGTAACCTCATGCTCTCACATATTCCTGAAATACAGTGTATTCAATCACTTGCTGGAAAAAAAAAAAAAAGAATGCACTTTGTGAGGTGATTTATGGGCAATGATATATAGAACACTGACAGTTGTGGGACCAGCAATTGGCGTAATGGCTATGTCACTGGACCCTCATGTAGTCAACTACAGTTCAAGTCATGGACCGGGTGGCTTAAACTCACAGTGTGTGTGTGTGTGTGTGTGTGTGTGTGTATGCCCAAGATCCCAAGAGGAGAATGGAGGAGAAGGGGTTGTGGCATGGCCATCTCCCTGGGGGGAGATTTCTTGCTTTCTGTCTCTCTGTCTCTCTTTCTAGTGAGCACATGTGCCCTATAGCAAAAACCTCTCCAAATAAATAAATAAACAAACAAACACTGTCAGTTGCTTATATATGTAAATTCAAAATAAAGTATCAGATATAGTACATGTACTTGTTTAAGCAATCTAATTACATAATAGACCTTTAACTAATTGCTATAACATGATGCAACCAAAAGAATAATAGATTAAAAAAAAAAGGACTAAGGCAGATTAGAATCCTGTCATGCTTTTGATTTAACTTGTGTTAAGAGTGATCTCAATATTATCTAATATACTCTTCTAGTTGAGAGAGTAGACAATAAAACTTTGTTTTCAGATCCTTTCTAAAGGGTTCATTATGAATTCATTGATAAAGGAAAGGAATTGACACTCTTCTGACCTGACTGCCAAAATGAAATATTGCCCTGGAGAAAGGAGCTTTATACACTGTAAGACAGTTAAGAAAATATTTATCTTTTTTCTTTTGTATTTAGTCTTTATTCTTGTGCTTTTATTTACTCTATGAGAGGGAACAGAAAAGATAAGAGAGAGGGAGGAAGAAAGAGAAAGAGAGGAGAAGAGAGAGACAGATATTTTTGACATCATCTGAAGATCCTCCTCCCCTAATCTCCCAGTTAGCTAGGATTAAAGGCACCTGTAAACACACCTGGCACATTCAGGTCAACCCATAACTCCAGTGTGACTTCTAGCCTTCCAAGCATTGGCACTACTTGTGGGCCACTGGAGCTGTGGTCATTTGTATTTTCTTTCTTTCTTTTTTTAACACAGTGGTAAAAACCTTTAGCATGATATTTATTCTTGTGACAATTTTTTTTTGGGGGGGGTTGTTTTAGGGTAGGTGTACTCTCTGGGAAGAGAAAGAGAGATAGACAGAGATAGTGAGAGGGAAAGTGAGAAATCACCCCCCAGGAAGGATGGCCACACAACAATCCCTTCTCCTCCATTCTCCTCCAAGGATCATCATGGGAATACATGCACACACACACACACACACACACACACCCAGCATGATTTTCAAGCCACCAGGTCTAGGACTCAGCCTGTGGTCAACCATGTGGGAGTCTAGTGATGTAACCCTACACCATCTGCCAGCCCCCATCTTGTGACACATTTTTAAATGCACAATACAGTATTGTTTACTATAGGTACAAGAGATCTCCAAACTGATTTATTTTGTATCCCTGAAATTTCATGCCCTTTGATCAGCAACTTCTCATTTTTCTTCCACTCTATAGACCCTGGCAACCTTTAGTCTATTTTCTGCTTCTATGAATCTAACTATGTTAGATACTGTATAGAGGTGGAGTCATTCAGTCCTGTGGCTAGCATTTATTCCCTTACACTGCCCTCAAGGTTCACCCACGTTGTGATCCATAGCAAAATTTTCTTCTTTTTGTTTTAAGACAAAGTATTTATGCATTCATCTGTAGATGGATGTGTAGGTTGTTTCCACATTTTGGCTAGTATGATTAGTGTTGCAGTGCACAATGGAATAATATATCTCTTTGAGATCCTAATTTTAATTATATTGGATTAATATCTCAATATAGGTTTACCATATCATATGGTTGTTATATTTTAATCTTTATAGAGTAGCTCTGCTATTTTTCGTACAGGCTACACCATTTTACTTTCCATCAACAGTATATAAGTGTTTCACTTCTTCATACCCTTGCCAACTTTTTAATCTTTTTGTTGCTGTTTTAGAATAGCCATCCTAACAGGTATGAAGTGCTATCTCACTGTAGTTTTTATTTGCATTTTCTTGATTATTAATAATGTTTAGCATCTTTTTATATATTTGCTGGCCATTTGTTAAGTATTCTTGGAGGAAATATCCATTCAAGTCCTTATCCAATTTTAAAATTAGATGATTCAGTTTTGTATTGCTTTGTTTTGAGTTGCAGGAGTTCTTTATATTTGGTAAATTAACCCAGTAAGAGAGATGCTTTGAAAATTTTTTCTCCCAATCCACTGGTTGTCTTTTCTCTCAGTTCATTATTATCTTCACTATGCAGAAGATTTTTAGTTTGATGTAATTCACTTGTGTATTTTTCCCTTTGTTGACAATGATTTTTATCATAGCAATTAAATTGCTACCGAAACCAATATCATGAAGCTTTTTCCTTATATTTTCTTTCATGAATTTTTGGTTTCAGGTCTGATATTAAATCTTTAATCTATTTTGAATTGACTTGTGTATGGTATAAGATAATGACCCAATTCATTTTTCACATTTGGATATCCAGTTTTTCCTAAATATGTGTTGAAGGGACTTTCCTTTCCTGTATGTATTCTTGTCACCCATTTCAATGATCAGTTAACTAAAATGTGAGGATTTATTTCTGGGCTCTCTGTTTTATTCCATTATTGCCTGTCTTTATGGTAAAATAAAACTATTTTAATTACTATACCTTTATGATATATTTTAGGATCAAGGATTGCAAATCTTTAGCTTTGCTCCTCTTTCTCAATATTGTTTTTGCTCTTTGGGACCCTAAGTAATTCCATTTAAGTTCTAGGATACTTTGTTTTCCTTCTTGATTTAGTCTTTGTAGGTTAAATGTTTCTAGAAATTTTTCTATTGGGTTGCCGGAAAAGTCATGACTCTTGCATGGAAAAATGCCAAGACTTTATTTATTTATTTATTTTACTTTTTTTTTTAGAGAGAGATTTTTGCTATAGGGTATATGCATT
>NW_006160124.1:3101936-3103643 GCF_000334495.1 Tupaia belangeri chinensis
TTTTTTTTTTGAGAGGTTTTTGCTATAGGGCGCGTGCGCTTGCCAGACAGACAGAGACAGAGAGATGGAAAGCGAGAAATCACCCCCTGGGAGGATGGCCACACCACAGTCCCTTCTCCTCCAGTCTCCTCTTGGGAACTTGGACACAAACGCACACACGCCCAGCCTGAGTTTTAAGCCACCGGGTCCAGGACACGAACTGCGGTTGACTACGTGGGAGTCCAGCAACATAGCCATTACACTAACTGCTGGTCCCCAAATATCATGACTTTTAATACCTCAATTATGTTTTAGGTTATTAAGTTTATTGGCATATAATTGTTCACAGTAGTGTCCTATGATCCTATTGCTTTCTGTAGCATTTGTTGTCTTCTCTTTCATTTCTGATTATTTTAATCTTTTTATTTTTAGTTTGGATAATGATTTGTTGATTTTATCTTTTACAAAATTTTAGTTTTTTAAAAGTTGTTTTGGTATTCTCTATTTTATGTATTCTTTTCCAGCTAAGTTTGGGCTTAGTTCTTAATTTTTTTCCAATTAATTGAGATGTAATGATAATTTATTTGAGATTTTTCTTCTTTTTTAATGTTGTATGATTATCTCTGTAAATTTCCCTCTTACTATTGCTTTTTCTGCATCCCACAAGTTTTAGTATGGTGTACCTTCATTTTCATTTTTCTCAAGGTATTTTATAATTTTCATTTTTATATCTTCTTTGACTCAGTGGTTATTGTTTCTTTTTCACATATTTGTAAATTTTTAATGTTGCTCTTCTGCTACTGATTTCTTTTTTTTTCCCCCAAGATCTATTTATTTATTTATTTATTTATTTATATGTATGTATGTATTGTGATTTTCAAGCCTCCTGGTCCAGGACTTGGACCGTGGTCGGCCATGTGGGAATCCAGCACCTTAATCATCATGATTTCTGCCTTCATTCCATTGTGATTATATGATTATATAATGCAGTTGGTCTTATTTCAATTTTCTAAACGTTGTTAATACTTCTTTTATTACCCCAAAGGTGATCTGCCCTGAAGAAAGTTGTATGCATGGCAAGGCCATCCCCCCATGGGGCAGTGATTTCTCATTTTCTCTCTGTCTGTCTCTGGAAACCACATACACCCTATGGCAAGAAAAAAATAATTCTCCTGCTACTAGGCGAAATATTATGTATTTCTGCTAGGTCCATTTGGTCTATAGTGTTGTTTATCTGCTCTCTGTTAATTGTATGTCTGGTCATTCTATTCACTATGTAAAGTGGGATATTCAACTGCAGTCTATTTCTCCTTTTAGTTCTGTTAATGATTATTTGATATATTCAGGTACTTTGATCTTCAGTGTACATGTATTCATAATTATTATATCTTCCTGTTAAATTTATCCAGATATCGTATAATGTTCTTCTTTGTCTCTTGTGGCAATCTATAAGTTAAAGTCTATTTTGTCTGATCTAAGTATAGCTATCCTTACTCTTTTTCGGCTATCATTTGCATGAAATTTTTTTTAATCTTTCTATTTTAAGCCTCTATGTGTCCTTAAGTATAAAATTTATTTCTTAAATAGAGCATATAGTTTGCATATAACATATATTATTATATAATAATAATCTTATTAATTTTAAACCATTGCATTTGAAGAATTATTGATAAAGATTTACTTTTGACATTTTGTTAATTGTGTGTGTGTGTGTGTGTGTGTGTGTGT
>NW_006160124.1:3111164-3185436 GCF_000334495.1 Tupaia belangeri chinensis
TTTTTTTTTTGAGAGGTTTTTGCTATAGGGCGCGTGCGCTTGCCAGACAGACAGAGACAGAGAGATGGAAAGCGAGAAATCACCCCCTGGGAGGATGGCCACACCACAGTCCCTTCTCCTCCAGTCTCCTCTTGGGAACTTGGACACAAACGCACACACGCCCAGCCTGAGTTTTAAGCCACCGGGTCCAGGACACGAACTGCGGTTGACTACGTGGGAGTCCAGCAACATAGCCATTACACTAACTGCTGGTCCCCAAATGTCATGACTTTTAATACCTCAATTATGTTTTAGGTTATTAAGTTTATTGGCATATAATTGTTCACAGTAGTGTCCTATGATCCTATTGCTTTCTGTAGCATTTGTTGTCTTCTCTTTCATTTCTGATTATTTTAATCTTTTTATTTTTAGTTTGGATAATGATTTGTTGATTTTATCTTTTACAAAATTTTAGTTTTTTAAAAGTTGTTTTGGTATTCTCTATTTTATGTATTCTTTTCCAGCTAACTTTGGACTTAGTTCTTAATTTTTTTCCAATTAGTTGAGATGTAATGATAATTTATTTGAGGTTTTTCTTCTTTTTTAATGTTGTATGATTATCTCTGTAAATTTCCCTCTTACTATTGCTTTTTCTGCATCCCACAAGTTTTAGTATGGTGTACCTTCATTTTCATTTTTCTCAAGGTATTTTATAATTTTCATTTTTATATCTTCTTTGACTCAGTGGTTATTGTTTCTTTTTCACATATTTGTAAATTTTTAATGTTGCTCTTCTGCTACTGATTTCTTTTTTTTTCCCCCAAGATCTATTTATTTATTTATTTATTTATTTATATGTATGTATGTATTGTGATTTTCAAGCCTCCTGGTCCAGGACTTGGACCGTGGTCGGCCATGTGGGAATCCAGCACCTTAATCATCATGATTTCTGCCTTCATTCCATTGTGATTATATAAGACAGTTGGTCTTATTTCAATTTTCTAAACGTTGTTAATACTTCTTTTATTACCCCAAAGGTGATCTGCCCTGAAGAAAGTTGTATGCATGGCAAGGCCATCCCCCCATGGGGCAGTGATTTCTCATTTTCTCTCTGTCTGTCTCTGGAAACCACATACACCCTATGGCAAGAAAAAAATAATTCTCCTGCTACTAGGCGAAATATTATGTATTTCTGCTAGGTCCATTTGGTCTATAGTGTTGTTTATCTGCTCTCTGTTAATTGTATGTCTGGTCATTCTATTCACTATGTAAAGTGGGATATTCAACTGCAGTCTATTTCTCCTTTTAGTTCTGTTAATGATTATTTGATATATTCAGGTACTTTGATCTTCAGTGTACATGTATTCATAATTATTATATCTTCCTGTTAAATTTATCCAGATATCGTATAATGTTCTTCTTTGTCTCTTGTGGCAATCTATAAGTTAAAGTCTATTTTGTCTGATCTAAGTATAGCTATCCTTACTCTTTTTCGGCTATCATTTGCATGAAATTTTTTTTAATCTTTCTATTTTAAGCCTCTATGTGTCCTTAAGTATAAAATTTATTTCTTAAATAGAGCATATAGTTTGCATATAACATATATTATTATATAATAATAATCTTATTAATTTTAAACCATTGCATTTGAAGAATTATTGATAAAGATTTACTTTTGACATTTTGTTAATTGTGTGTGTGTGTGTGTGTGTGTAGTGTTTATAGACAGAACTTGACTGTGTCATGTCAAAGACAGGAATGGCAGAAGTCAGCCCGTTGGGCAGTACCCAGAAAATTTGGAACCTTGGATATGTAGTCCATCTGATCCCCTTGCCAAGGAGAAGCTGAGAGCTGGGAGATTTTTACCCACATCCTTTGTGCAGAGTCAGGGGAATAAACTGTGGTGACTGCCTACATGCTAAGTCAAATCATCCTCGTCTTTGTTTTCTGTAGCCCTTTACGGGGATTATCTCTTACTCCTTTTTGTTGCTAAATGATACTCCATTATGAGAATGTCCCATGGTACCAGTACCCAATCAAAGGACACCAGGTGGTGTCTGATTTTTATTGTTACTTTGTTTTGTTTTAAAATAGAACTACTATGACTAATCTTTTGCAACATCTTTTTATATTTTTACCTAAGTGTCTGTGGCATAATTTATGTAATTGGGATGGCTGAGTCAAAGAATAAAGGACTGCTATTTCTTGTCCAATTCTCACAAGGAAAGACTGAGCATGCCAGTTTCTACAGCTTCTCACTATCAGAGAATGTTGTCAGATTTTAATTTTTTTGTGACTTAGCATGCGAGTGGTTGTATCTCATATACTTTAATTTTTCATATGATGTATGAGATTGGGCATCTTTACATGATAAAGAAATATTTGCATTTTATTTCTCATAGGCTGTTAGTCTTTTTGTAATCTGTGTTGGTTTGTTTGTTTTAGAGATATTTTCTACAAGGTACATTTGCTCACCAGAGAGACAGAGAGACAGAAAGCAAGAATCACCCCTAGGGTGGGGAGGGGCAGATGACCATGCCCCAATCCCTTCTCCTCCATTCTGCTCTCAGGATCTTGGGCATTCAAGCTCACACACTCAGCATGAGTTTTAAGTTGTTGGGCCCAAGACTTGAACACTATGTGGGAGTCCAGTGACATATAACCATTGTGCCATTTAGTGCCATTTGCTGGTTCCTGTAATCTGTTATTAAAAGTTATTTAGATCCTATTTACCCATTGTTTGATATAAATTGTATTTTTTTTATTTTAGTCATTTATGTTTTTTACTTTTTGATGGTTTCTTATTATTCTTTAAATTACTAATTTTTATTTTTAACTGTCAGAAGAAATTTAGTTGCCATATGTATGTGTATTTAATTTAAAAATATTAAATTATAAATAATATACTCATACATGTATATATACACACACACATATATAGCCATACAAGCTCACACACTCAGCATGAGTTTTAAGTTGTTGGGCCCAAGACTTGAACACTATGTGGGAGTCCATTTGGTGCCATTTGCTGGTTCCTGTAACCTGTTATTAAAAGTTATTTAGATGCTATTAACCCATTAACCTTAGTACTCCTAAAAAGGGGATACAAAAATCAATTACTCAGGTAAAATCTGAAAAATTTAGAATGTTTGATTCAAATTTCACTCTCTCTCTAGGAAGTGGCTGGAGCTGAGCAGTTTCTTCTCAATCATAATAACTTTGTCAAGAGAGAAGATTACGATGAGGACATGTATGTCTCATTCTATGCAAAACCGATCAGATATAACAGGACATCACATCTAGGTCACACTCATCAGACTTGATTCCATGACGCTGAGTGTTTTAGTCTCAGAAAAACATACACAGATGCACAGAATTGTCTGCTAGGCCTCATATTACATGCATTTTCTTCTGTCCATCGACCACTTTCTTTGCACTCACTTGGAGACGGTGAACTCATGTTACAAAGCTTTCTTAAATTTAGCTCCAGATATGAGCTCTGGGTCAGTCCTGAGAAAGCCTCAGTTAATCCTTTAGCTATCTCCCCTAGATCTGAACACACACTCCATACTCCCTTTGTATCTTTTCCCTAAATTACTACGATGTTAATAATGATCCAGACCTGTGTCTTCCCTGACTACTTGTCTTGAGGGCTGCCTGGTAAGTGGTATTCCAGCACCAGAATGGATAGCAACCCTGCTCTACTGAGAAATGAAGGCAATACGGACATGGTGTTGACAATGTGCTCCCCACAGGATACTTCTGGTACCTGGTGGATGCCAAATGACTGATTGCTCCACTGAAGCCTCTGGCTTCCTCCTTTGGGAAACACATTTATACTGTCACATTCTCTTCTGGCTTTTGTCTGATCTGTGTCCAATTATGTCTGATAATTACTGTGGTTCTGAGGGTCTGACTTTGTGTTCTCCTCAGTGCCTGGGGCATTCCCCCTTCTCCAGATAGGAGGCATAAACTCAATAAGCTACCCCAATTAAAATAAATCCAATGGTCTTTACTCACAGATCCTGTTTGAGGAGAAGGCAGTCCTACATCCCTTGGTCACATGGGGTAGTAGCAAATTTGGGCAGAGATAGGAAGAGAGCAAGTGCAACTAGTAGTGTATATAAGAGGATAGGGTATGGGTCACTTTAAGTTTATGGGCAAATGCCTGAATGTTACTTTTAAAGAATGTAGTGGGAAAATGAGGAGCTTAATCTGCCGGGTGGGAGAAATACCACAGAGTTTTTATTTCTAGCCACTGACTAAAGCCATGTGGCTGTGTATAGAATTGGAAACTCTGTCAAGGGAGACTGAGCCCTGCTTTTGGTATGAGAAAGTTAAACATATATTCAAAATGGATGCTGAGGCAACATTAAGTGAAAAGAATTTATTATACTACCTACCACACCCTCTCAACCCTCCTTCTATTCATCCTCCTCAAGTTTCTTCTTCCTTTCAACCTCATCAATCTTTCCCATGTGGCAGTTCCCTATTCTCTCATTCTCATATTTATATTTCGATATAGATGCTCTCCAATTTCTCATTTTTTTCTATCCTTCAGTGTGGCTCAGGTTTTTTGTGTTTTTTTTTTTTTTTCTTATAAGTTTGCTTATTTACTTCCACCATGAATAAGAGAAAGAAAGAAAGAAAGAGAGGGAGAGAGAGAGATAGCACTTCCAGTAGGTTTTTGATGCCACAACTCACCCTAGCCCCTGGACAGTCCCAGATCATGGGCACACGTGTACCCAAAATACTCAATGGTGTTTAGACCCGAGCCCATGTGAGACTGCCTGGTGGAGTGTTGCATTTTAATGCTCTACCACCATTCGTGTTCCCCCCACCCCCACCCCACACACACCCTGATCCAATTTTCTCTCCAATGTTGAAATGTTGAAACCCTGTTTCAAGTAGGATGATAAATGCTCCAGTTCTCTAAGCCATTCCTATTCTGCAGCCTGGATCACTAAGTCCAGAGCTGCTTCTCGATGCCCTTCTATGCATCTTTTTGACCTCACCAGGTAAGAATGGGCACGAGACTTTTTTTTTTAATAGAGATTTTTGCTATAGGGTGCATGCTCTTGCCTGAGAGACAGAGAGATACAAAGATAGAAAGCGAGAAATCACTCCCTAGAGAGGATAGCCACGCCACCATCCCTTCTTCTGCTTTCCTCTTAGTATCTTGGTCATACATATACATGTGCCCTGCTTGAATTTTAAGTCACTGGGTCTAGGACTAGAACCGTGGTTTACTACTTGGGAGTCCTGCACCATAACCATTATGCTGTATGCTGGTCCTAGGGCATGAGATTTATACTTGGAAATTTATATTCATTTGTCTTTGTCTTCCTCAACAACTACATTTGTTTTCAAAGTAAACTTTCTGCTAGATACTTATTGATACTGAGTCCAATCACTGCATTTCTGGGATCTTTTCTGTACCACAGGGGAGGAAAGTTGAGGATTACATTTCCCAGACTCCTTTGCCTGAAGTTTTTTGATTCACATCTAAAATGAGAAAGACACAAAATTTGCACGGCAAAGAGCTTGTTCTCTGACAGTGCTGGTGGGTTGGATCACAGGAATCAGTGTACAACAGCCAGGGGTGTTCTAAGAATCTGCATTGTAGACAATCTCTCTACCAGGTCCTCCTTCCTTGTGATTCTTCATTCTACTAGATTTCTTGAAAATGGTCTTCCTTGTATTCACTCCTCCTGTCCTTCCTACTGTCGAAACCTCAATTTTGACTTCCTCAGGTTTGTTTTTGTTTTTGTTTTCCTTCCAAAGCTCATAATAAATCTTAACTTTAGCTAACTACAGGGACCAACAGATTGCATAGCAGTTATTTCACTGCCCTGCTACATGGCCCATGGTTTGAATCCCAGACCTGGTGGCTTCAAAATCATGCTTGTGTGTGTGTGTATACGCATACCTAAGATCCCAGGAGAATGGAGGAGAAATGGTTTTGGTGTGTCCTTCCTTCCTGTAGGGTGATTTCTTACTATCACTTTTACTGTGTCGGTCTGTCTCTCTGTCTCTCTGTCTCTCTGTCTCTATTTCTCTCTTTCTCTCTCTCTCTGATGAGTGAATATGCCCTAAGACAAAAACCTCTTAAAAAAAAAATTGGCTAACTTCTTTGACCAGACACTACAGAAAGCAAGATAAGCCTCGTACTAATCCATATGTTAAGTATCTCTTTTAACAGATGGGGAAATATTACAGTTGTCATGTAGAAGTAATAGTGTACTTTGAAAAATAAGCACTTTATATTCCTATTACAAGGCAGTTATCTGCTCACAGGTCTATGTACCAAACAGCTATACCCCTTCATAAGCCTCAGATTTGGAGAAGAGTATTTACTGAGACTGTCTTCTAAATTCAGAATAGTAAGTGATTATTATCTGGCTCCTGTTATGGTAATAGAAGTTATGTGTTCTCATCTATGCAGATTATTGAATAGTGACATTACATCCAGGGAATCCATGAAAATCTATTAAGTGACATTATGGCAGCTGTACTAGAATCATGTTTTTATCTCCAAAACCAGATTATAGCTTTCAACTGAAGACTATATCAACCACATTAAAACAGCCTAAAGTTGCTTCAGAAATCTTGAAGGAGACAATGTAGAAGAAAATATTTAGTAAATGCATTTGTTCCATAGCAAGGTAGATTTTTATTTATAGAAGATGCCTACCTTTGAAAAAAGTGTGAAACTGTGAAGCTGTATATTTTTTCAGCCAATATACTAAAGCCAAACTCAATATATTCTGTTTAATATATCGGTTTATTCTCTCTATATATTATGCAGATAGTAACAAAAATACCCAGAGGTCATATAAGTGATTCCGGTACACATGCAGTTAAAAACAAAACAAAATTTGAATCATGTCTCAGTATTTTGGAAAATTATCAAATCTATTTCCATGGACTTTTTTGAAAGGTAATTTTTTTTTTTAACCCAAGTAAAAGAATGTGAGGTTTTGTTTGTCTTAGGACAGCAAAATCAAAATCTTTTTAAGATTTGTCCTATAGGTCACATTTTAAAAATTGAGACCTTTTTATTTTAAAATTTGACCCTGATGTTTTTGTTTTAAAATTTTACTTATGATTATTTTCTTACAACTCAACAAAATCTCAGTACATAGAACACTACAGACAGAGAAGTCAGCATTTTTTATCTTTGCTATGGAAGAGTCAATTCAGAATCTATGTAAGATTATTTTCTACCAAAAGAAAATATGCTATTGCTCATAAATTTTAAGTTTGCTTTTTTATAATAATATCAAAATCTATAGAGTCCTAAATTTGTATAGATCATATCTCTTTCTAGTCTAAGCAATGTTTTCAAACTAACACACTACAAATTTAGTTTATGCTCAGCAATGCCAAAACACAATCATCGTTTTTGACAGCATTAATTGACTCATACCTCTATTCAAATTAAACGTGCTGTTGTATCACTAAATACAAAGGTATCACTGTCATTTTATGACTAGATTGCAAATAAAAGAATATATTTCCAAATACAGAAATTATTTTAAACCTCTCTAGTATCAACTGAAAGTTGCCATTTTCAAGTGAATTCTTTGGATTCTTTTCAATGGTATGACGTTTCCACTGTTCCTAAAGGGCTATTTTAAACTGTTCATTTTACCTGTTAGAATCCTGGAAAGTTTGGGGTTTTTTTTCTCTTTGTTTTTCTGTGGCTTTTATATAAACAATTTTTTATTTGCCCAAGAGGGGTCAAGAGACCACACAGAACTAGCATATTTTTCTGCATTGGCATTCCTTTTCATCTTTACCTTGTTGTTCATATCAAAGCTGTAATTGTTTGCTAGCCAGCAAAATCTAATGGCTCCCTCTGGTCAAAAGCTGTCAACAGCAATCTATCCAGCACTGGGGGCATTGACTGAAATAGAAAAGCATCACAGATGGCTGTATTCCTCAGTGAGCCACAAAGGAGGCAAAGCTTAACATTTTCAAACACAAAACCATTACTAACTCCACATAAGAAGATTGAGGCACTAACTTATCATTGATAGAAGCTAACATACTATTAATAGAGAATAGTGTTCTTCGAGCTGTTGTTCTATACGTCAAGGGATAGTAAGGTAGCCCAACCTTTCCTACCAACCTTTCTTCCCTTGGTTTAGCGATGGGGCAATAAGTCTCTTCCTTAGATGTTAGATCATGATTTATTAGGTGTCCAAAAGTAAACCGGTACTCCACAATGTATAAAGAAAACAGGCTTCAAATGATCAGTCCAGATTTCCTGCTAAGCATAAAGACTGCTAAATTCATTAGGGAATCCAACAAAGCAAAACACTACAATATCAAACAAGAAAAGAAAGAATTCTCTTGAAAAGCTGTAAAGTGCTATTTAGGAAATTCTGAGGTGGGTGATTTGTTTAACATTTGTGTTATCCCAAAGCTATTGTGTAATGGTACTGACACAGTCCAGTGTAATGACTAAACATCAAACCAACTATGTAGCCGCATGCTGAGTTTCCCATCCAGGCTAATTAGAATTCTTGTCTTCTTAAAACATTTGTACTCTTGCCATTTCAATGGTTTTTCCACTTGTGGCTGGGCCTTTTGGAGATTTCTAAATAAGAATGCATTTCATGCTGCTAGCTTGATGTCTCTCTTCATTCCTTCTGCCCTGTCACCTGAACGCCAGAATTCTTTCAGTATATCCTCAGAATGAAACAGAATTCATACTGGGTCATCAGAAAAGTCATGATGTATTCGTCTATGTTTTTCTATGCAAAAATGTGTCATGATTTTTCTGATGACCCATTAGTATCTCAGTTTAGAGGCATTCAATTTTAACAAATTAAAAATAGAATATTTACCAGTAAATTTCATATATTCTAAAATACTGTTTCATCAGACTTTTTATAATACATAATGTGTAATAGTACGGGTTGTGCTCAAGGAAAAAATAAAACTATTCATGTATACATAAGGTATACTGGGTTCAGTGTAGTGCACAAAATATGTATGAAATATAATCTTAATTCATCTGATAGAAGGATTATGTAGGACTGAGCTTCAGATAATAAATTGAAGTATAAAGTCAGGTCAAGCAGAATAGGAACTCATTTTGTTGACATTTGACATGAACAGGGGGTACAGTGTAAAAGGAGAAAATTGTACTGTTCTGTGTCTACTATAAAGGGCATAATAACAAAGCTCTGAAAGTTTCTGCAAAGAAAAAAAGCATGTGGCATGTGTTATTATGAATTTTTCTAAAGTAAACATGTCCACTTATCACTGGTAGGAAATTAACCCCCCAGTATAAACTCTAGACAGGCATTAAGTGCTATTGTGTGAACATCTTCAAACAGCACATGCACTATTGCATCTCAGAGATGACTGTAAACTGCCGATGGTCCTACAGGAATCTGGCATTGGTTTAATCACACAAATTCACCTCACAACTGAACTAAACCCAGGAGAGGCCTCCAATTTAAATTCAAATGCATAAGAATGGCTGTGGTTAAGTGAAAGCATGACAACATAGTTGGTATTTTGTCTACTTTCTCGACACGGAACTCCAAGGTTCAGTGAACTGGTAGTATGTTTTGTTCATTAAAACATTTTCAAGTATTTTTAAGATGTCTGGAGTTTGGCAAGCTCCAAAGTTACCTTGCCAAGCACATTTTCCATTAGTATTTACACCCATATGTATTTTTAAGAAAACCATCTGAGTGTTTCTGATTAAATACAGCTATTAAATATATAAATGTCCCCTTGAATACACCATAAGTCACTTAGCTTAGTTTTTAGGGAGGAGAAGAATAAATGAGAAATCATACTTGCTAATAGGCCCAAAATATCAAAAATTTGAATTGTGTCTAAAATATAGATGAAAATATTATTCAACCCTAGAACTGAATAAAATATGTTCTACCCATGCTTAGCATCCATGGAATTTTCCATTCATTTTGCCATCTCTGTCTAATTTACCATGTCTCATCCAATAGCCACAGCATTTTAAATACTTTGACATGTGCATGTCATTTTACTACCAATGCTTTCCTGATTGCCTTTTACTTTAAGTTACCTAAGTTAGTAGTAGCAACAGTAATTGTTCACAGAGAAGGCCACAGTTCAGTTTGCCATAAAGCATACCAAAAATTAGTTAGAATTATTTCATATTTCCCCTAGGAACTAATATGTATTATGTTAATAGTGTATTAAATATAATATATGCATAAGGTAAAACACATTTTGCATACATAGCATTTTTTTTTCTTTTTTAAAGATTTTTGCTACAGGGCACATGTGCTCGCCAGACAGACAAAGAGAGACAGAGAGACGAAAGAGAGAAATCACCCCCCAAGGGGGATGGTCACGCCACAATCCCTTCTCCTCCATTCTCCTCTCAGGATCTTGGGCACGCACGCACATGCACCCGGTGTGAGTTTTAAGCCACCGGGTCTGGGTGGCAAACAGCGGTCAACTACGTGGGAGTCCAGTGACATAGCCATTAAGCTAACTGCTGGTCCCCATACATAGCATTTTAAGCAATATATTAAGTTTCTAATACCCAGTATATTCAGATATTAATGCTCACAATATTAATTCTGATGCCAATATTTATTAATATTCATCCTATCCATTTTGCATTTTATGAGGTCTCCCTGCCATTGTAAACCTAAGGTAAGTGCCAAGTGTCAGTAGAGATTTTGACCCTTTAAATTTGAAAACTTTTTCAGGTAGAGGGCTACTTGAGTCAAACCATGTTAATCTAAGAAGCAATAGATTCCAGCTGACTAATTTTAGAATCTTCTGAGGAAGGAGACATGTAGGCCTCCAGAAGATTGAGGAGAACAAGAATACGGACAATTTTGCATTGCTAGCATTTTTGAATTTGAGCACCCCTCTATCAGTATTTCTTTCAATCTGAGAGGCACTGCACATGACCTAGGTACATCCTAGGCAGTGGTCTTCAAACTGAGAGACATGTTTCCCCCCTAGAAAATATGTTTCCTGAGAGAGAAGCGAGCATGAACAGTTTGAAGGGAGTCACATTCCACATATGATTCTCACTTTTAGGAATACTCTTTGCTCAGATGTATTTTCCAGAACACAATTGTCCAGATGTGCCCGTTCCCACGTCTGCCCACCCTTGGCCTTCACCATCTTCCACTTGCTCTCACATACCTTGCTACGTTGCCTTTCACCCTGTGTGTCAAATCCCCAGTGTGACAAACAAACAAAAAAACAGGGAAATAAATCATTCAAACTAATTATTGGTTAGAGATCACAATATCCTTTCGGCATACAACTCAGAAGATATTTAAGTAATTGAGTGACACAGCCATGTTAGAATTCCCTCTATTCCAATCTGTTTATTTAGTTGCAATATGAAAAATGTTGCTTCCCACTGACATTTATAAAGATGACAAAGGAATAACATTGAGTTGAAATAAACCATAAATACATAGGAAGTCATTTGAAAATCTATGTATCTCATTAAAAGAGAAATATTTGAAAATTATTTATCAAAATGCATACTATATTGGTTATGTACTAAAATAATTCTAGTAAAACTGAACACAGAAATTTAATTTAGAAATTCAGAATTTACAATCATTAATTTAAAACAATTTGCACATATTTTGCTTAACTCTTGTTTTTTGTTTGCATTCTGGAATAATGTAACAGGTATAAAAGAAAATTAAATGATATCTATGTCAATAAAATGTAAATAGGTGAGATGAAGATTTGGCATGATTTTCATTCAAGGAAACCATCTGAGTGTTTCTGATTAAAACTATTACATATATAGTTTAAACCCTTGCCTCAAAAATGATAAAAAATAAATTTTAAAAGTAGATAAAAGCACAGTTAAAATATTTTTAAAAGAATACTAAACACCTGTAATCCTAGCTACCATAACATATATATGTTTTCAGTTCGTTTCTAGCCATAATATGTATGGGTTTTTGTCTTCTAATATGTTACATATAATCATTGATATTACTGCTATAAAATATACTAATATATTTGAAGATACTTAATCCTAAATTTTATTATTAGAAATATCTTAGACTGAGACCAGCAGATTGCATAATGGCTACATTGCTGGACTCCCACACAGTCGACCACAGATTGAGTCCCGGGCCCAGTGACTTAAAATTCATGCCAGGCACATGTGTATGTGTGCCCACCTCGTGGGGGGTCTGCTTTCTCATTTTCCTCTGTCTCCTTTCTCTGTCTCTCTGGCAAGTGAATATGCCCTCTGGCAAATTAATATATATATATATATATGTGTGTGTGTGTTTGTGTGTGTGTGTGTGTGTGTCTCAAAGAAAAAAATATACAATAGAGAGATCATTTACTAGGCCTAATATAATGATTAACTGAAGCATAATTAATGGTAAGTCAGTCAGATATTACAGAACTTGTACTGTGATATTATATGAAGAATATAATTTGACCAATTGTTATTTTAGTCAAAAACATTTCATTTGAATCTATAAAGTTTTATATTTAATTTTCAGTTTTCTGGAAATACAGTAAGAGAGAAATAAGCTCAAATCAAGAGGTAATATGCAGACAAAGTCAAAAGGCAGGGCATCTTTGCTGAACAGTAGTCCTATTCACTTCAAGTCACTATCATAAATAGTGGCAACTTGTAATAACATTTTCAGGAATAGCCCAAATTGTGAATACCGATTCGATATAACATAACAGTGCATTTCAAATTGGTGAAAAAAAGAATACTAGTTTGTTTTTTGTTCTTTGTTTGTTTTTAGTTTGTTATAGAGGGCAGTGCTTGCCAGAGACAGAAAGATTGAGAAAGTGAGAAATCACCCCCTGGGGGGCTGACCACGGTACAATCTCTTCTCCATTTTCTTTTCAGGATTTTGTTTGTGCTCACAAATGTGTCCTGCATGCTTTTCAAGTCAGCAGGTGTGGGACTCTAACAGCACAGTCAGCTATGGCCATGTGGGATCTGGCCACCTTAACCACCAGGCGACCCTTTGGTCTCATGGATACAACTTATTATTTTTTTTTAAGAGATGTTTACTAAATGGTGCATGCTCTCATGAGAAAGAAAGAGTCAGAAAGGGAGAAATCACCCACCAAAAGGAAGGTCACACTGTAATCCCTTCTCTTCCTTTCTCATCTCAGGATTTTGGGCACGCATGTATACATACCTAGTGTGAGTTTCAAGCCACGGGACCAGGAATCAAATCACAGTCAACTATGTGAAAGTCCAGTGATGTAGCCATTACACCATCTGCTGGTTCCAATGATACATTTTAGTAAGTGAGATCATGTAATGAGATAGCTATATAGGAATTAAATAAATAAGTTTGGATCTAGGTCTTACGTTTATACGAGGATGAAGTCTAAAGGATTAGAAATCTTTTTTTTTTTTTTTTTGGAGAGGTTTTCGCTATAGGGTGCGTGCGCTCGCCAGACAGACAGAGAGAGACATAGAGACAGAAAGCGAGAAATCACCCCCCAGGGGGGATGGTCACGCCACAATCCCTTCTCCTCCATTCTCCTCTCGGGATCTTGGGCACGCACGCACGCACGCACACGCGCCCGGCGTGAGATTTAAGCCACCGGGTCCAAGACGCGAACCGCGGTCGACTACGTGGGAGTCCAGCGACATAGCCATTACGCTAACTGCTGGTTCCCAAGGATTAGAAATCTTAAACTAAAAAAACAACAAAACAAAACAAAAATACAACAATAACCAAAATCAAATGCTAGAAGAAAATATAGATTAATTTCATTATATATCTAGAATTGGGGAAAGTTGTACATATTATAACTCAATATATAAACCATAAATTTTTATCAATTTCTTTATAAAAATATTTAGAACACATTGTAAAGTGCAAAAAGCAAGTCACAAACTGAAAAAAATACACTTAAAAAATACAAAGGGATGTTTACTAAATATAATCACTATTAAATAAAGGAAGAAAAGCCCCAACAATATTGAAAAACAGAAAAAATACAGATATAGCTAAAGGGGAGTATAAATAAACATAAATGCCTTTAAAAATATGAAAAGATGTTTTACTTTGTTCATAATAGGAAAACTGCCAATTAAGACCACCCTGAGATCCAATTTCTCACATATTGGATTGGCTAAAATCCAGAAGTGTGGCAATATTCTCTGTGGGTGAGGATGAATAAAATGCTCTCATACATTGATGATGGCAATAGAATGTTAAAAATGCTTTGGGGAGACATTCAGTAATGCCCAGCAACATCTAAGCATTTGTCCTATAACCCATCTATCCTACATCCAAAAATACATTGACAGAGATATGAAAAAGAGAATAAGGCTACTTATGCAGCAATGTCAAAATTTTTAAAAAATGGAGGGAACCAGCAGTTAGCGTAATGGCTATGTCGCTGGACTCCCACGTAGTCGACCATGGTTCGTATCCCGGACCCGGTGGCTTAGGACTCACGCCGGGCGCGTGTGCATGCGTGCCCAAGATCCCGAGAGGAGAATGGAGGAGAAGGGATTGTGGCGTGACCATCCCCCCTGGGGGGTGATTTCTCGCTTTCTGTCTCTGTGTCTCTCTCTGTCTGTCTGGCGAGCGCACGCGCCCTACAGTGAAAATCTCTCAAAAAAAAAAACAAAAAAAAGAGGCTTCATGCAGCTAAAAAAAAAAAAAAATTTTTTTAAAATGGACAAAATAAATGTACATTAAAGTGGGACTGAAATTGGTTGAATAAACACAGTGAAATAATACAATAGAATTCTAGGTAATATTAAAATAACAAAGAAATAACTCCAAACTACACGAGTGTTCTTCAGTATATAGTTGAATAAAGAAAGAAAAGTAAATATAATATGCAACTGTTTAAGAAGTGGATAATGTATGCAGGATATTAAGTATAAATGCATTAAAACATAGGCAACATGTATTGATCATTCCATATAAATCTACATAGCTTATGTTAAAAGCTGAAAAATAATTTTAAAATGAGAAAACATGGATAACTATGGGAATTGGAGAGGATATAATTAGAAGGGCAGAAATAAGAGTGGAATTCTCTGAATGCTTTATAGATTTCATTTTATAGTCATGTAAGGGTTTTGCATAACTATACAATAGAATTTACTCAAAGTGGGAAAAGTAACAATTTCTAAAACCTGAAATCAAATTGAGATAAATTAAATTAGGTATTGGATTGCTGATATAATCACAGAGTGAAATTTTTCCAAATGTCTCAGTAATTTGACTCTGTATCTCACATGAATATAGACCAGAAAAATAATTTTTTTAAATCCGTATTTTTTCCAGTAGATACTTGGTTAGTAGTTATACTGGTACTATTTGAACTGATAAAAGAAATACACACACACAGGATGTGTATGTGCATATATATATTATATATATTTATTCCTATTTAAAAACACATATACATACATATGCCTATATAAAAATATGAATATTGCCAAAGTTTGACTATGTGTCCCAAAATGTATGTGTTGAACCATTGAAATGGGATTAAGAGAGTAAAAACTTGACCTAGGTTTTGGGTTGAAAGGTGGGACTTTGGGAGAACATTAGTGATTGGGTGGTTGAGGCAGTACCCAAATGATTGAGTCCAGGTAGATTTATAAGGAGAGGAAAGAGAGAAACTGACATGGAACATAGACCCATTCTGAGTTTGTCCACCACCCTCTCTGCTTCTGCCAGCGATGCGGTGATAATAGCTGGCCTGATACCAGCCTCATGCCTTTGGGCTTTCTAGGCACCAGGATCATAAGTCAAATAAACCTCTTTTCTTTGTAAGACCCTGTTTCATATATTCTAGGTAACACAATAACAAACTGAAACAAATATATTAAGATATGATGTATATGAAGTTATATTATGCTTATTGAAAGAATATTAAGATTATAGAGATGTAACTCCATTTTTATATATAAAATGGTAATAGTGAGGCTGGGATTTCAAATTCAGGTTTGTTTTGTGCAGAAGAGGAAGTGTGTCTTTGGGGATAAAGCATTGGCTTAAGCCAAAATTGCCGATTTTAGGTGATGAGTATACAGGGAGTCATCTTACTCTGTTTTATAAATGTTGGAAATGTGGAGTGATAAAAGTTTAAAAAGTGGGACATAAGGAAACTTGCTACATTAACAGAGATTTTAAAAATATTCAACAAGGAGGAAAAGAGCTTTAAGATATATTAAAATGAGAAGCAAAACCTTGAAATTGCTATTGATTTGAGAAATTTGGGGGTCAGTTAATTTAAATGTAGTCTGTGAATTAAAGAGTTAAAAATTACAGAAATGGAGACTGAGTATAAAAGTTAATGAAAGATCACAAAGAGTGTGTACAATTAGATCAGATAATATAAAATATAAATATGCATAGAAAAAACCTGGAAGTCAATATGTTAGTCATTTTTTCAGTTAGGATAGTGTTAATTTTGTTGTTGCATTTGCTGTCTAAATTTCTACAATGGATTTTTACTAAGTAGCAATAGGTTTTTTATGTAAGAAATAAAATAAAAATGCTTTTTTTTCATTTTTCTACCCTAAAGACGTTTCTCTTTTACATGAATATGAAATACTATAATATTCTTTAATATTATTACTCATTTTTTTCATTATATCTTAGAATGCTAATTGTATTAAAGGATCATTTGAAAAGAATACCATTAACCTAATTGAATTGAAACTGAAGTCTTTATCACTTACTCTTTTAGAATTTTAAATACCTCAAATTTCTCAAGCCTTTCTTCATTTAAAGGCTAGTTTTCTGGAAGTGTGTTTGTCTTCTACTAGTTAACATTTAATAGCTATGCTTTCTTTGAGCAACGTAATTGTTCTTATGGGACATAAGTAGTGATAAAAATAGGATTTCATTTCTGCCTGAACATTCCTGTACAAAATAGAAAATATGTTTATCTTTAATATAAATGGTGAAAAGAACTTCATAGCTGATTGATTTTTAAAAGTACTTTTTATGCAATTGTGACTATGAAGACATATTTAATAATCCAATCCATTCATTTCCTTATTAGACTAGCAAAGTCTGTAACCATACTTTACCCTGCATTTTGCAAGCTAATTTATAAAGTTTGAGGTGAATTGATGGGAATTTTATATGGTCCAGTGCCGTACAAAGCAAGAAAAGTCTAACTTTTTCTGGGGGATAAAAGGTGTGCTTCCTTTTCTTTCAAGATTTTTTCTTCATTAATATTTTTTCTTCATTAATTCCTTCAATACCTATCATATTCTATCCCTCTTATAGCCTTCTTGTGTTTCCTCTTCAAAATTATAATCAGGATTGTAATATAGACTACAAAAGATACATGTTATAGGTGATAGTTACTAATTTTCTCTAAGTCTAAAAAGAATTTTAAGTACCAGTACTTTGACAAACTGACAATGTGTTTTCCATCAAAAAGAGTAAAAATCCATACTTATTCCATTTCTCACCCAAGTAATTAGTTCTTCTAGGTTCAGCTACATGCATCGTCAGCAGTTGTAACTTCAGCATATGTTATTGGAATTTCATTCTGAATAAGGCTTCTGCACGTTGAGAAAGCTATTAGGTTTGAGTACTGTGATTAAGATGAAGGTCAGTGTGGCCGTAATGTTTTTTTATAGAGACTTTGAGGACCCAAGTTTACTACTTACTAGACTGTTCTAAAATGAAGTGTGTATCCTTTATAAGAATCGCATCTTAAAAAAAAAAAAAAAAGTGTGAGCCTTATAAAACTGATGCAAGTGATTTTAATAAAGGGGCTACAAAACAGGGAAGCTAAGCTGCCCCCTTATTCACTTGACCCCATCTGTTGTAAATGAATAAAAGCACAAATTGGGTTTTATGCTGAACACTTTAAAGTCAGTAGTGGTTTAAGGTTATAAGCAAATGAAAACCAGAAGGAGACTTGGAAGTTATGGGAACTTACGTGCTTGAAGAGAGAAGTTTCTATCAGGTAATCACGGTGAGAATAAGCTGGAAAGTTAGAGACAACTGATCCCAGTTTTCCCAATCACTTGCCTGTACTTTGGCATAGTCTGTAAAGAAATCTTCCTGGGTCTGGGCCAAATATAAACTAGAAGATGATATAAAAAAAGAATTTTTTGTAAAGCTAATTAATTTAATGATTTCATTATTCTTTGCTTAAAAGCTTATCTACGTTTTCTGGTGTAAAAGTACCCCTTTTATGAATTGATTATACTATAAAGTCTTACCATTATTGTTGTTGTTCTTATTTTTAACTTTTTTCCATCTAAAAAACAAAAGTTAGTAACTCTAAAGAGTTTAATAATTATATTTAGAATTGTAGTGATGAGTGAAACTGAAAAGTCAGAGAACCACAGAATTAGTCAACTTATTCATATATAAGTGTTTTACTCAATGTAACACTTTTGCCTGGCCTCTCTACCGTACCTGGTTGAGATCAGGAAACTAAAATACAAGGCATGAAGGATTGAGTGGCTTACTGTCAAAACTTAAGAACAGAAAAGGAAATGCATTTAAGGATACTGCTCCTTCTGCCTGAAAAGCCACCCTATAAATCTCCACTTCTTAAGGTCCTACATTTTTGGTATTTGATTCCTTTAGGAGACATACTTCTCCTACCCCGCTTTAGGCTAAGATATATACCACCAGAACATTTTCATAGAAAATATATGCTCTTTAAAAACAGCGTTGTTCAACGCAACATTTATCAACTCAGTTGACTGAGCTGAACTAAGATTTTCTTATTATTATTATTATTATTATTATTTATACATTCAATCACTATACATCATTTAGATTGTAAAGAGACTTTACTCAGCATGATATACACCTTAGTCCAGTCCAGTTGAGAATACTATACATATGATCAACAGGAAATAAACCATATCTGTGTCCCACAAACGTCTTCTCTATTTTTTCCCAAAATTTCCTTTCCTACACTCTTCCCCTCTCCCACTCTCCTTCCACTTTGTCTTTAGTGTTCATAACAATTTTCAATGCTTTTATGTCCTCCAGTCTTTCCATCTCTACCATAGACTGCAGACAGTTGGTGTATATTAAGTGGAGACATACAATGTCTCTTTCATAGCCTGACTTGCTACACTCAGCAACAAATCTTCATAATCATCCACTTTCTATCAAAATCCAGGCCTTGTTTTTTATGGCTGAATAGTATTCCATGGAGTATATGTGCCACATTTTTTCAACCCATTCATCTATTTTTGGACATTCGTGTCAGTTCCATGTTTAGCAATCCTGAATAATGCTGCAATAAATATAAAAAACACTTTTTCGGAAACCAGCAGTTAGTGTAATGGCTATGCCGCTGGACTCCCATGTAGTCGACCGCAGTTCGCGTCCCAGACCTGGTGGCTTAAAACTCAAGCCGGGTGCGTGTGCATGTGTGTCCAAGATCCCGAGAGGAGAATGGAGGAGAAGGGATTGTGGCGTGACCATCCCCCTTGGGGGTGATTTCTCGCTTTCTGTCTCTATGTCTCTCTCTGTCTGTCTGGCGAGCGCACGTGCCCTATATCAAAAACCTCTCCCCCCCCCAAAAAAAAAAGAAAAAGCACTTTTTCAGTGAGCTTTCTCATGTTTCTATATATATTTTTTTTTTTTGGAGGGGCATTGATATCCATGAGTGGAATTACTGGATCATATGGTAGTTCTATTTGAAGATTTTTGAGGAACCTCCATATTGTTCTCCCCAGTGGCTGGACCAATTTACATACCCACCAACAGTGTAGGAGAGTTACCCTTTCACCACATCCCCTCCTGCACTTACCATTTTTTGTTTTTTAAATCTTCTTCATCCTGATTGAGGTTAGATGGTGTCTCATTGTGGTTTTGATCTACATCTCCTTTGTGATGAGGGATGTTGGACATTTTTTTCATATGCTCTTTGACTGTTTGTATGTATTCCTTAGAGAGGTGTTTATTCAGCTCATTTTCCCAACTTTTAATTGGGTTAATCATTTTCTTCCAGGCAAACCGCTTGAGTTCCCTGAGTATTCTGGTTATCAGTCCCTTATCTGAGGCACAGTTAACAAACATTCGGTCCCATTCTGAGGGTTGTCAATTCATGTTAATTATGATGTCCTTTGAGGTACAGAAACTTCTTATTCTGATATAATCCCACATGTCTATTTTGGGGATTATTGCCTGTGTTTAAGGGGTCTTGCTTAAGAAATCTGCCTACCACAATGTGTCCCAGAGTTTCCCCAGTGTTTTCCACCAGTAGTTTTATAGTTTGTGGTCTTAGGTTTAGATCTTTGATCCACTTTGAGTTGATTTCTGTTAATGGTGACAGATAGGGGTTAAGATTCATCTTTTTGCAGGTGGGTGCCCAATTTTTCCAGCACCATTTGCTAAAGAGGTTTTCCTTTCCCACTGGATTGACTGGTACCTTTTGTTAAAAATCAGTGGGCGGTATGTTTTGGGGTTTATTTCTAGGGTCTCCACTCTATTCCATTGGTTCTCATGTCTTTTTATGTGCCAATACCATGCTGTCTTGATTATTGCAGCTTTGTAATATATTTTGGGGTCAGGAAGTAAGATACCACCCACTGCACTCTTCTTGTGCAGGATGACTTTGGCAATACGGGATCTGTTATGATTCCAGATAAAATCTATGATTGTGTTTTCTAGATCTGTAATGAATGTCTCTTGTAATTTTATAGGGATTGCCTTAAACATATAGATTAATTTAGGTAAATTATGACTTTGATTATATTAATTCGCCCAATTCTGGAACATGGGATGTCCTTCCACTTTTTGTGTCCTTTTCTATTTCCTTTTTAAGATTTTTCATGGTTTTCTTTTTAGAGATCTTTGACTTCCTTGGTTAGTTTTATTTCTGAACTGAAGTTATTTTAATCACTGACTAATCTGGCTCTTGAATACAATTACCACAGCTTTTTCCTATGTCTCATCTCATTTTGGAAAGAAGAAATGAGTCCAGAGCAGTTACATTGGGCTCTCTTTGCCTTGTTTTCTGCCAACATAAAAACATGACTTCAAGGTTCAGAAGGTGAATTGGGATCTGACCTTTTGTAGTGCTAACTCTAAGTAAATGAATAGATAAAATTATTTCTGATGATAAATCAAAGAAAATAAAGCAGAGCAAGGCTTTAGAAAGTGATAGGGATTGGAAGGCTGCTTTAGTTTGGACCATCATTACAAGCCTGTCCCATGGCCAACTGAGCCTGTTATGATGCAAAGAAGCCCTGTCCTTTTCAGGAATTGTATTTTATCTCGGGACATAGCAAGCTCTGAAACTGGAGATAAACTCAGTTCCAAATTCTTACCTAATACTTTTTGTCCTACTGATTTAGGGTAATAGAAAAAAAAAAAAAAAGTACTCACTTTGTATTATAAAACTTCATGTAGCATCCTATTGGAGTACCTATTAAATATATTAAATAATTCTGAAATTTAGAAAAAAGAACAGAATAAATATTGAGAACTTCCTATGCAAGGGTGTACTTATAACAAATTAAGTTGCTAGACCATTTAATTTGTGAGAAGCAGTTCAAATCTATTTGCCTAAACTAGAGAAATGGACTGAAAATAAAAAAAAAAATTAATGATACAGTTTCTATTAAGAAATATACAAGTGTCAGGACAAGCAGGTGTTATGGTGACTAAGGGTACTGGACACTCCCACATGGTCAACCATGGTTCAAGACCTGGACCTGGTGGCTTGCATTCTCACTTCCTCTCTCTCTGTCTCTCTCTCTGGTCAAATTAAAAAAAAAAATGAATGAATAGATAAAATAAAAGAATAAAATCACATCTGTAAAGGATCTTAGGATGCGAGATTATTCCAGATTATCTAGATGGACTTTAAGTGCAATCACATGTAATTAATTTTTGTTTTACTTCTTTTAAAATATCCTGAATGTTTACCCTTATCAGAGTTTAGAGACTCTTGTTTACTCATCCACCTTGAACTTCTAGGTCTTATTATCTTTCCTCTACAGAAATATGCTATTAATGCTGATACCAAAATGCAAAGAATATACAGATTGCAATAGGCACTGTCCAATTATTACAGTTTTTATTAGACTTGACCACCCCTTTCATATAGTTTACCCAAAGCGTAAAACTTCAAGGGATGCTATGGGCTGAATGTTTGTGGTCTCCCAAAATTTACATGTTGAAATATTGTAAATTGATGTTACTAACAGGTGGGGTCACTGGAACATGATTAGTTTATGAACGAGAATAATGTCCCATCCCAAGAAGCTTGGTCATTCATCCCCCATGGGAAGACTCAACAAGAAGACAGTATTTTTAAACCAAGAATGGAGTTTCACTGGGCATAAGATTGGTAGGGTCCTTGGTCCTGGGCTTTCCAGCCTATGGAGCCGTAAAGAATAAATTCTGTTCTTTATAGACTAACCAGTAAATGGCATTTTGCTATTGTAGCCTGAATGAACTAAGACAAGGGATCAGGAAAATACTGGCATATAGCTTCTATACCAGAAAGGCAGTGGTTATTTATGAAAAACAGAAAGAAGATACAGTAGCATTTCTGCAGTGCTTCTCAATGTTCTTTAAATATCACTCTCTCTTTACAGTGAGCACATGTGTCCTATGGCAACAATCTTTAAAAAGGGAAAGAAAGAAAAGAAAGGAAGGAAGGTAGCAAGCAAGCAAGCTCTTATTGCAATTTAGGGAAAAAATGGTAACTTGCACCAGTGTGATGGTACTAGAAATTTAAAAATTGAGTAAATTCTAGATGTATTTTGGAGAATATATCTTCTAGAATCAGAAATTAAAAATTGTTGGAGTCCCATACTAAAAATTAACACTAAAATAGTAAAATAGTAAAAAAAAAAAAAAAAAAAAAAAAAAAAAAAAAAAAAACAACAGAATGCTAAATAATAATATTTCCCAACTACCTGGTCCTAATCCTTATAACCTGTAAACATTTTATTATTTGGAAATAAGGTCTTTGCAGAAGTGATTAAATTAAGGGTCTTGAGATGAGGGATTATTCCAGATAATCTAGATGAACCTTAAATGCAATCACATGTAAAATTATAAATGGGGAGGGTGGAGGGAAATTGGACACACACAAAGAGGAGAAGCTTGTGTATTAGTAGGCTCTGTCACAGTACTAGGTGACAGAGGATAGAGCATGCAGCCACACACCAAGGAATGTGACTACCAACAAAAACAAGCAAGAAATGGACTTTCTTCTAGAGATTCTGGTGTGCAACCCTGCTAATACCTTGTTTTTGGTCCAGTGATACTGATATCAGACTTTTGCCTTCCAATGAGAGAATAAATTTCTATTATTTCAGCTACATAGTTTGTGGTAATTTGTTACAGCAACCACATGGAGCTAATACAGCCTCCCAGTTAGTCTTTCCGTGCAGAACTTCTGCATTTTGAGAAACAAAATTTCTGATGTTTGGTAATGGTGGTTTATTTCCCAGTTTCTTGGGGGGAAATTTACCTTTGTACCATGCATGTTTTTATGTAATTTCTAATTTAGTGAACTTCAACCACAATTGCCTATTCTGCTTTCAAAAGCAAACTATCAATGGTACTTTTCTTGATTTTTATCATTCATTTAAACCTTTGAATCAGAATTTTTCTAGGCTTTGCTTCTGTTCCTACCCCATTATCATTTATTTCTTAAAACTATCTGGCTAGAGGTGGAGAATATTGCATATTAAAGGTGAGAGTTTCAGGCTATTTTTCAATAGAAAGTCACACCTCTATAGAATCAGGTAATCCTTGAAGGGTCAATAAAACAACGCCCAGTAAGGATTCTTAGTAAGGATTTCCAGTAATCTCTTTGGTAAACAATCTCAAGCAGAACTGATTTATTGTACTATCACCTCTGGCTAAATATTGAATCTTAGTATTAATACGTATTTCTATCACCATTCTGAAGTATGGTGAGTCCTGGATCTATTCCAACAGTGGGATTGAGCCAGCAATGATTATTGAATCTTGGTATTACTACTCACACCTGTCACTCTTGATCTACTTGTTTCTGGCTAATTGTGCTTACTCATCACCATTATGGAAAGAGATCCAGGACTCTCTACACCTCAGAGTGTAGGTTCAGTCTCCTATTGGATCCAGACAAAGTATATCATGCCTCATTTCAATCCAAATAACTACAGTATTCTTAGATGTAATTAACCTCCTCCCAAAGACAATTCCACTTCCCCATGGTATTGTCTTTCTTCATGGACCTGACAAGGCCATCACCAATGGCACAGTATTCTGCAATAAGAGGAGAATGGTGGTATGCAGAGGCAGCCCAATCCAGGGTTAGCCACACTGTGGTGCATTCGCTGTAGAATCCTCCTACATCAGGGGAGCCCTTCCAAGTTCCAGCTCAAGGATAAAGCAGCAAACGAAGCCAGGTTACTATTTTGAATGACAAGAGAGCAGAGCTAAACTCTGCTCAGATGGAATGTTAAAAGAAATGTCCTAGATGAGAAAAGGAAAGATGATTTTGTTTTAGATTTTTTATTTTCTAGTGAGGGCCAGGATATATGGCTCATTAATGGTAATAAAAAATATTCAAAAATAGTTTCTAAAAAAAGTCTGTGTTTTCTCTCTTTTTTTTTTGTTTTTTGTTTTTTGGAGAGGTTTTCACTATAGGGCTCGTGCACTCGCCAGAAAGACAGAGAGAGACAGAGAGACAGAAAGCGAGAAATCACCCCCCAGGGGGGATGGCCATGCCACAATCCCTTCTCCTCCATTCTCCTCTCGGGATCTTGGACATGCACGCACACGTACCTGGCGTGAGTTTAAGTCACCAGGTCCCGGACTTGAACTGCAGTGGACTACATGGGAGTTCAAAGACATAGTCATCACGCTAACTGCTGGTCCCAAAAAATCTGTTTTTTCCAAGTGTCTGGTTCTTTTAAATAAATTATGGGTTTAGTATGAGCAAAAATTATATTTCTTAACGAGTAACAGTATTAATATCTAAACTGACTTTGCTCCTACCTAGGTAATATACAAGTTATATAATCTTTTCAAGCTTTAGTTTCTTCCTTTTTTGCTTACTTCTAGGACTGGATGATATTCAGGAAGTAGGACAGCATCTAGAATGTTACAAATAGTGTTAGTCACTGCTGCTATTCTCTCCTCTTCCTTCTCTACTACTCTAACCAATGTTATTTTATATTCTTATGGTATGTAGTATCAGTCACACATTTAAATCATTGAATTAGTTGCAGAAATAAATTGAATTAAACATATTTGTCTTAGGAATAAACTGTCAGAGCTATTATAATTCACTAAAAATTTATTATACCACAAAGAAATAATGAAATGACAGAATACATCATAGGAAATTAGATTACCACAGTGGGGCTGTCAGAATCCTGTTTTGGAAGCACGCACGCAGGTACAGGCCCAATCAGTAGCATGAAGAAGTCTGTGGAAAATCATGTTTGATTTTCTTCTACCATGAGCGCTTGAAAACAAAGTACTCCTCCTGCCTGAGACACAATAAATAATAGATAGCTATAAAATAAGTTAACTAAATTCCTAGAATATCACAGAAGAAATTATTGGAGAAAAAGACAAACAAACAAACAAAAACCCCAGGCTTGTTTTGTTTGTTTGTTTTCTTCAATATCTCTAATTAAACTTGGAATGCCATCCAGGGTAGGAAAAAAAATAAGTATCAAGGTCAAATAGATGTTTAAAATAACAAAAAAATTTCATGGTGTAAATGAATAATTATGTAGTTGGATTATTCATCATCTGGTTTCTAACCTGATAGTAATAGCCTGGTGTCTTATTATCCCTTGTCCTTCTGGGTTTTTTGTTTTGTTTTGTTTTGCTTTCATTTTTTTCTCATATGGGCATATACTGCAATACTGGCAAAGTACCTCATTTTTACACATTTGATGCCACCCAAGTGACTTTTTAAAAATTTCAAACATTAAGTAAGTACAATATCTCACCATTTAATTTTTAATGGCTTTTATGTTTTGTTCATTTCATTTAACTTTTATGAGTTTTTTCTACTGATTCTGAATGACACATGTACACTTGCCATTGGTTCTGCTACATTCAGAATTTTTATTTTTTAGAGGTATTTGTCTTAGGGCATGTGTGGTTACCCAACAGAGAGAGGAAGGCAGAGATGGTGAGAGGGAAAGTGAGAAATCACCCCTAGAGGTGATGGCCACACTGCAATCCCTTGAGTTTCATGTCACCAGGTCTGAGACATGAACCATGGTTGTCCAGTGACTTAACTGCTATGCCATCTTCTGGTCCCCAGAAGTTTAATTATAATTAAGGCATTAGAATAGGTACAAAAAAAAAAAAAAAAAAGAGAGAGAGACAAATATATTCAACTGTCAGGATCATGATGTATTTTTCCTTTTTTTAATGCAAAAATCTTTCATGAGTTTCCCAGCCAATAGTTTCTTGTAATTGTTCAGCTTCAATTTTTATTTGAATTTCAGTGGGAATTTTTTCTCCTTTTTAATTTGCCAGAGGATATGTACATTAACTGGAGTGGGATTGAGAGAAAAAAGGAGAGAGAAGAGTGAAAAAGCACCATTTATGGGATGGTCACACTGCAATCTCTTCATTTATCTCTCCTTGCTGTTATTTTGGACACATATGCACACACTCCTGGCCTGCTTCCCAAACGACCTGGTTCACTACTTGAATTGCCTAGCTGGTCAACTAGGATCTAGCTGCCTCACCGAGAATGCCACTGACTGGCCCAAATTTCAGCTTTAATAACCTCTTTGTTATTTGAAATGATCCAGACTTGCTTTTATCTTTACCGGTTCCCAGTGATAAGTAATATTAAGTATGCACCACAACAAAATTACACCTTCTCACAGCCTAGAGAGCAATGGTGATGACTACATTGAGGAGTTCTTTTTGGTTGCCTATCTAATGAGGGATCTGATTTATTGTACTCATATAGCTAGCTACTTTATATTCATTATTTTTTTTTCATTTTTAAAGTAAGTTTCTAAGTTATGCAATTATGCTTATTTTAGAAATCAGGAAATTAATTGCTACTGCTAAATCTGACTTCAGAATCTGTTGTTTTCATTCTACTAAGATATTCTCTATCATGGAGTCAGAAATAACGAACTGCAAATGAAGCAAGTCAATCATGTATCTGAAGCATATAAGGCAAAAAATAAGGCATATGTGCATACAGTACAAGGCCCAAGCGATAATACTTAGTATTTCCTGTTGAATAGTAATGACTCAAAAGTTTAAATAAAGTAAAATCTTAAATGAATTAAACTTCTGTTAAGGGTTCCTGGCCACACCCAATTAATAAACCATAAAATGGTTCAAAAAAACAAGTATCTACTTAAATCAAAACTACGTGAGGAATAGTTACATGTTTTGTTTATTTGTTCATTTATTTTTTCATATTTCCATGTCTCTATATAAGAACATCATAACAGTAAGGCCTTAGGAAGAAGATCCAATTTTCTTTGAAAATTTCAAGGGGATCCAAGGCACGCATGGGGTCAGCAGATGATATAAAGGTTACATTGCTGGGCTTCCACACAGCCTACCGCTGTTTTAGTCCTGGACCCAGTGGCTTGAAACTCACACTGGGTGTATGTGTATGCCCAAGATCCCAAGAGGAGAACAGAGGAAAAGGAATTGTGGCATGGTCCTCCCACCTGGGGGCAATTTCTCAATTTCCTCTCACTGTCTCTGTCTCTCTTCAGCAAGGGCATGAGCCCTAAAGTAAAAACCTCTTAAAAAAAAAAAAAGACACACACATGCACACACACACACTTGCACAGATACATATGCATAATTACTTACTCCTCAAAGAAAATCACTGAAGTATTTCAAGCCTCACTCTTTTACACATAATGGTAATGATTTCCCCTTTCTGAGAACTCTAGAGAGCACACTGTTTAAAATCCCAACTCCCAAACATTTCCTTGCAAAAGTACTTGAACTGTTGTTGTCATCTGTAAAGTGTTCATTAATCACTGACTTCCCTGATGAGATACCCTGTGTGAGGTTAGCACCTCTACGATTGTTCTTATTGAATGTATATATTGCTTTTTTTTTCTTTCTGTCTTGCCACACAAGTTCTTGGGAGAAGGAAAGCCTCATTTGTCCATGTAGTGTCTGCCAGTGGTGCCTTAGATGATGACTGAATGAAGAAATCAAAGTGTGAAGGAATATTTATTAATTTGTCTTGACATATTCAATTTTAGAATGTATCTACAAGAACTTTAGATAATATACGCTGTGAAAATGGGTCAATGCAAAAGTCAAGATGCATTTTTGCATAGAAAAAGAATAATATATTATGACTTTTCCAACAGTCTAATATTTATTCTTTCTATTCCTCTTTTGTTTGCATTTTAGGGAAATATGTGCAGAAGGACACATAGGTCCGCAGTTCTCATCCACAGCTAAACAAAAGAATCACCTCCATACCAATTACACCAGAATCTCTGGGTGTAGTACCCAATTCATGTCTTTTTTACTGCTCTCTAGAATAATCCAAATTCACACAAGATAGAGAACCTCTGGCCTCTACAAGCACCCCATTCTTTTAATCTGGACAATTAGCATGGAAGTAGTAGGAGCACAACTAAACAAATTAGATAAAAGAGGAATGCTTATTAATGGAAAGACATCTATTACAGAAGTCCTTGAAAGACACCTATAGCAGAAGACCACCAAGATAAAATTTTGATTTGCATATTTGTTATTTTAATTACCTTCTTTCTCTCTTTTCTTCTCCTTATATTCAAAGACCCAACTCCCACCTTCCCCTATGTAATTAAATGATAACCACTTTGAAAATGGAATGAATATAATTATAATTTAAGTTTGGAACTAAGAAATGTTTGTAAAAGGTAAGTTGTGAGAACAGAACCACCTTTGGAAATGAAGTATTAGAGAGAAACAATCCTCATGGAGCAAAACAGTGTATGAGATAAAGCCATTGTTTGTTGTTAAGTAAACAGGTGTTCACTTTAATATTGGGATAGTACCTCATAATTATACCACTGCAAAGATAATGTATCTCTTAAGATCATACAATTTCTTATTCTATTAATAAAAGCCATCTTTTTGTGATTATTTTCTAAGTAATAGTAATTTGGAGAGAAGGTAATTTGGAGTCAGCCTATCACATAGTGGTTAAGGTGTCTGGATACTACATGACCAAACACACACTTCATGCCCCATGCCCCAAACCTGGCAGCTTGAGAAACACACCAAGCACACGTGAGTGCATACCCAAAATCCCTACAGGAAAGAGAAATTAAGGCAATGCGCCTGTGGCATGACCATCTCCAATGGGGAGTGCTTTCTCATTTTCCTTTTCTCTCTCTGGTGAGTACTGCAAAAAAAAAAAAAAAAAAAATTGGAATGGACAAATTGCTTCATATTTCTTGAATTTCATCTTTACGTAAACTATATACTATCAATATAATTTCTCTAAACAGAAAGTGACATTTGATATCTGTTGTTTTCTTTTTTAGAGAGTAAGTCCATGTGGAGATAGAGATGTAGAAAGGCAGAGAGGCAGAGATAGGCAGCCTGAACAGAGTCTTCACACAGTGATCCTCCCCCGAGCCAAGCAGGTTTCCAGTCATGCCCAGTGTGTTGAAGCAGACCAAGAATGTGCAAATACAAGTGCTCTTACTATCTGTGCATCATGCTGGGCCAATGTTAGAACACAAAAACTTTTTTTTATGCTATTGTCATTGGTATTTGATTGACTCAGGGGCTCAACCACATCTATGTCTGCATGCAACAAATTATCTGAAAATTCTGTAATTTGTAGCTGGGCCTATCAATAGTTATGTCTACTTCAATTCTTTAATAATTTATGTGCATGCATCGTGATATCCAACACTCAAATGATATCTTAGATGTTTCTTCATATTCTCGATTTCATTTAAAAATAACCTACTTACCAGGCTGGCAGGTGGCATGGTGATTAAGTTGTTAGATCTCACATGGCCAGCTGTATGGTTCAAGTCCTGGACCTGGGCACTTGAAAAACATGCTGGACACGTGTGGACGCATGACCAAAATGCTGAGAGGAGAATGGAGGATAAGGGATTGAGGCATAGCTATCTCCATGGAGGGTGATTTCTCACTTTGTCACTATATGGAAAAAATCGAAGGAGGAGAAGGAAGGGGAAGGAGGAGAAGGAAAAGGAGAAAAGCCTATTACCAAATATATTTAAGAATATGATTGAAAAATTAGAAATCTTGAATGACTAATTTGCTACTAAATTCTCACTTTAGTTCATTTAAGAAGTGATTGTTTTTAAAAGAATCAAACTTGCATCTATTTGGGTTTTTTAATTCATTCTTTTATTTCATTTTATTTATTCACTTATTTTAATTTGACCAGCAAGAGACACAGAGAGAGAGAGAGAGGGAGGGGGAAGTTAGAAAGGAAGCCAGGACTCAAATTGTGGTTGGCCATCCAGCGTCTTAACCACCCTCTCACCTGCTGGTCCCATGTATTTGGTTTTTATAAGCCTATAATACTCCTGTAATCTGAAAACTGAATTTTAAAACTTGCTATACTAAATTAAAAGACTTTGAACTCATGACAACTAGAAAATACTGAGATTTATTAAAAACAGGTCCATGAGCCAAATCAGAGAACAGAAAAGGAAATGAGGAAGATTCCTAATTTTCCAATAGATTGGAAACTTAAAAATCTTTAATTTCTTTGAATAGGCATTGATACAGAGGCAAATTCAGGAATTTTAAAGTAAAATATAAGAGAAAATAGAATTTCCTTGTGCTTTGAGCATTGTAAAATTTTCATCTAATTTTTTCCCTTTGAAGCATTTCATATATATTTTATTTATTCATTTTACTTGATCCTTACTATGTGGAAGTCATTGATTATACAGGTTCTGGGTAAAGTATTGGTTTAAATATAAAACCCATCTCTTTTATTAACAGAAGAAATGAATTTCTTAAAAAGATGTTTTATTCCATTGGGTCATCACAAAAGTCATGACTTGTTTTCTATGCATAAAGGCATCAAGACTTTTCCAAAGATCCAATAAATAAAAAATCACCTCAGTCTAACAGTATGAGAGGTTGAGCCCATATCTTAACTGCGGTCACATGGGAAGAAAGCTGCCAACAACAAGCTTTGGATTGCATCATTGGATAATGTCTGAAGGTGCAGGGGCAAATGTAAAATAAACAGTAGTAATCCCATATCCAAGCAAGCATCGTTGAAAAGTGGGAATATGACAGATCTGAGAAAGTGCATAAGGGTAAGAGCAATATAATAGTATTTATCAGTTTACATCGAGGTGGAAATGTTTATACAGTTTTGTGTGTGGGTGTGTGTGTGTGTTTGTACATTGTCTTTAGGGCAATCTGTAAGCAGATCCCTTGGGGGAATGTATTCTCAATGGTGTTCATGAGGGTATCCTCTGAATTTATATGATTTTATATGATTTAAATAATTTGGTCAAATTGCAAGAAATTTACAGCATCTGGTTTGAACTCATCTATCATGCATAGTAACATGAATAAATGGAGACATTCATCACTATGCACACAACAGAAATTGTGTTCTCCTATTGATATAATTAAATACTCATAGAAGCCTAAATGCATAATAGCTTCCAGATCCTTTGTTTAATGCCAAAAATCAATGGCTCCGCTTCCAATGAACTCGATAGGCATATGTTCCTAGTCAGAACCATTGTGAACCCTCTCCAGTTTCTAAACATTTATTGCTAGTACTGTAATAATAAACATCTTGCATTTATAAAATGTAATGTTGCCTAGAATTTTTCATTTTTCAAGAATGTAGAGCACACTATCTAATGGCTCTCATATGTCCAGCATGCCCACGAACAATTTGTCTTCTGAGTAGAGTGTTAATCTGACACCTCAAGGACAGACCTGTTTTCAGAGGGACTTAAAGAAAAGCTAGAAACATTCATAGGCTTCAATAACTACTGAAAATCCTAGTGAACTGTGGCTGGGATTACTCAGAGTTCTGGATCACATTACTTCTTCATGCCATATTTCCTTAAATAAGAGTTATTAAAGATGCTAGCAGATTATTTTTTTGACTCATTGCCAAATACGTACATACCAAATACACATTTAATATATGTGCATATATATAAAATCAAGCTAATGATGACATTTATGGTCCAATTGTTTTGGTTTTTATCTGGACTGAGATGGGTGTGTAATAGTAATGTACTTTCCATTGGTTTAACCCAGTTGCGTGTGATAACCCCATAGCAGTGATGAAGGAAGCAAATATATTCTTTAGCCATAAACACTGTGGGGCAGAGAAAAATTTCTCCTTTAAACACAAATCCAAGATTTCTTCTCAGGTCAAGGGCAGCACATTAAACATGTAGCTTTTTTTTTTTTTTTAAAATAAATTGAATCTACTTCTCAAAAAAGAAAGAAAACAAAATTTAATGTTGGGTTCTCATAATGGCACTCTTCTGCTTGGAGTAAAAAGTTAGAAACTCATTTTATAAATGGTATAGAAGAATTCTTCCTGTTTAAAAAAAAAAAAAGGTAATTGACAGAGAAAGAAGAAAAAAAAAACACGTGAAAACATTGAGCTAAAGTTAGAAACCCAGCAAACAGCATTCACACCTGGTCTATGATGCTTCCTTTTCTTATTTGACACACATTATTAATCTTAACATTCCCTAGTGGTTTAAGTGAGACTTGAATATGCACACCCAGACCTTGAACTAGAACAATATTTTATACATCTATAAGGATAAAGTAAAATAAAAGTTATATCTAGCTCACATACAAATTGTGCTCATTTCTTTACATCATGTATTTATGATAAATAAAGTTTAATGTGATAGTTGCCTACCAAATTGCCAACTCTGCCTTCATGGTGATTTTTATGTTCTATATCTTATACCCCTCAAAATACTTAATTCAGGGACCAGCAGTTAGCATAATGGCTATGTCGCTGAACTCCCATGTAGTCGACCACAGTTCAAGTCCCGGACCTGGAGGCTTAAACTCATGCCGGGTACGTGTGTGTGCATGTCCAAGATCCCAAGAGGAGAATGGAGGAGAAGGGATTGCAGTGTGGCCATCGCCCCCTGGGGAGGGGGGTGATTTCTTGCTTTCTATCTCTCTTTCTCTGTCTTTCTGGCAAGCACACGCACCCTATATAAAAAAGTCAAAAATAAAAAAAAACAAAAAAAAAAAAAAAAAAAAAAAAAAAAAAAAAAACTTAATTCAATGCTCTGGAAAAAAAAAAAAGAAATGACAACTTCTTGAATGAAGAAAACAACCATGCCCCTCATATACATTAATTATTGTTAAAGATTCCAGGGCTGATAACCTTGTTTTTTTGTTTTTTTGTTTTTCTATCCAAAAGCATACAGGCAAAGATTACGACCTATATTTGATGCAGCAAGCACCAAAGAAATGTTTAAGGTAGAAATATTTCATGTGAGTTTAGTATTTTAAACTGCTTTGTTTTTTCCTTAGATTTTAACTACCAATATTTCCGCATATTTTAAAATGATTCAGTTAAATTCCAGGATTCACCTGCTCAAGCTCTGATAGTGCCCACAATTCAAGGTTCACACACTGTAGACTGCAAGTATCTCTGGAGCAGGTCTGCAGGGTTTGGTGCCATGATGACAACAATACAAAGTGTTTAAAGACAAACATCTTTGAAGGGTTCATTTTCATTATTTTTAAATCTTTTAAAATATTTTTCTCCTAAGTTTAAATTGATTGGCATTACAAAATTTAAGGCAACTCCAAGTACAATTTCCTATATTTAATAAGGAAATGAAAGTTAATAGAGCAAAACTGAAAGAGAGGTATTCTCTGAACTAACTTCAGTCTCAAAATTCTTTTCATAGCTTCACACACACACACACACACACACACACACACACACACACACACACACACACACACACACACACACACACACACACACACACACACACACACACACACACACACACACACACACACACACACACACACACACACACACACACACACACACACACACACACACATCCTTGGCAGTGAGTTTCCTAATCAAATGAGCAAATACAGAATATAGTAAAAGAGACCATGTGAGGAGATGTTTATTCTGAAGAGGTTTCCAGTGCTCTACATGACTACTCTGCTGAGTTTCTGACTTTATTTGTTCCTCTTTACATGCCAGGAGCTTCTTACTTAAGCCACATTAATCTGTAGTCTTGCTGACACTGTGAGGTCTTTTCCATTAGGGAAGTAGTAAAGGCTGCGAACCTATATAAATGTTTTGTTAATTCAGTCTTAATTCCTGACAGAAGTTAAAATATTTTTCATTTATGTGTTAAGCACTACCCTCCCAATAAAGAGAACTTAGAAAAAGGGGCGAAGCAAATGTGCAATCTTACAACTAAGTTTTGTAACAGAGGTGCTATCTCTAGAATTAGATACTTGATCACTACATTTTTGTAATTAACAGATTATTTTTTCAGAAATCTTAAATTTGTTTGTAGTTTCTAGAAGTAAGAATATACTTCCACATATTATTTTTTTTTCTTTTCTTTGAGAGAATTTTTCTACAGGGCAAATGCGCTCACCAGAGAGAGAAAGAAAAAGTGATTAAATCACCCCCCCAAGGGCGATGGATATTCCCCAATCCCTTTTCCTCTGTTCTCCTCTCAGGATTTTGGGCATGCATACACATACACCTGGTGTGAGTTTCAAGTCACCGGGTCCAGGACTAAAATTGTGGTTGGCCATTTGGAGTCCAGTGCCTTAACCACTATACCACCTACTGGCCCTCACATATTATTTCATAATATTAAATGTGCCTGATATGCATGAATATCTTTCTTATACATGAATATGTACAATATTTTTAAGTGCTAAAATAAGACAACAGTTATATTTGGGCTATTGTATAATTTTTCCTAGCATAAATAGTGGTGATAAATGCTTCACAGCGAATCTTTCGAATCCCGGTCATTTGTTTCATTCACTTAGACTCTTTATATTCATTCCTAAGGGGGAAAATTCTGAGTCAAACCTAAAGACGTATTTTTCTGTTGTTAGAACCATTGTCCTCTGTAAAGAGTCTACCATGTTATATATAGTTTGATTCATTTTGGGGACATTCATACTATTGGTAAATATAAGAAAACTATTTAAAAATCTACTATAAGATTCCTGGCTCATACTTAGATCATAAACTTTTACAGTTAGAAAAGATGAAATAACTTTGAAAAATTGAATCACAATAAACACGGAAAAGACATAATCCTTTGAGGAGAGATTTTTCTGTCTATAACTACCAGTATAAAAATGGACATGGACACTCTGACTCTAACCACTCTGAGGAAATTTCCACATCCTAATTTCCCCAAAGGGCTGTAATTTTTCATCCTTAAAAAAATAGATAAAATAAGAGATTACAAAAACGTAAAAAAATCAGAATATTTATTGTATCACTACTCAACAAGATGCAAGAGAAAACAGACAATCAATTGCAGGAAATGGGAAAATCCTTCCATGAGAACTGATGGAGTTCCTACCTCATGTCCTGGAAGGATAAACACACTGAAAAAGAATTAAACAGAGCTTCTGGAGATAAAGAATATGTTGCAGGAAATTGAAATCTCCCTTAAGAGTGTCAGCAGCAGAGCAGATCGTGCAGAAGAAAGAATATCCGATCTTGAAGATAAAGTCTCTAATTAAGTCCAAGCAAATGAAAACAGAATAGAAGTGTGTCATCAAAAATGAGAATGATACATGGGAAAACCTAGAAAATGACCAAATATCCTTATAGTAGGTATCCTAGAAGGTGAAGAGACAAGTAAAGGCATAGAAAACATCTTTCATAATATATTAGCTGAAATTTTTTTCAAATTTAGAGAGGCATGCTAACATCGCAATCCAGGAGATATAAAGGACATCAAATAAATATAAAAAGATCCTCTCAATGGCTTATCATAGTCAAATTGTTAAAAATCAAAGACAAAGACGAAACTCTAAAAATGGCAAAAGAGAAGCTCCAAGTTAATTACGAAAGTTACCCCATTAAACTAACATCAGATATCTCAGCAGAAACAATATAGGCAAGGAAAAAAATTAGAAAACATGTTTAACACTCTTGAAAGAAAGGCTAGTTTAGTCAATACTAAACCCAGTAATGTTATCATTCAAATGGGAAGGGGAAATAAAATCATTCCTAGATAAAGAAATGATGAATGAATTCACCAAAGTGAAACTGGCTTTTGAGGAAATATTTAAGAGACTGCTCTACCAGGAAAGCTAAAGAGAGAGAAATAGAAGTAAAAGAGCACAGAACAGCTAGGGAAAAAAAAGGTAAGACTACACATATTGTTAATAAAATTAAGTGTCAGGACTAAATATTGATTAAATCATTTCACATACAAGCAGATTTAACTATAAATCTACCAATTATCTGATAGTTTCTCCTCAGATTTCAAATTATATATTTATTATAACTACTACTTATGGTATATAACTAGATAATAGAAGAAACATCCAAAATGTTACCTTTGAGTCTTTCTTTGGAATGAATTCAACAAAAAGCTAAAATCAAGAACTTTGTAAACCCTATCATTCACCACATGACTGCCTTTATCTATGTCTTCACTTTTTAACATTTCTTTCCTTATTTTTTTCAATCTTTGCATATTTCTTTATGCACAGCGCAATACTAGGGTCTTACAAGAATTCACAGTGTGTGGTAGAAGTATTCATTTTGGGGCCAGCAGATGGCATAGAGGTTACGTTGCTGGACTCCCACGTGCATGGCTGTGATTTGCATTCCAGTCCCCATGGCTTGAAACTCACTCCAGGTATATGTGCATGCATGCCCATGATCCCAGTAGGAGAATGGAGGAGAAGTGATTGCTGTGTGGCCATCTGCTTTCTGGGATAATATTTCACTTTCCCTCTCACTATCTCTGTCTCTCTCTTTCTCTCTCTGACAGGTGCATGCACCATGAGGCAAAAACCTCTGGGAAAAAAAATTGTGTTTCTGTCTCTATGAGTTATTGTTCTGTACAATTTTACCTATCTCTAACTGGATTTACCTATATCTCACAGTGATTGATACTACAGATCTTTTCAGAGTATAAACTATCTCCCTCAATCCTCTCCATGGAAATTGCAAATTTTTCAATGGCTGTGTTAAGATTATCTTTGTTTTCAAAACTCCATCTTTATTAATATGTGAGACTCTTTATTATCTGGTTGTTAATTATTTTGTTTTTCTTTAAAACTGTAGTTCACAGGGAAGAACATAATTGACAATTTAATATATATTTCTAAAATAACCAGTAGAGCAAATTTCAAATGTGCACAACGTCATGTAATGTTATATGTTGAAGCTGGCAAATCTGTTTATATCTTTGTTTATTACACATCATATACATATTTTTATTTAAATATATTTATTTACATTCATTTACTGTACATCATTATAGCATACAAAAAGAAATTTTCCATCCAGAATACACTGTATATTAGCTCAATCAAGCACATCAATGTACATGTTATCATCAACAAATAATTTCTCATTTATTGTTTTCTGTATATTTTGCTTTTTTCCCCATCCTAGATTCCCTATCTCTCACCCTCTGCCCTCTCCCACTCTCCTCCCACACTGTATGGTTGCTTTCTATGCCTTCCCCCACCCCCATTTTATTGATTCACTACAGATCTTAATTAATCTAAGATACATACTGCACTCTATACAGATGCATAAATATTATATGTACATCAGAAATTGCAATAAAATTTTTAAAATAAATAAAAGTGATGCTTGTCTCCAGAACTAATATATAACTTACATAATCAATTCCTTGGATTTTAATAATCCTAATATAAGGCAATACCTCAATCATAATGCAAAGGAATTTCAATCTGTTTTTATAACGGAGTACTTCATAAGCAAAAAAAAAAAAAAAAAAAAAAAGAAGAAGAAAACTCTTTCACTAATCACCATTTTTTTTTGCCTTCATTGTATATGAAAAAAAATCACCCCTAAATTTAAGTAAACTTATTATCTATCCTATTACCCCAATCATTCTTACAAGTTGTGGTGAGGAAGATCTGAGGACAATGTGAATTTTACTACCTGTAAGAAAAATTCTGTGCAATGAAAGTCCTACACATAGGACATTAGTGCCAACAATTGCACTAGGATGTTTTCATATGGTTGTAGGAGTTAAAGTAACAGAACATAAACGGTGTGAAACAATATGCATAACCTATACTTAAAATACCCAGTGTTGAGGGCCAGCAGGTAGCATGGTGGTTTAAGGGACTGAATTCCCACATGGCTGACTGGGCATCAAGTCCTGGACCTGGCAGCTTGAAAATCACACCAGGCATGTATACATGCATGCACAAAATGCCAGGAGAAGAATGGACAAGAAGGGATTGTGGCATGATAATTTCTTTTTTTGGGGGGAGGGGGAGATTTTCGCTCTAGGGCGCATGCGCTCGCCAGACAGAGAAAGACATAGAGACAGAAAATGAGAAATCACCCCCCCCCCGGGGTGGATGGTCATGCCGCAATCCCTTCTCCTCCATTCTCCTTTCGGGATCTTGGGCACACACACACACGCGCCCGGCGTGAGTTTTAAGCCACAGGGCCCAGGACTCGAACCGTGGTCGACTACGTGGGAGTCCAACGACATAGCCATTACGCTAACTGCTGGTTCCCATGAGGGGTGATTTCTCACTTTCCCTCTCTGTCTCTCTCCAGCAAATGCTCGTGCCCCATGGAAGTACACATGCATGCGTACACACACACACACAAACACACAATCATCACTTACAGGGAGAGAGAGTAAAGATGGATGTTGTTGTATAGGTAGGATAAATGACAAGAATACCAGTTTTCCTGGTTCTCTGGAAACACAAGCAATAGTTACATGTGAAGGAGGAATTATTATTCAAAATTCCACACAAACATCCCTGAAGAGGGTGTCATTCATTATTCTAACCTTACTGGCTTTAATTAAGAGGTCTGAGATAGAGATCCAAGAATGGAGTATCTGAGATTGTGTCTAGGCACTGTAACAGATTTCTATAACCTTTAACTTTAAGAATTGTGAACTTCAAGTGGTGAAAAATCCTTCAAAAAGACTGATGTTCCTACTCCTGGATGTCTTTCTCTAGTAAAGAAGAGAGATGGATTGTTGGAAAGAATTCTTGGCATCTGAATGTTTGGCAAACAGTCTTGTTGTTACTTGTCTGTGTCTTTTTAAATATTTTTGGTTTGTTTTGAAGACATCACTATGCATTTTCTGCCTTTTGACTCAACAGAATACCAAAACAGAGAATGAAAATGACTCAGCAAAATAGCAGCTTCGCTTTAAACAATTACTATGCTCGTATAAATCATTAATATTATTAATAACTAAATGCAGTGTGCGGTGACACAGAGAAAGAACTCCTAAGAATTATTTTTTGGTTATAGTTACATAATATACTAGGCAGTGTTTAGTTATATAAGCATATTTCTATTGTAGCCTTAAACTATAAAATTTTTATTTATGATTATGCATGCCCACTGGCCCGGGGTGGGAGGTGTTTTCTCCCTCTTCCTCTCTCTCTGTCTCAAAATAAATGAATAAAGTTTTCATAAAATTAGCACTTTGGGGGCTAGCACATGGCTGTACTCCCAGATGGACAGCGATTTGAGTCCTGGACCTGACTATTTGTTTTCTCACTTTCTCTCTCTCTCTCTTCCTCTCCCCCTCTCTCTCCCTCTCTCCCTCTCTCTATGTCTCTCTCTATTTCTATCTCTTTCTCTCTAACTCTCTCTGGTGAGCTCACATGCCCTATAGCAAATTTAAAAACTAATAATAACAGAAAAGAAAAAAATGAGTAGTTTTATCACACAAAAGTGATAACAAATATGAATCCTGTCCGGTACAGGTAATCATTATTATTTACAGTGGAAAAGTAATTACAAAATCTAACACACTAGGGGCTGGCAGGTGGCATGGTGGTTAAGGGTGCTGGACTCCCAAAGGCTGACCTCAGGTTGAATCCTGGAGGCGTGCTTTCTCTCTCTCTTTCTCTCTCACTCTCTCTCACTCTGTCCCTCTCTGGTCAAATTAAAATAAATAAATAAATACAGGTAAATAATTATTAAAAAAAAAAAAAAAAAACAAGTTGAACAACATTCACATTGGATTCCCTTTTTTTTTTTCCCTTTCTTTTAAATACATTTTTGCTATAGGGTGCGTGCCCTTGCCAAAAAGACAGAGACAGAGACAGAAAGCGAGAAATCACCCCCCAAGAGGGATGGGCACGCAGCAATCCCTTCTCCTCCATTCTTCTCTTGGGATCTTGGGAACACATGCACATGTGCCCGGTATGAGTTTAAGCCAAAAGGTCCAGGACTCGAACCACGGTAGACTATATGGGAGTCCAGCGACATAGCCATTATGTTAACTGTTGGTCCCAACACTGGATTTTCTTTTAAATGGCACTTTCAATAGTTGATTCCTTTTCAAGACTATTTATAAATGCATCATATGTATTCAGAACCAGTGCTTGGCTATTTATACTATTTATATTTACAATAAAAACAGTTGTCTAAATAGAAATTATTTTATGCTGGGACCAGCAGTTAGCATTATGGCTATGTCGCTGGACTCCCATGTAGTTGACCACGGTTCGAGTCCCAGACCCAGTGGTTTAAACTCACAACAGGTGCATGTGCATGCATGTGCATGCCCAAAATCCTAAGAGGAGAATGGAGGAGAAGGCATTGCGGCATAGCTATCCCCCTTGGAGGGGGATTTCTTGCTTTGGGGGTGATTTCTTGCTTTTTGTCTCTCTGTCTCTCTCTGTCTTTCTGGTGAGCGCACGCGCCCTATAGCAAAATCCTCTCAATAAAAATTTGTATGCCTCTTTTATTTATTTGTAAATATGATATTCTCAAAATAGCATAATTTTGGAATATTATGCTGAGAAGATTAAAATGCAATTATCATACTGATGTAGCTTATCCACAATTTTTTATTGTATGCTCGTGAGCGATTATACAGTAGTTTAAAATAACAATCTATTGTGATTATTGTGGGATGGCTTCCAGGTTATTGGTGTTTAAGAGAAACTATTGAATGAAACACACCAGTAGCTAAAGGAAAGGATGTTTTATTGAGTATAAGTGAAAGTATACTCTCAAGCAGTGGGAGCAGGCCTTAGCAGAGACACAGTTTACACTTGGTGAGGTTTATCATTTTAAAAGCTTGGTTGTATTGGTTGATCATTCGCTGGGCCCACTGACTGTTTCTCCTCTCATTGGCTCTATCCTATGTAGGTGGGTCCCTGATCCATCTCATTGGCTCTTTCAAATGAGACTTAATCAGCTAGACATCCCCCACTTGAAATAGGCTTACCTTACCTCTGGGGGAGGATTTTCTGCCCTCACAGTTTTTATTCTATCTAGCTATATAGGCAGATGCTCCAGTCCCCTTTGTCACTTCCACTTTCTAGTTTTCCCCTGTCTCATGCTGATTGAAGATCTCACTGAGTACTTTTGTACTGCTTGCTTTACCTGCCAAAGGAAATAAAAATATCTTAAATATCTGAAAGCAACTGCCCAGATAAACTAGGGTAATAATGTTTAAAAATATATTAATATATTTATTTCCTAGATAATAAAGGGAAAAAGACACACACTAAAAATTGCACTTTTGCTTTAAAGGCTGAGATAAAAGTGATTATCCTTTTCCGTTGAATGACCTGATGAGAAAAGACTGGCAAATATGAGAAGAAATAACAGTAGGAAAAAAAAAAAAAGTTCTTAATTCTGTTTAACAAGCATCTGTTATGAAGTCATCATGTGCCTAGTATGTACCAGATGCACTGCACTGTTTATAAAACATATATGATATGGCCCTCAAGCATTTTATAGTTTGTGCAGGGGAGAGTATATACACAAAACAAGCATAAAACATAATCAAAGGTAATGCATTTAGAATTCTCAGGTAAAGGGCCAACATTAAAATAAAAAAGCAATTAGAATAGTTGGAGATTATAAGTACAATTAAAATAACACATTTTAAAGTTTTTAAATAATTGAAATTAAAAATTAAGATTAAAATTAAACATTCTTCCAAAATGAAAAAAAAGTAGTTTAAATATTGGGCCAGCTGATGGGATGGTGGTTGGGGCAGTTTACACCCACATGGCCGATTGTGTGATAAGAGAAATGAATCCAACACTATGAAAAACATACTGGGCAGATGTGTGTACATGCCCAAAATCCAGAGGAGAGTGGAGAAGATGGGATTGTGATGTGGCCTTCCCTCCTGGGACTGTACATTCTCACTTTCTCTCACTCTCTGTGAGCACTTGTGCACTATAGCAATTTTTTTTTAAGTAATTTGACTAGTAAGAGGGCTATTAATGTCAAGTTTGCTACCATCGAGAGAATTACTACAAACACTTACTGTGGTGCCTGAATTGTACTGTGTCCTCAACTCATTTCTACAATATCTACTTCTATTTAGCCCTTGTTTGGTGGTGATAATGATGTTTATCTCTTGTTTTGCCTTCTGTTACAAAACACTTTTAAAAGTCTGAAAACAAAAGTTGAAGAAAAGCATGAAGAAGTTAATAGGGAGAGAGGAGCACTTGTCGAAGAAGAGAAAGTACAACTAATTAATGTTTTGACAATGGAGAGCCTGCCAAAGATATCACGTGTACTGTACCTTTTGATCACTATCTTAAGTGCTATCATAATGAGGAATAATAATTAATAAATCATAGCACTTTGATAGTCACATGTACTGTGGAGGAAAAACAAATCTTTCATTTTAGAAAAATCTTAGCATAAACTCAGAAAAGTGAACTTAGTTAAGCCAAAGTGATCAAGGCATTCCCGTCTGCACTATGTTGATTTAGGAGATAGAGAAAAACACATTTGAGAAGCCAAAGGCGAATTCTATAGTGGAGAAAGAGTAAGTCTTGAATTTTGCTGTACATCCAAGCCACGGTACATAATGTCAAGCCGACAAAGAAAGCTTCTATAGCTGACAGTGATGTATACACTATATTTCAGATTAATTTTTTAAAATTAATGAAAGAGGCTATCTGAGTAATTGTAATTGATCAATGTAAAACAAACAAAATCCATTTTTTTTTTTTTGGAGGTGCATGCCATTCTCAGCATTTACATTACAATAGGAGGAAAGAAAGTTTCTAGGTGAGTCCAACTTTACTGCTGGGGTTTAGTTCAGTCATTTATAATAGTCACTCATACTTTCAATGCCTTCAAGAAATGCTTGAAAGTGGGGACCAGCAGGTGGTGTGGTGGTTAAAGCACTGTACACTCCCACATGGCAGACCGTGGTTCAAACCCTGGGCCTGGTGTCTTGCTTTCTCACTTTCCTTCTCTCTCTTTCTCTCTCTCTCTCTCTCTCTCTCTCTCTCTCTCTCTCTCTCTCTCTCTCTCTCTCTCTCTCTCTCTCTCTCTCTCTCTCTCTCTCTCTCTCTCTCTCTCTCTCTCTCTCTCTCTCTCTGTGTGTGTGTGTGTGTGTGTCTCTCTCTAGTCAAATTAAAATGAATAAATCAATAAAATTAAATGAAATAATTTTTAAAAAATTAAAAAAAAGAAATGCTTGAAAGCAAATTACCAGCTGCTTGGAGTTTCAACAGCAGCATTGGTTGATGAGAAAATTCTTCTGGATTGCACCTAATTCTAATCATTATGCTTCAAGAAAGAAAAGGTAGCCTAATAAAATCACACGCACAAAGCTTTACACGTTATTGACAATGTTCCTGGACATCCAGATAGTCTCATAACACATGGTGACGACATTCATGTGGTTTCCCCATATCCAGACAGGACTATTCTAATGCACTACTCTTGTAGGGTAGTGCTTCTTTTAAAAAAGGCTTATGCTCACTTGCCTATGCAATCCCTCTGTGGTCTGAGGTGTGGATATCCACCAAGAAGCTTCATTGAAAGAACTTTGGAAAAGTTATTATAAAATGAAAAAAAAAAGTTTCATAGTTTACTGACAAGGCAAAGCAAAGCATTTCTCTGTTTCCCTCCAAATTAGAACAATATACAAAAGAAATAGATCTGGCAACTTTTGGTCAATTTTAAAAGCTGTTCGATGTCAAGAGGACAATTTTTGCTGTTGCAATGGTAACTGGCTTTGAAGAGGTCAAAGAAAAAGACATTGAAGAGCTTGGATATTTCACTCAGAGAAATAGCAATACTAGTCTAAAAACCACAGGGATGAAAACCTGAAAGAGAGCAGTCAATCAAAATGCTAGACACCATTATCTTAAAGAAGCATGCAACAATAAACCTTGTCATTGGATGTATAAAGAGCAGTCTTTCTTTGACAATGGTTTGCTGTCTCTTGTAACATCATTCAAAGAATTTCAAACAAAAAGCAGGAGTGTGAGGAAAGCTCAATTTTGCAGGGATTTTAAAACGGAAAAGGACTGCTAAATCTCCTAAAAATGTTTCAAGCCCTTCTGGCTCAAGAATGTCAACAATAACACTAAAATAACAGAAAATCTCAGATAGGTCCTCTGAGTCTAATAGTTTACTAAAAATTATTCCTTTCACCTGATTTGTTCACACTATCATAGTCCACACCCAGTGACAATTACTGCTCTATTTCTTCCTCCTATCATATTTTTAAAAATTATTAAAAAAGTTTCAAATCCTAGCTCAGCTAGTAAGCATTTTTTTTTTCATGAAATTGCTGTTGAATATGGGTTTGGTAAACTTTATCTGAGCCTACATAACTTTGTGAGGCCATACATTCCCGATAGCTGTTACTCAACTCTGTCTTTCCAAAGCATGTACACTCACAGATACTATGTAAATGAGTGCGAATAGTGCTGTTACTATAAACCCGGGTGGCTTTTGCCTGAAAGCAGTAGTTTGCCAACTTCCACAGTAGATACCTTCTAAAGATAGTCACTATGAATTATTTTGTCTGTGTATTGTACACCTGAAACAGAGGTAGAATCGAATCCATTTCTGCTTTAATCTGAACTGCTCTTGGTAATTCATTTGTCATTAAAAATGCAAAAGAAATAGTGTTCTGGAACTTCTGAGGCTTCATTATAAAAAGCCTTCCAGCAGTTAGCGTAATGACTATGTCACTGGACTCCCACGTAGTCAACCGCGGTTTGCGTCCCGGACCCGGTGACTTAAAACTCACGTCGGCCGCGTGTGTGTGCGCGCGTGCCCAAGATCCCAAGAGGAGAATGGAGGAGAAGGGATTGTGGGGTGGCCATCCCCCCTGGGGGGTGATTTCTCGCTTTCTGTCTCTCTGTCTCTCTCTCTCTCTGTCTGGCGAGCGCACGCACCCTATAGCAAAAACCTCTTCAAAAAAAAAAAAAAAGCCTTCCTGCTTTCTCCTGGACCTCATGAAATGCTTGTTGTTGGAAAGTCTCATGGACTGAATTTTATCCCCCATGGCATGAAACTCCATGGACAGAACATACGTAGGTGCTCCAGCACCTGACCAAAAGCTAGTATTAACTGTCACCTATGTTCATGAACAGGTCTTAATATCTATTCCAGTTGTGCCTTTATGTAATCACAATGCTAACTTTCATCCAGCTGCAGTCACAGTGAATACCACAGTGATGCAAACCTGAAAGACAGTAGTCAAACAAAATACTAGGCACCATTAGCTTAAAGAAGCATGCAACAGTAATTGTCATTGAATGTATGAGAAATACTCTTTCTTTGAAAATGCTTTGCTGTCTCTTGTAACACCATTCAAAGAACTGCAAACACAAAAAGAAGTGTGGGGAAAGCATTACATGAGAAACTTGATGCTATAATAGAATTACCCAGCTAGGTCGGGTTGACCTACAAGATTGTAATTGACAATAATGTTGTTATAGGCCATTTGTGGGACTATAAAAATTAATCAGAAAACACCTAGTTTTTTTAAAATAAAATTTTATTATATTTTATATACCTGCATTTTTGTTACATTGCCTTCGAGATGCCTTATCATAAATGAATGATTATAGTAAAAAATGCATATGATACATTCTGTTGCATTTACTGCTTTTTCTTTTCCTTCTTTTTTTTTTTTTTTTTTTTAATTGCCAGAGGGTTCATGTGTTCACCAGAGAGATGAGGCATGGTTATGTTGTAATCCCTTCTTCTCCATTTCTCCATACTGTTGAGATTTTGGGTATATATGCACATATATGCCCAACATGTTTTCCAGTTACCAGCACTGGGATTAGAACTGCAGTCATCTGTGTGGAATCTGGCTCCCTTAACACTGGGCCATAGGCTTCTGCCTTCAGTCTTGCTGACCTTTTTTTCCATATATATTTTTAACAACATGTATCATTCCTTTCTTAAACAGAAATTGTTTTAAAACATATCACTAGCTAGGTAATGCCATGATAACACACTGCTCAGCAACACGGGACCCATATGGAAGATCAGAGGTTCAGTACTCCAATCTACCAACATGTGCAGGGTGTAGAGGCACCAATGTTCTTGACTGGCTAGGGAGATGGACAGCAAGGGCGGGGATCGTGGTATGAGATCCTGTTGAGGGTACTTGTTTCTCTCTCTCTCTCTCTCTCTCACTCTCTCATGAAAAGTAAATTTATTTGTATTTATTTTATATAATATTTAAAAAATTGAAAATAGGAGATTGGTATACAATACATTTTAATTTCTCCTATTGAAATAATATGTAGGGAATAAACTTTCATTAGTAATTTTCACACAGAACTTTTGATTTTCAGAATTTAATTACTGACATGAGTAGGGAGTGTCTACATAACCTATTTGAGACTGTAACTGTTAGTTAAGCAAAGAATATTGAATTTGCCATTACTCACTCTCTCATGAAGTAAATTTATTTGTATTTATTTTATATAATATTTAAAAAATTGAAAATAGGAGATTGGTATACAATACATTTTAATTTCTCCTATTGAAATAATATGTAGGGAATAAACTTTCATTAGTAATTTTCACACAGAACTTTTGATTTTCAGAATTTAATTACTGACATGAGTAGGGAGTGTCTACATAACCTATTTGAGACTGTAACTGTTAGTTAAGCAAAGAATATTGAATTTGCCATTACTCAGTCTACAGATGTTACTCTGTTTAAATTCCATATTATTTGATCTATGTGAATAGTTATGTGAATGACTTCTGGTAAGCTTGTAATGAAATTACATCCCATGTATTTGAATTAAAATTTTTGTTACTATTAGATTTGGGTTGAAAAGTTAAATGTGTTATGAATAAGAAAAATCTTTTTTCTTCAAGTTTCTTTAGAATTTTAATAAGAAGTGACAACTCTGGGAAATACAATTTTAAGAGATTATTTACCTGTTTCCAGCTCAGGATAAACTAAGGGTATTATGGAGTATATGCCACAAAGTCATTTTTATTTTTTTTCCAGTCATTTCTTTTTGATTACTTAGAAGTTAAAAGAAAAAAATAACAACTTATACATAGTTTGTACTTTAATGGAGGCTACATTGACCTTGTTCACAATCACTCAAGATATAAGTAAAAATAAATGTGTGACAAACTGGTATAACTAAAACTCTAAAATTTGCAAAATAAAGCCTTGGTATAGAGTCTAGACATCAAGCATGAAACAGATAGTGAACACACTTGCTTTCCCCCTGAGCATTGCTCTGACCTAAATATGAGCATTTTTTTTTTACTCCATTCTAGAGTTCTGAAAAAAACATATGTCAGACTTGGCTTGTAAAATCAACAGACACCTTTCTATGCTTGGGCCAAAAACCCCTGAAACAGATCCAGAGAAAGCAACAGTTCTGATGGGAGATTACAATATGTTTGGACATTCCATATTTCACTGTGTATAACAAGCATTTGAATTACAAAAAAAAAAGTACCTGTATTTGAAAAGGTTCAAACACCTAACAGAAGAACAGATGTCATGTATATTTGGATGCACTGTAAACAAAGAAAAATATCAACATAGTAAAGATATAATGTGATTACTAACAAGACATTTACTTATTACATCAGAGTTCAAGCTTACGCATAAAATAAAGTCACGATGCTGTATACACATATTTTAATAGGCATATGTATAAAATATGGGGAAAATCTAAGCCACCTATAAGCTGGAAAACTTGGAAGTATGCTGTCCTCAGACTCTATTATCATTGAACTCAGAAGAGTGTTTTTTGGCAGCATTACTAGACTGATGTCCCAAGGGCTAAATTAAAACAAGACTTGTACCATATGTAGACACACAAAATCTTACTTGTTGGATACTGCCATAAACAATATCCTATAGTTTGTCCCAACCTCTTGCTTCTTTATCTAGGGCTCCCAAGGGAAGAGTGAGTATTGTTCATAAAATAGATTTTCTTCCTAAGTGGCAAGATGTGCAAGAAATAAATAGATCTATGACAGAAGCAGATACCAGATCCCAGATAGCAGAAACTATTAAAATGCTGGTGTGCCCAGAGCACTGATAGAATAGCTAATTGGGAGAAACATACAGGCAACAAGGAAAGGTTCTTTAAGGCTACATCTATGTCTTGAACAACTGTTTTTAACAATATGTTTCTAGATAAATTCCTGCTATGTACTTTATTCTGTTTTTTAATAGAAAAAAAATGGATAAACTCTAAAATTCTGAAATTACCACTTCATAAATTTTTAAATAAACTGAAAATTATGTTCAGAGGAAATTCAAATGTAATTTATTAAAATGTAAGTAGCTATCTATATATCATCATGAAATGAAATATCTGCATTGGTTTAATTGTTACTTCAATGGACTGTAAATTTATTTGCCCAAATTGACTAGCAAGTGTACTGTAGAGGGTCAGTGTGTTATAAGCCAAAAACAGGAGGTTTGCTAAATAGGAATTTGTGTTACCAAGATTTTATTTATAATTTTCTAATGTGTCTTAATCAGGAAATAGAAGATAGTAGAAATGATTCTTCAACTCTACACATTACTTCCCTGAAATTTATATCTGACTAGTAAGTAACATGTTCTAAATGAAAGAAACACCAGGATAAGATTGCACTATTCCATTGCTCACAGGGCAGGCTAACTTCTTAGTTTGAGGTCAGCTGGATTTTGTGATGGTTTAAAGATTTGGATAAGAAATCTTTCATGTTACTAGAAAGCATTTTTTTCCACCATTCTTACTGATTATTTTTCTCTTTATAATCACATGTAACAAATGTAGAAGTGCATGAATTTTCTATATCAGCTTATATCATTTTTTATGATTTTCTGGACTCCATATATTTCCTGAAACTCTTGATAATGACATTGCCTCATTTTTCTATCTGAAAGACTGCTTAATTAATGTTCTGTTTGTTTCAGATGGTAAATATATTGTAGAAAGGAGTTACATCTAAAAACCTATTTTAAAAATCAACTCAGATTAATTTAGCCTTTTGTAATAATTTTTATTTTAAAATTAGAAAAAAAATAAATTCTCAGGATTTTGAGAATTATTGGCAAAATATGTATTTTTTTCTTTAATGGGAAAGATGGACTGATGATGTATTGTCGGCTGAAGTTTACTTCTGAGGACATTCAGACAGCTTGTGTATACTTACATGTGGAGAGCTATAGCAACAGCAGTAAAACGTTACTGCAGATCACTTGAGAATTTAGCAAGAGCCTTTTAGAATATTAGGTAACCTCCTAGAAATGTGATTCTATTCTACCATCGCTGAGTCTAAGATATACTGTAAAGATTCGTATCTCTAGAGATTTACATGCTGCCATAAACAAAAACCACAATTGCTTTTTGAAACATATTCCATCATTCTTGAAGGAAGAGGGAAGATTGTGTTTTTTGTTTTTTTTTTGTCTGTATTCCTTATACATGTAGTCCCATGTAATATAGTAACACTGAATTACACTGGGAAATGCAGAGTGAATATTTTCCATCTAACATGAAAACCAAAAAGAGGTTTTTGAATTGTAATGTGTTCTTTGAATTTATAATGCAAGCATTGATTCATATTTTTAGAGAAAATATATAAAATATTTAACATATACTGCATTTATTAAAAAGCATTTGACTTTGGAATGATAAAAACCACAGTTCTTACTATCCCTCTTTACTTGGGCAGACTAACTTCTCAGAGACTCAGTTTTCTCATTTATAAGTTAGAGATAATACATTGTAGGACTGTTTGATACTTTCAACAGTTATTTATTCAGTACCTACCATGTGTGTAGATACTCAACCTCAAAACCTGTTGGTAGGGGTTAGCAGATGGTGTAGTGGTTGGGGTGCTAGAAACCCACGTGGTCAATGGCCATTTGAGTTCCAGACCCAGTGACTTGAAACTCATGCCAGGTGCATATGTGTGAGTACCCAAAATCCCTCCCAAGAGGAGAATGGGGGAGAAGAGACTGCAGCATGGCCACTCCCCCAGGGGTTAATTTCTCATTTTCTTTCTCTCTGTCTCTCTGTTAAGTACACCTGCCCTGTAGAAAAATCTCTAAAACAAATAAACACACTTGTTGATAAAAGACAATTAATGTCTCCCTTCAAAAAGTCTTTGTCCTGGCCTTCATGAAACAGATATTTCAATGATTAAGAAAGATGATGCTTTATGAATGAATATAAAATTCAGTGCATATGGTGTATTTTAATAGATACCTGTGACAAAAAAAAAAAGAAGAAAAAAAAAAAAAAAAGAAAGAAAGAAACGGTGCCCCATGAGAAAAAAATAGTATATTGGAACAAGGGAGTGGAAAGAAAGAAGTGTCACTTTAGATGAAACTCTTCCCCCACTTCGTTGTAATATCAAATCTACTTCAGGATAATATGGGTTAAATATAACTCACAGCAAGCTGCTCTCTGTTAAATGCCTCCACAGCTTCTCTCTCAATCAGCATAAGAACCAGTGGTCATCCTAGCCTGGTGCCCAGTTGCTTGTCTGACCTCTTCTGCTACACTTGCCTTTGCTCAGCAGGTTCCAGCTACTTAGATTTCCTTGCTATTTCCTCCCCAGGGCCTTGGGGTTTAGCATTCCCTCAGCTTAGTATACTCTTCCACAGATTTCCATGTGGCTCATTCCTTTTCCTTCTTTAGGTCTTTAGTCAAATGAGATTTTCCCAAAGAGGCTTTCCCTGAACAAATTTTTAAAACTCGCAACTCCCCAACCCCCTAAACCCAAACCCACCAAGTCCCCTATCCTCTCCCCTTTCTTTTTTTCTTTGACTCTGACCATCTGACATAACAGGAACGTATTTCATACTCCATTGTCTGTCTCTTTCAGAGTCGTACTCTGGAGACTATACAAAGTCAGGTCTACATTTGCTTTACTTACTGCTGTATGCCCATTGCCAAGGACAAGGCCTGCTGCACAGTAAATGACGAATCTGTATTTTTTGGTTGGTCTAGTCAGGGAAAGCCTATCTGAGGAAGTGATAGCTAAGCTAGGAAATTAATGCGAGCAATGAAGAGTGGGGGAAGTTTTAGAAGGAATTTGTGGATGGAGAACCCCTGAAACCTGCATGAGCTTGCTCTGGGAGAAATCGGAAGGCTCCGGTGAAGGCAGATGAGACCTTAGCCACAGGAGAAGAGGTGGGCTGGAGTCAGATCCCATGAACAATAAGCCTTTTACTCAGTAAAACTACTGTAAAATTTATATCAATTGCTTAAAGGAAGCAAACAGTTTACTAAAAATTTATGGAAAAAAAAGAAACATTGAAATCATATTGTATTATTGTCAATTGTAACAAAAGAAGAAAAAAGTAAGAAATACATGAAGAGAGTATAAAGAAAATGAAGACATATGAGAACAGAGAGGAAGCATTTACCAAAACTGAAAACAAAACTACACAATGATAAGCAAGAGATCAACACAATATTCTACAGAGAGAGAGAGAGGCTGAAGGAGAAACGGAAAACACACACACACACTAAAATGTATGTACCTAAAAAAATGTGTATCAGACAGTAAAGAGAGATCGGGGACAAGGTACACAGTTATAGATAACTGATATGGTTAAGGCAAGAGCGTGAGTTGGAGGGATTGGGCAAGGGTAAGGCATTGAGAAGGAAAGATTTATGAAGTGAGCAAAGTGAGTAGATGTGAGAGGCAGGGAGGATGGAATAAATAATTGTGGGCTTCCATTTTGTAGAATAGGTTCTTTAAGTAATGGAGGTCAGGAAGAAAATGTTGGATGACAGGCAATAGGAAGAGCTAAAGAAATAGTCAAGAATGAAACCGTTTTCAACCCCAGTGAAATAGGACATTCCTACACCAGGCACGAAGCAGCAGCCACAGCTACGGCCTGCTGGAGCAAGGCTGCTTTGTCACGCACTGTGCTGAGCACTGGGCTTCAGTCTCACATATGCACGTAATTGTATTTGTTGATTTCAAGGCCAGAACAGAAAAAAGCGGACTGAAACTTCACTTTATATTTTTTCTAATGACAGATAAAATAAACCAACAGCTATATATAATCTGTAGGTAAAGTTACTGTTTTTTTTTTTTTTCCAAACAAAGTCATTTGAAAAAGAAATTGCTTTTTCTTTTCCTAAAGAAGTCCTGCCAATGTTTTATACAAGTACAGGAAAAGCTTCCTTATAATAAACCCAACTGTTTCATGATATAATTTAATGTAGCCTTTTTAAGACATGCAGCTAATTCTTCTTATTCACGGTAGTTAAGTTTTAGGAACTTGCTACAAACACTGCATTAGCAAGTAAGGAACTATTACTCCTAGGGGAAATACGAGATTAGGCTCCTGTGAACTTCTAATCACAACACTTTCAACCCTTCAATACATAATCTTTGTTGTGTGTGTTTCTGTTAAAGACACCATATTTAACATACGTTGTTTCACTAATAGTGACCCCAGGACCAACAGCATCGTAACTCATGCCTGAACAAAGCTTACCTAGAACATGTATTTTCCCTTTAAGACTCTTCCCAGCAATCTTGTGCTGAGGGACATTAGAGAGTGCTTCAGAGCAATGTTAAACAGCAAAGTCAGCAACAAAAGGCATAAGACAGGAAAATGTGGCACTAAATAGACTAGAGGACGTACACTTATTATCATCTGAGATCTGAAACAAGAAGGCAAAGCATGACCTTGCTTGACCTCAACTGCAAAAATGTGCATCTGGAGACTCAGATTTTCTCTGTTGTGTATGTGTGCAGACGACATAAAAGTGCTGCCAGTATTTGGGAGTCATATAGAACCTACAAATAATGGGAATTGACTGTAAATTGAATAACATCACTCCTCTATTTAAAAATTATACATTATCTTCCTATGCACATATGAAATAAAATGCAACCTTCTCTTTCTTTCTTTTTAATTGAGATTTTTGGTGTGCTTGCCAAAGAAACAGAGATGGAAAGTGAGAAATCTCCCCATGGGGAGATGGTCATGCCACAATCCCTTCTCCTCTCAAGATTTCGGGTATGTGTGCACATGTACCTGGCATGAGTTCCAGGCCACTGGGTACAGGACTCAAATTGCAGTTAGCCAAGGGATCAGCAGTTAGTGTAATGGCTATGTTGCTGGACTCCCACATAGTCGACCCCGGTTTGCATCCCGGACCTGGTGGCTTAAACTCACACCGGATGCGTGTGCATGCGTGCCCAAGATCCCGAGAGGAGAATGGAGGAAAAGGGATTGCAGCATGGCCATCCCCCCTGGGGGGTGATTTATCACTTTCTATCTCTCTGTCTCTCTCTGTCTGTCTGGCGAGCGCACACGCCCTATAGCAAAAACCTCTCCAAAAAAAAAAAAAAATTGCAGTTAGCCAAGTCGGAGTTCAGAACCTTAACCACTATAACACCTGCTGGCCCCTGATACAACCCTCTTAACGTGACATGTAAATCTCTCCATCGTCTTGTTTTGCTTACCTTTTCAATTTTAATATTGGGTTTTTTTATATATTTATTTCTTTAGAGAGAGTCTTTAACCCTCAACAGAGTCTTGACACCATGATTCATTCCTAACTTCCGCTAGCCTGGAATCATGGTCAATGTATTCTTGGTGTACTCAGGAAGGTCTCCAGAAGCAAATCTAGAATCTTCCTATGTGGACAGCCTCACAGAGCATCATGTTTTACCACTGTGTCACCATTTGGTTCTTACCTTTCCAATTCCTTATGCCAAGATCCTGGAACTCACTAAACCCATGTACAATAACTCTCTAAATATATGTTCACTACTTCTTTCTAAGTTTATCCCTTCAGCTTTATCTAGTCTTAGCTTGAAGCCACAAACTCATGTATCCTACTCTGTGTTGCAAACCTTGGTTTAGATGCCTAAGAAGCAATGTCAACACAACTAAAACTGAACTCATGACATTTCTTCCTAGTTATACTTCTTTCTCTGTCTTTAACATCAAAGTAAATATCACTCGCACCCATGAGATGCTCTGGCTGGCTCAACCATCATTCTGGCCTTGTATCTGGATGAACATAGTATTCCTCCCTTGAGGCCAGACAGCTTCTCTTTCCTTAGACTGGAACTCACCTCTTTCAGGTGTTTTCACGGTCGTCTCCTTTACATTTGGGTCAAACACCTCATATTCACTGACTTCTTCCGTTCAAATCAATACCTGTTTTTTGTTTGTTTGTTTTTTGTAGAACTTCTCGCTTCCTCACTTAAGTGCTTTTACTTATTTTTACAACTGCCTCATTCCAGTGGATCATAACACCCTGATGGTGGAAACTTCTTTCTCCCTTGCTATTTCATTCCTTTTACTTAGAACAGACAAAGTAAACACTAGGCCCTCTGATATCTATTACAACTTGGTGTTTTTCTAGGGTATTAGAAATATAAAGTGCCTTTGTCCTTTCTTCCCTCAATGTGAACTGGCCAACCATGAGTCACTTTTAGTGTCTCATGTGATATGTGACTTCCTCGGTGAAACTTTTCCAAGCCACCTCTTCTTCTCCACCTCCTCTTTCCTCCTCTTCTCCTCCTTTTTCTTCCTCTTCCTTTTTAAGAAAGGTTAATCATGACCCAATATTGGGATTTTTTTTGTTTAGAGGTTTCTAGGAATAGGTACCAAAAGGGAAATGGAAGTGCAAGAAAATTATTGATGGTACTTCCTGGGAGGAAAAAAAAAAAAGGATGGGAGAAGCAAAAAGAGGCAGGAAAAGCCTTTTGACCATGATGCTGGTCTTATATTTGGGAAAAGAGGAAGGAAAAATCAGAATTGGATAAGACCACTCTCCTCCCATCCCAGCCCCTGGCTGCAGTGTAGCAGAAAAAGGCTCAGGCACCCTACCAGAAAGTTCCAGTGTGATGATTGCCTACAGAGGAAAGCCTAACTGGCCAGAAATGGTGAGTCTTTGAATTCCACCAATTTCTCCATGCTTAGTGATGGGTTATGAAGTCCACTTTCTGGACAGTCCAAGCCACCTATTCTAAAGCAGTCTCCTTGTCTATAGCTGAGTGATTTCTTACCTGATACCTCATTTGTAGTTATCAAAATATTTACTTGTGCAATACCTATGTTATCCACTAGAATATTGGTTGGCAAACTAATGCTGACGGATCAAATGTGGCACACAGTCTTTTTGTTTTTATAAATAAAATTTATGAAAATAGAGCCACACATGTTGGCGTATGCATTGTCAATAGTGCATGTGTGTATGTGTGCTACAGTAACATAACTGACTTATTGCAATTGAGGACACAAGATCAGCAAAGTCTAAGTTATTTGCTGTCTGGACCTATAGAGAAGGTTTGCTGAGCCTGTCTTGTGCTATCAACTTATGAGGTCAACTCTTTTTTCACTGCTATGAACCAAATACCCAACAGAGTCCTATACATTTTTAGTCCTTAGCTATTTATGTCTTGAGTGAGTGTTGAATGCATTAATATCATTGTAAAAACAATTTGATTAGGAAAATTTTTCCTACTCCAAAATACACAAAATCATTGTTGTGAACATAGTGGCTTGTTGTTGCTCTTCTCTAAACAGCTTGATTCTAATAGTTTGAACTAGATTTATTTCCTATGTTTTCCATTCCTTATTTAGCATAAAATAACACAGAAATTTCCATTTAGTAATTATCTAACTATTACTGGACTGCTAGATAAAAGTCCTGTGTGAGTACTTGGGGCTCTTAGATTAAATTTACAAGAATGTTCTGGAATGTGGTGAGTTTAGTTCTCCTGTGTCCTACTGGCATTGCAGGCATCATTTCCTGCTTTCTTTGAAAAGACATTACTAAAGAGAGTATTTCAAATACCATTACAAATTACCTTGCCCCTCATTAGTGTAGGGATATTTGTGTGTGTCCTTTGAGGTTAGGTCTTTACTTTTCAAACTTGAATTTGACCTGTTTCAACTTTGTTGAGCTCATCTCTCACTGCTTCTCCAATTTGCCAAGTTCATTTTGAATACCGAATTTGTCTTCCATGAGTAGTCCTGTACTTATTCTCTTCAGAAGACTGAACTCATCTACAAATTTGATGAGCCTATTTTCTATATCATTTTCCAGGTCATTGAAGAAACACTTAAGGAGCCCTAAAACCAAAGGTGACCCCTTCAAAACATCGCATGTTATGTCTTCCCAAGCTGATGCTAATTTATCTTTCTTGGGGTGTGGATGGCAATTCAGCTCACTGAGCTGTTGATAACAAAGAAACTGCAACAAAAAGAGTTCTAAGAGAAGCATTTTGTCTTCTGCTTTTCCAAAATAATGTAATAGAGTGGATAATGCTGTTTAGAAATTAAATCTTCTTTGTATATGGAGAATTATATTTTTGGTTTGTGCAGTCAACTTAGCAATGTGACCTTTCATAAACATTGTGATTAGAAAGATAGTTGGTCACCCTTGGTTTGTCACAGAACAGTCTGTATTTATTTTTAAGTCTCCTTTGTATTTGTATTCTCTAACCTATGTTTGAGTAATTACCAAATCCTGCTCGTTATACTATTTCTTGGAATTTTCTTTTGCTCTGTCATTACTGTTAGGAGCTAGTGCAAGTCATCACTACCTAGAAACATACTACTGGAATTTGTTTCTTCTTCAAGAAATGTGCTATTTGCCTCCACATGCTTGTGTTGCTCCCAGAGGGAAATACTTTGCCAAATAGTACATTGTTTCATGATTTCCATTCTAAAGGTCCATAAATGGCTTTCAGTTGACCCTCGAAATAAAATTAACAGTATTCATGGTCTTTTTCTCGATAACTTTTATTCTCTAGTTCTTAAAGTTCCATTCATGCTTAGTGTTGTGATAAGCAGGATAGTTACCTTACCAAGGCAGTGGCTCTGTCATCATGAACATCACTTAAAGTAACATTTGTTGGCAACTTAGAATACTTTTTTATTATCAGTATTGTTATCACATACATTGTTCTTACCAATATGCTACTCCCAATAATGCTTTCTAAACCATTCTCATGTATAGTAGTCTTGCTGGCACTAGTAGCTGGTTATGTACATACTCTATAAACTTAACAGCATTGATATTAAATATCACTGCATAAGAATACAAAGGAACTATTAGAAATATTATCTAATGTGCTTACAAATTCAGAAAAACAAAGGATAACTTGTGTATCTATGTACTAACAAACCATAATAGTTAACTTCAGTTTAATCAGCTTTGTTGAATACTATTAGTAATATTCTAACATCTCCAACCACTACATCTAGTATAATGAATTGTATATACAGGAAATAATAAAAATCTATTGGAGAATTGTTTGACAGTATAAGCATCTAAAGTATAGATTTCTAACTCCATTTTCTGATACTGCAAATGTACAGGGAGAAAGATCAAGGAAATCTTACAGAAATGCACATTTGCATAGAACTTATTAATTATTCTGTCTTAGATACATAATAGAAAGTTTGGGGAATAAATTAATAATGAGAGCAAGAAAAAAGTATAAATAAAGGTATTTGGACTGATTTCTATTTTAAAGAATCACTTTGTTGGAAAAGTTACTTTTATTCAGTAAGAAACAGCAGAATACAAGATAAAACTTACAATACATTCTGTAAGAGTTAAAATATTTAGCATATAGCAAATATTCAATAAATGCTTAAAAGTTCTAACAATTGTAAAATCTGAAGTTATTAAGAAAGATTTCTTCAGGCTGCCCCATAGCCTAGTAGTTAATGAAAACTGGCTTCCATGTGGCCGACTGCTTGAGTCATGACCTTGACTGGCTTTAGAAACACACCAGGCACACGTTTGTGTTTGCCCCAAATCTATCTGAATGGAGAAGGGATTGTAGCATGACCACACCCCTTGGGAGGGGGGTTGCTTTCTTTCTCACCCTCTGTCTCTGTTTGCCTCTAGTAAGTGCACATGTCCTCTGGCAATTTTTTTTGTTTAAAGAATCTTTGCCAAGGAAAATAAAAAAAGATAAAAGATACAAAAAAGAAATATATATATATGTATACACACACACACTCTCACATATATATGTGTGTGTGTATGTGTATAATATGCTATAACACTATAAACGAATGAACCTTTTTTATATAAGCATCCTACTGCTAAAATAAAGATAATTAGATACTTTACTCAGTTGACTCTAGTTGACTTAGAAAGAGTTGGGTTTAGATGAGTGAGATGAGTTTTGACGAATTAGAAAAAGTTTCCTAATTTATGATTGGACAGTAATATTTATTATAATAAAGATTTGTTCTTGATTATTACTCTACCAAAAATCTGGATTTACTAAATAGGTTGTACTGCCTTGTTCTTTCCCATCACATAAATAAAACGACACATGTAACATGCCACTGTGAAATGTTGAAGTATTGTAGAATGATTATTTGAACAATGAAAACCAGCTTTCACTCCTCTGATACTTCCTGCCTAAAGGTTTGTAACATTTGCTTTAGTTTTTCAGATTCCTTCAATCCTCTTAAAAGAGCAATGTCTAAATATGTATAATCAAAATGTGCTGCAGTAAACTTCACTAAATCATGGAGACAAGTTTTAAAACTTGGTGATAGATAACCAGTTTCTTTTATACAAGTTTACGGAAACAGTTTTTAAGCATGCAAACATGAGAGTACATCCGAAAATTTAGGGGAAAGAGAAAGTAAAATTTATTTGGGTGCAAAAGTGTTTTGAAATCCATGCATAGTATTTTCATAATATTCATTTTCCATGAACTTTTTAAAGACGCCTCATATATTTAGTACTCTTTTACCAGTGTATACAAGGTAGAAAGTAAATATTTAGCAATCATTCTGATAGTTAACACTAGCAAGTTCTGATAGCTTATGCAGCAGAATGATTAAATCAGCTTATCTTGGGAGGCAATGTGACATGTTTCATGGTAACTGTTATGTTACCGTTTGTCTCCACCTCTTTCCAGCTGTGCTACTTTCGGAGATTGTTTAGTATCTCAAAGCCTCGGTTTCCTCATTTGTTAAGTTGGGTAAGAATAGCAGCTAAGCCACATAGGTATTATAAGGGATAAATAAATTAATATTTGAAAAGTAATTTATTTCCTAGGGTTGCAGGAACAAATTACAAAAAAAAACAAAAAAACTTGTTGAACACTACAGATGTATTAAAATAAACTAGCAGAAATATCAAATGTGTACAACATAATGTTCAATGTTGAAGATAATGAATTTTTATCTTTGACTTAACTAGTATTCATGCACATGCTTTAAAAAGCCATACTGTAGCCACATATATGTACAATGACTATACATAAATCAGAAACTGAAATGAAACTATGAAATCATATGTTGAAATATAAGGAATAAATTAAAAAGTAAAACAAACAACAAAAACCCAGAAAGTTACTTTCACAGGATTCTGAAAAACAGAAGTCCAAAATTAAGGACCTGACAGAGTTAGTTTCTTCTGAGGCTGGGAAGAAGAATCTGTCCCATTCCTCTCAGATTTGGGTAGATACCAAAAATCTTGAAAATTCCTTGGCATGCCCACATATTACACCAATCTTCCTTTTCATCATCATGTGACATTTTTCTCTGTGTGTCTGTGTATCCTTCACTGTTCTTATGAGAGCACCAGCCATTAGATTTAGGACTAATTCTAAATCCAAGATTATCTCTCCCATAATATTTAGTACAACTACATCTTCAAGGACTCTATGTCCAGATAAATCCAAATTTCATAAAATTGGGAGTTGGGAGAGAATTAGTCAACCCATTAAAACTACATAAAAGAAATATTGACACAGAGTATGTTTTTTAGTTAGTTTATAAGAGTAAAAAGTAAGAATTAATTTGAATAAATACTAGAATGAAAATTGAAATATAAATTATACAAATCACTATGAGGAAAGGATAGTCTAAATAGATGATTTTGAGATAACTGAATATCCACGTGAATAAGAATGAAATTAGACCCTTATTTATTATTTCATAAAAATTAACTCAAAGGCTTAAATGTTAGACCTTAAATTGTAAAACTAATAGAAGAAAACAGAGAGGTTAAGTTCCATGACATTGGTCCGGGCAATGGTTTTTGTGGGGGTTTTTGGATATGATGCCAAAAGTACAGACAACAAAAACAAATAGTAGAGAAATAGAATTGCATTTATTTGTATTGCAAAGGAATAACTAAAGAGAGTGGAGAGATAATTCAGAATGGGAGAAAAATTTTTTCAGACCATACATCTGATAAGAGATTAATATCTGGGGCCAGCAGGTGGCATAGTGGTTAAGATGCTGAACTCCCACATGGTCAACTGCAGTTCAAGTCTGGACGTGGAGGCTTGAAACTCACACTGGGCACATGTGTGTGTGCTCAAAATCCTCAGAGGAGAATGTAGGAGAAGGGATTGCAGTGTGTGGTCATCCCTCTCGTGGAGTGATTTTTCACTTTCTGTCTGTCTGTCTGTCTCTCCTGTCAAAAATATCTCGAAAAAAAAAATCCAAAACATATTAAGCACTGAAATAATTTGATAGTAAAAATACAACCTAATTTGAAAATGAGTAAAGATCATAAACAAACATTTCTCAAAAGAAGATACACAAGTGACCAACAAATATCTAAAACAAATACTCACCATCACTAATTAACAGAGATATGCAAATCAAATCTCACTGATTACTCACTGATAATATGACTTTCATGTTATCAATAATATGAAAGACAAAAAGTGGTGAGGATATGGAAAAAGGGGAATGTGTGCACATTATAGTGCCAATGTAAATTAGTACAGTATGGAAAATAGTGTGAAGTTTCTTAAAACATTTAAAATTGAAGGACATGCAGTGGCACATAGTAAAGCAAGTAGACTCACATGGAATATGCCTTGAGCTCATGTCCTAGACTGGGACACCTTTTGGAATTCCAGCCACATAGGTGCTTGTGCCTGTGATCTAAGCCAGCTAATGTTAGGAGTGAATCATGGTATGAAGACCCTGTTGGGGCCTTTCTTTCTCTTTCTCTTTATCTCTCAGTGTCTGCCTATCCTGGAGGAAAAATTAAAGTCTGAAAAATTTTAAAATAGAACTAACATATTCACCATCAATTTCACTACTGAATATATTGGATTGTCAGAAAAGTCATTACATACTTTTTCTATGCAAAAATGCATCATGACTCTTTTGACAACCCAGCATATCCAAAGAAAATGAAATCAGTATGTTGAGGAAAAATCTGCACTTGCACTCCTATAGTCTCTACAGCTTCATTCACAATAGTTAAAATATAAAATCTACCTTTGTGTCCATCAATGGATGAATCAATAAAGAAAATGTGATATATGTGATACATTTGTCATAAATATATATGATATATATACACACATATACGGATGTATATATATTTTTATATATGGAAAATATTGCATACATAATATAGTTTATTTATACATATGAGAATGAAATATTTAGTGTTTAAGAATGAGATCCTGTCATTTGTGACAACATGATGAATCTGGAGGACATTATGTTAATAAAATCAGGAATAGAAAAAAATATTTCATAACCTCATATGTGGAATCTAAAAATATTACATTCATGGAAGTATAGAGTAGAATAATGGCAATCAGGACCTGTGGTGAGGTGAGTTGGCAATGGGGAGATGTTGGTTGAAATACACAAAATCTCATTTAAATAAAAGACAAAAGCTTAAAGAACTATGTACAACATTGGGACTATAACTAACAACATGTATTGTATGCATGAAACTTACCAAGAGAGTAGATTTGAAGTATTCACACTCTAAAAATGATAAGTATATGACGTAACATATGTATTAATTAAGTTTAGCTATTCCTCAGCTTATATATATTTCACATATTATGTTGTACACAATAAATATATACAAATCTTAATTAAAAATTAACACTGTTCTAAAAACAATCGACATGGACACATCGCATAGAAAAAAAAAAACAGAAAAAAAAAGTCATAACTTTCCTGTCAACCTAATGTGTTTAATGGCTAAAAATGATTGTATGACTCACATGATAAACTTTACCATTCCTATTAAAATAGTGAACTCTATTTGTATCAGTATAAATAAATCTGAAATGTGCAATGTTGGGTTTTTAAAAAAAATCAAAACTGAATTTATATTATTAATGAAAATTAATACTATTGCACTTTAAGTCTACAAGCACCAAATTCATGTTAAGTATAGATTGTGATAAAGAGGTGGGGAACAGAATTTGAAAGAAAATGAAGTATCAGATACTTCAACTTCTATAATTATTGTTCTTGAATATATTAAACTTAATTTATATTTGATTCAAAAAGAAAATTTAAAAAGAATATTCTTAAATAGATTTCACCCAGTAGGTAAAATATGTGTACACTGAAAACTAAAAAATTACTGAAAGATTTTAATGGCTCTAATAAATGTAAATATATCCTATGTTCATGGATTGAAAGACAGTATTTTTAAGATATCAATGCTATCCAAAGTGGTGTTTAAATTCAATGTAATCACTATCAAAATTCCAAATTATTTTTTGCAGTGATAGAAATATCAAAAGACCTTAAACAGAAAAAAGCAATATTTAACAAAACTGAAGGTAGGGTTATCACACTTTCTTATTTCAAAACTTACTATAAAGCGGGAACCAGCAGTTAGCGTAATGGCTATGTCGCTGGACTCACACCAGGCGTGGCATGCCGGGCGCGTGTCCAAGATCCCAAGAGGGGCATAAAAATGATAAGTATATGACGTAACATATGTATTAATTAAGTTTAGCTATTCCTCAGCTTATATATATTTCACATATTATGTTGTACACAATAAATATATACAAATCTTAATTAAAAATTAACACTGTTCTAAAAACAATCGACATGGACACATCGCATAGAAAAAAAAAAACAGAAAAAAAAAGTCATAACTTTCCTGTCAACCTAATGTGTTTAATGGCTAAAAATGATTGTATGACTCACATGATAAACTTTACCATTCCTATTAAAATAGTGAACTCTATTTGTATCAGTATAAATAAATCTGAAATGTGCAATGTTGGGTTTTTAAAAAAAATCAAAACTGAATTTATATTATTAATGAAAATTAATACTATTGCACTTTAAGTCTACAAGCACCAAATTCATGTTAAGTATAGATTGTGATAAAGAGGTGGGGAACAGAATTTGAAAGAAAATGAAGTATCAGATACTTCAACTTCTATAATTATTGTTCTTGAATATATTAAACTTAATTTATATTTGATTCAAAAAGAAAATTTAAAAAGAATATTCTTAAATAGATTTCACCCAGTAGGTAAAATATGTGTACACTGAAAACTAAAAAATTACTGAAAGATTTTAATGGCTCTAATAAATGTAAATATATCCTATGTTCATGGATTGAAAGACAGTATTTTTAAGATATCAATGCTATCCAAAGTGGTGTTTAAATTCAATGTAATCACTATCAAAATTCCAAATTATTTTTTGCAGTGATAGAAATATCAAAAGACCTTAAACAGAAAAAAGCAATATTTAACAAAACTGAAGGTAGGGTTATCACACTTTCTTATTTCAAAACTTACTATAAAGCGGGAACCAGCAGTTAGCGTAATGGCTATGTCGCTGGACTCACACCAGGCGTGGCATGCCGGGTGCGTGTCCAAGATCCCAAGAGGAGAATGGAGGAGAAGGGATTTCGGCGTGACCATCCCCTCTTGGGGGGTGATTCCTCGCTTTCTGTCTCTATGTCTCTCTCTGTCTGTCTGGCGAGCGCACGCGCCCTATAGTGAAAAAACCTCTCTCAAAAAAAAAAAACTTACTATAAAGCTACAGTGTAGTGTATCATGGCATAAGACAGACCTACAGATCAACAGAATAGAATAGAATACTCAGGAATAAACCTACACATGAGTGAGCAAATGATTTTTATCAAGGGTACTAAGACCATATGATGGAGAAATGACTGTCTTTTCAACAAATGGTACTTAGAAGACTGGATATCCACATGCAAAAGACTGAAGTTGAATTTTTAGGTCACATTTAAAAATTAACATGAAAAAATTAACATGAAATACATCAAATGTGAAAGCTAAAACAATTATTTTTAAATATAGGAATAGTTTTATGACATTAGATTTGGCAATACTGTCTTTGCTATAACACCACAAGCAACAAAAGAAAAAAGTTAATTGGATTATAACAAAACTATTATTTTGTTTTATTTAGTTGTTTTTGTCAGAGGACTTTTTTACTCACTAGAAAAAAGAGAAAGAGAGAAAGAAGCACCCCTCCCCCATGAAGAATGATCAGGCCACAATTCCTTCTCTTCCATCTCTCCCTCTTTTCAGGATTTTGGACATGCATGCACATGTGCTTAGCATGTGGTTCAAATCTCCTGATCCAGAACTCAAAATTCAGTCAATCATGTTGAATCTGGCTGCCTTCACCACCTGGTCACGGAGCCAAATCCTCAACTGAAAAAAAAAAATGGAAAATACTTGAAATCATACAATATGAATATTCAACTCTATTGTAAAAATACTTGAGTGGAGCATCTTGGTAAAATAGTATCTTCAAAATGTATTCTTGAAAACAACATCATGTCCTACATCATATTGGGCGAAGTGTTGGTTTTTCAGTCTGCTGGGTCTAGGACTTGAACTATGGAGTCAGCCATATAGGATCTAGCACCTTAACACCCATGCCACCTGCTGTCCCTATAATGCAAGTTTTTAAATTAATTTTTGAAAGAATTGATTGATTCCAACAGTCAAATAAATTTATAAACATTTTTTAAAATAATCTTTAAAATTTCTAAGTATTTTATGTAATTAATATTTGACTTAATAGGCAGATACATATATATGTGTATGAGTAAAACAACATATGATTATGAATGTATCTAGTTATCTGATCATTGTTTAATTAAAATGCCATGGGTCTAAATTGAGTTTGAAAGTTTATTGAACCAGTAGACTTAGTTTCTTCAATTAGGTGATCCTAATTTGATTTATTACTTGTTTAGTAAATACAACAGAATTTTTTTAACCCCATGATAGATATAATGTTCTAATTCTGATTCGCCATTCATTCACCCAATCACTCATCTTTACATTCAGTAGTTCATGAATTGAAATTTAAAATGGTTCCTTTTCCAAATATTTCTACTTCTCCTATTATTCTTCACTTCAATTGGTAAATAAGAGATCTTTAGTTTCTTAACCAAAGTATTTAGTCATCTTTCTCAGTAATTGACTCCTGATTTTTATTTGAACTTTCCTTACAGCTTTCCAACCTTTCCAATCTTCCTTATAGCTAGTGAAGCTAATATAATAAAAACAAAAGTACCTGGGTAGATCCTTCTAGATTTTTCTTTTGACAACTAGTATAGGCCTATTTTACCCTCCTTACAATGTTTCTGGTCATCATGAAAACAATGACCAGAATTCCAGCAGCCATTTTTTAGACCTGGAAAATAACACCTAGTAGCCAAGAATGGCAGAACAAAAAGAAGAGGTGGATTTGAGATGTGATGCCAGGCTAGATTTGGAATATGACTTCTGGGTTTCTCTTACTTGAGCAAGGTAGAAATATTTTTCTGCTTTTATTTTATATAGTTAATTGTCAGTGTCCATCCATGGACTTGGGTCTAGCTAAATCATGATTAGAGGACTGCTGGTGAGGAAGAGAAAGAGGATGAGAAAGTGAAAGCCCTCCATCTTGTGAGGACTGGGGAATTGGAAAGAATGATACAAAGAGACAGAGTAGAAATGGACACAGGCAGCCTGAGCCTAGGTAGCCCAAGCAACTTGTGCTGCCTGGACAAACTGGGCATCTTTATTTATAGTACAGGGAGACATTACACATGTATATTTTACGACACTTCATGAATTTGTTGCCAGGTTACAGACAATAAGAAACAGTTAGCAAATCATTAAGGCCTTAGTCATACTGGACCAGGTGTATCCCTTGGTGATAATCCCATTGAGAGAAAATCCCATTATCTTCTTTCCTAATGGAGAGATACCCATCTTAAGACTAAGGAATCTCTCCATAAGGTGTTCACTACCACACCCAGAGAGGGCTAAAGAAACTTCCAGATGCAGAACAGGGATTGGACTTTGCTAATTGGGGTCAAGATGTTTCTTGAAGTCCATCAAATGTTTCTGTTGGAACACCCCTAACAATTTCCACCCTTTGCTCTCTCTGCAGCGAAGGTCAAGGAAAGGACAAGTTACAAGTTTCTGTCAAAGCCCAAAGGGACAGGTGGTATTTGCTCAGATCATGTCCTCACACCTCAGGTTGTCTCTCTAAACGTGTCCCCACAGTGAATATTAACTCCACCTTTTCCTTTGTCTCTAATTAGTTATCAAGTTTTGTTTCTCCTAGCTTTGAAGTTTATCCTGAATCTAAGTTTTTGTTTGCTTCCAATATCATTAACTAAGTCCATTTGGTTATTCTCCAAAATTAAATTTCATAAGCTTTCTGTATTTTTGATAAATACTATGAGAAATATTAAGATATAACATTTGAAAAAGTATCTTTGATATTTGTACTAGGAGCTAATCATTATGTTAGAAAATATAAAGGACATTAATTACCGAACCTTAAGTTTTTAATCATTCCATTTTATGAAGTTCTAACTTTGTTATCTCATTAGACTTAAACTTTACAAGTAGGTATTGTAATCCCATTTATTGATGAGTTTTGGAGAAATTAAATTACTACTAAGGGATGAAACTGGGATTTAGGTCAAAAATCATTTTTTAATTTCTGTTCTTTTCAGTGAACTACAGGCACATAGCATGAACATAAGGGTAGAAATGAGAATGGAATGTAAGGAACACTAGAGCGTCAGTCTGCAGGGAAAAGTGATGATCAGATGAGAAATGTAGGTCTATGCCTGAGTTATTGCAGCAGACTCGAGGACGGTTTTGTCTTTCTCTAATCTTTTACAATTAATCTTTCCAAAACATCATATTCATCATGCCAGGCACTTACCCGAAAACTTCTAACAGTGTTTCTTTATTCTATAAAATTGTACTCTCACAAACTTTTTTGTGATTCCTCAGTTAAGACCTTTTTTTCAACCAAGACTGCTTTTGTCATCATTTCTGAACAAAACAGTGTCCCTGCTCACCTCTGAATTTATGCAACACAATGAACTCTTTTTTTTTTTGTTAACCTCTTATTAAATTACTGTCTATCTAATTCTTTCTGACCATGAACTCTCATTTAATTTACTGTGTGTATATATTTTCATTTCTAGTATAGTGTAAATTTTGGTGACCAGGCATTAGGTCTTGCTATGAAGTTCAGATTGATAATTGTTTATCAGAAATATTTACTAGCTGTTCAGCCGAATTAAAGGTTCACAAATCTTGAAAGTCATTAAAATAATTATTTTTCACTGAAGATTATTAGTGTTTAGGTTAATTAAAATATTATCTGATTAACATTGCCTATTTTCCAGTATTGGTTTTGGTAAAATTGTTGGTGAATTTGAAATAAAAAGACTTCATCCTTTTGATTGAAATTTTCTTCTACTTCTCTCTCCCACACCTGCAACATTTTCCTAATTTTGCACTCGCACAAATATCCCTTTTTCTAAGGATGACTTCCCTTTGCTTTGTCTCCTTATGAGGGTTCATATTTTAAGACCCAAACCTATCTAGATTTTTAAAAATCATATCTCCTGTACCATTTTTGATGTTCCAAACTATTTATAGTCCCAAAAGAAATTTTCTTGTAATGTAATTTTTATTTTGAAATGTATACTATACCAGATTTCCGGTGATGACTAGAATGGCCAAAACTAATCCAAAAGATAAAGAAAACATGAAAAATATATTCCACAGTGTATTTCCTATTCCCCTCCTAGATAAACTAGCAATATTACTATAGGAAAAATTTTGGAGAGAATGTTCTTTACCTTGGTCAGAAGTTAGTTAAAAGAGAATACTTAAGAGGTCAGAGAGGAAGCAGATGACCAATATTAGAAATAATTTTGAGTCACAGAATCCTATAAGTGAAGTCCAACCTCATAAAAACAGTTATCCCTATTTGTTGAATTCTTGATTATGCACACCTAACTGGCAAGTCTCTGAATACTTTTTTTCATATCTACTCATAGAAATATGCCCTCTGGATTCAATCCATGCCTATCCTATTGGTAGCTTATACTCTGTCATTAATATAATATCATGAAGTTATTAATATTATATTAATGGTTTAGAACATAAATTGATCATTTTTCTGCCCACTACATGATATATTGTAGAGTTGATAAAGCAACACAACAAAAATAACACTATTATCATTGTCTAGATCTGGTGAATCAGCAAAATCATATACCGCTCTGTTCCTGCTTCACTCTACATGTCATCGCTGCACCTAAAACCACATTAGGAAGAAGACCCAACTGTGAAAAAGAGACAGTAAGCCCCAAGCCCTCATGGGCATCATGTATGTCCTACCCTTCATTTAATGAGGAATAATATTAAAATCACAGAGCAGAAACATAGATACGGAATTTTTTTTTTCTTTTTTTGGAGAGCTTTTTGCTATAGGGCGCATGCGCTTGCCAGACAGACAGAGAGAGACAGAGAGACAGAAAGTGAGAAATCACCCATCAGGGGGCATGGCCACGCCACAATCCCTTCTCCTCCATTCTCCTCTCTGGATCTTGGGCATACACGCACACGCGCCTGGCGTGAGTTTAAACCATCGGGTCCAGGACTCGAACCGTGGTCGACTATGTGGGAGTCCAACCACATAGCCATTATGCTAACTGCTGGTCCTGTTATGGAATGTTTTTGAAGAGATTCATATTAAGTGTATTTAAGAGCTAATGCCAACTTGCTACTGGGGTTCAGCATGACATTATTACCTTAAACTCAGAAATAAGCAGTTTTCACTCAGATCATTTATCATTTCACAATTATGACCCAAGTAAGACACATCTTTAAAAGACAGTAAAATCTTAAATTAGAATATTAAGAGTGCCTTATGCTTTGGTTTCAATGACATCTTGCACAGGTGGCATAGTGTTTGAGGTGCTGGACTCCCACATGACTAACTGTGGTTTGGGTCTCAGACTCAGTGGCTTGAACCACACTGGGCACATGTGCACATGTGTCCAAGATCTTAAGAGGAGAATGGAGGCGAAGGGATTGCTGTGTGACTATCACCCCAGGGAGATGATTTCTCACTTTCTCTGTTTCTTTCTCTTTCTCAGGTGAGTGCTGCTATAGGGCGCATGCGCTTGCCAGACAGACAGAGAGAGACAGAGAGACAGAAAGTGAGAAATCACCCATCAGGGGGCATGGCCACGCCACAATCCCTTCTCCTCCATTCTCCTCTCTGGATCTTGGGCATACACGCACACGCGCCTGGCGTGAGTTTAAACCATCGGGTCCAGGACTCGAACCGTGGTCGACTATGTGGGAGTCCAACCACATAGCCATTATGCTAACTGCTGGTCCTGTTATGGAATGTTTTTGAAGAGATTCATATTAAGTGTATTTAAGAGCTAATGCCAACTTGCTACTGGGGTTCAGCATGACATTATTACCTTAAACTCAGAAATAAGCAGTTTTCACTCAGATCATTTATCATTTCACAATTATGACCCAAGTAAGACACATCTTTAAAAGACAGTAAAATCTTAAATTAGAATATTAAGAGTGCCTTATGCTTTGGTTTCAATGACATCTTGCACAGGTGGCATAGTGTTTGAGGTGCTGGACTCCCACATGACTAACTGTGGTTTGGGTCTCAGACTCAGTGGCTTGAACCACACTGGGCACGTGTGCACATGTGTCCAAGATCTTAAGAGGAGAATGGAGGCGAAAGGATTGCTGTGTGACTATCACCCCAGGGAGATGATTTCTCACTTTCTCTGTTTCTTTCTCTTTCTCAGGTGAGTGCATGTGCCCTATAGCAAAAATTTCTCTAAAAAAATTATCATACATACTAAATATAAAAATACTTTATTTTAGCATAATAATTTGATTTTGAAATTGGTGGGACCAGCAGTTCGCGTAATGGTTATCTCACTGGACTCCCAGGTATTGACCGTGGTTCGAGTGTCAGAACCGGTGGCTTAAACTCACACTAGGCACGTGTGCATGTGTGCCCAAGATCCTGAGAGGAGAATGGAGGACAATCAATTGCAGCATAGCCATCCCCCGAGGAGGTGATTTCTCACTTTCTGTCTTTGTTTTTTTATTCTGGTGAGCACATGCACCCTATAGCTAAAACCTCTTCAAAAAAAAAAAAAAAGGAAAGAAAAATTGGAAAATGACAGATCGCATTTGCTGTTTATTGAAATACTCTTATTAACCACCACTGCAGTCACCATCACTAAAACTAGAGGGGAAATTGTGTGCAGATGGTATGGAAATAAACACAATGAAAGGGAATTAGAAGTTAGTAATGGGAAGGTGACTAGATATTTAGTGGTGTGGAAATTCTGATTTTTACCTTCCTTTAGGGGAAAGATAAACCAACAATCATTGGATCATTAGTTCATAATTTAGATAGCATTTGTTAAAAAGGACTCTCGTGAGTATAGGCTTATCTGATGGGTTGTGAGTAAATGTAAACATAAATCAAAATAAAGTCTGGATGATTCTCCAAATCTTTTCCAAACTTTGGTATAAAAGTTAGACTGGAAACTCCCCAAGATATCATTTCTTGGGATGTTTCCAGTGTTTCATTTTCAGCCAAGAGAGAAAAAACATCACGATGAAAATCTTCATGGTGTTTTATGTAAAACCATGAAAATGCAAACGTTTTATTTGTTTTTCCAAGGAAAATTTTTAAAATTCAAAAATGTTAAAGTTTGGTTGAGGTTCATAACAGATATTTCAGATGGATATAAAGTATAACCTAACTTACCTAAGTCCAACTAAAGAGAGTTAAGATTAATTGCTCCCCAATGCAGGATTTCTACAGGTAATTTTGTGCACTTTAAGTACTTCATATACTGTGACTTGAATATCAACTTATAAAAACCCACACATACACATATATATGTACATACACTGTCTCACACACATATGTTCTAAAATAACCAGACTTTGTTAAGAGAGTCCTCTCCTCATATCATAGTTTCACTCTATCAGTGTTAACCACTTAGGCATCTTTGAGTTGCATTGGCCCCTTGCATTATGTTGAAATCACCACCTGTTTTTCTGCAGTGATATTTTCTCTGTTCTTGGCATCAGTCATTTACATGGTATTCTATACCTATTTCTACTATACATTACACGTCTCTTTCAATACCTTTTAATACTTTTAAAACATATATATTACATTTTGGAGCATATTGGTTCTTACTCTTTCATATGCGTGTCAGAGGGGACACTTACGGTAATTGCTTAGTTTGATTACTATAAATAGCTGAAATCAGAGGAAGAAAAACATGTATGCTAGTATAAACTGCCTTATAGCATAAGACTATGCTATCATTAAATAATCAGATTATCATTTTTTAAGTTTATTCATTTATTTCCTCCATGAGAGAAAGAAAGGCAGATACTTCAATGGAGTCTTCATGCCCTGATCCTCTTCTAGTCTCAGCCGACCCAGATCATGAGCTCATGAATGTGCACCCATACCCAGCATGCTCAGGGAGGTTCCAGAACGTGAACCCAGGACCTTTTCCATGTGGGTCTAGTTATGGTACTATGGCTCTACTACCCTTACATATCTTTTCTAAATTTTTAAAAATGTCAATCTCATTATTTAAATACAATTTTCATTGAACTATAGCTTTCTTTTCCAAATTATTTTCTTTGTTTCAGAAGTCAAATGAAAAGGGTGTTTCTATGTTTTCTATGTTTTTACTATGTTGAAGAATATGATTTTACTGAATAAAGTAGCTTCTGCTAGAGGAAATAAAAATTTATTCACAGGGAAATGGTGAAATATAAAAGATGTTTACAAAGATAATGGAAAATATATATTATGAAAAATGTTGAATGGATTTCAAATATCTTTGCACCAAAATAAACTGTACTTTAATTCCACTTTCCACCAACTTTTTGAAATCATACTATATGAAAAGGTAAAGCAAAATAATTAGTAAAACAATAAATTTTTGCCAACATGGAGACATGGGCATTCTTCTTTATACTGATTTGCTGCAAACCAATTAGGGATATTAAAAATATATATTTGCTCAAAGCTTTTTAAATATGACAAAATGTCCCCCAAATTATTTTTAAAGTAGGTGTTTTGGGGCAAGTCTGTGGGTCCTTAGCATTCTTAGTGGAACTATTAGTGGAATAGACTATATCTCTATTAACTGTTTGGACACACAAAGTTACAATATCTAATTTTAAATCATAAACTAGTCAGAAAAAGAAGAGTTTATTTAAAATTTTCTTGTTTAAAAACATTACAATTATTTGTTTTAGACAAGATAAAAATTATTCTACATAAACGGTCTTACATGATGAAGAGTCAGATAGATAAGAATCCTGCTTTCAAACCATAACAAATATGTGACCTTGAATAGAGTAACCACTCAAAGATTTGTTCCCTCATCTGCAAAAGAAAAAAAAAAATGTTAGTAGGAATATTGACCTCACAGTGTCCTTGTATGGAACAAAGAGACGATGCTTGTAAAGCTGTTTGCATAGTTTCCGACTGGAAGCAACAATTCAGTCATCATCATCATCAATAATAGTTGCACACTATTTGACATAGGAAAGTTACTTTCAACCACAACAAAAAGTCAAACAGTTCTGATTTGTCAGTGTTCATTATATTAATTCTGATTCCTTATGCATTTTTTTATTGTCTAGAAAAGTTGTGACACAGAAAGCGCTAAAGTTTCTAGGGGGTGGACCAGCAGGTGGCATGGTGGTTGAGGCTCTGGACTCCCATGTGGTTGACTGCAGTTCAAGTCCCAGACCCAGTGGCTTGAAACTCACAACAGGCATGTGTGCACTAGTGCCCAAAATTATGAGAGAAGTTTGGAGGAGAAGGGATTGCGGCATGGCTACCCACCTTGAGAGGTGATTTCTCGCTTTCTCTCTATCCAGTGAGTGCTCACACCCTATAGCAAAAATATCTCTCTCAAGGAAAGAAAAAAGGAAAGAAAGGAAGGAAGGAAGGAAGGAAGGAAGGAAGGAAGGAAGGAAGGAAGGAAGAAAGGAAGAAAAAGAAAGAAAGGAAGGAAGGAAGGAAGGAAGGAAGGAAGAAAAAGTTTCTAGGGGCTAGGATACCTGAGATAAGTGGTATACACAAATACCTATTAGAGGATATTTTTTCTAACAGTCAGCTTCAACTACATTAAAAAGCAAATGTGCAATTGAAGAATGTCAGTCTGCCTGACAGTGTAAATCTCCTTAAAGCAATTTAATTCAGATTAAAAAGATAACCTTGGCTTATGCAGCAGAATGAGGGATCTGTTTCAAATCCATCACGTTAACACTATCAATAACCCACTATGACCCATGATTGAGTAGTTTTAATTAAATTTGCTTAGGGTATTGGGGGAAGGGTACGTCATTTAATCCTTCATTAATAGTTAAAGTGAATTGTTATACATATCTCTATAACTTTTGTAGTTCGAGCATCTTTCTTTTTTATTGAATTTATTGTTTTCCTTGCTACAGAGCAATACCATTTGGGGAACTCTGATTCCCAGGAGTTTTCATGCTACCCCACTTCCAGCACTATAAAACAGAGGCCTGCTGTTTTAATCACGCCTCTCTCTCTCTCTCAATGTTGTTTGCGCCCTGGTACAACCCATCTGCCTTGAATCTAGTGCTCCGCTGGGGCTGCACACATCTGCCAGCCAGACTACCTTCGTACACAATTACTCAATCCACCGTAAGGCTCTTTAATAGGAAACAAGTGTGACAACGGCAAGCCTCTTTTTTTTTTTTTTTTTTTTTCCCTTTTCAACCACAC
>NW_006160124.1:3185718-3189664 GCF_000334495.1 Tupaia belangeri chinensis
AGTTTAGCACTTTGTCCTGACGGGCGCTCTAGCAGCCGTGTGATGGGCTGCTCCTTGTACACTTACAAAGTCAACATGCTCCTTGCGGCTCATGTTTATGCCTGATCCGGAGGGCAACCTGGAGCTAGGTAAGAACTACAGACCAGCCCTTTTACTTCAACGCCTGGACAAAGGACAGCAAATGCAGTAAGTGAAACATTTCTCTTTCCTTCTTTTACTTGGGAATTAATTAAGGGTGTTTACCATCTGGGAATCCTCAAAAGACTATGCAAAAGTGAACTAACAAAAAGCCTGTGTTCATAACCCTGTGGGTTTCCACTGGTTTCATTTTGCACTACACCCTAGCACTGTCACTGAAGCTTAAATACTCTACGGGTGACTCTTCATTCAGAAGGTCTCGGAACTGAAATGTGGTGCTAATAATAATGCTAATTTAATCCTGTAGCCTGGCATGTTAGCTGCTATTCCGGGTGAAATGTCCTTTATTACTGTCAAAAATGATGGTGGCAAATGCTCTTGTCACAGTTCTGAGAATAGAAAATAAAATCTTTAAGTACATACTCTTCTTAAAAATGGATTTCAACTTTTCTGCATAACTACATTGTTACATCACTGTTCATACATCATGCGTGGAATTTACTTGCAGTTTTTGCCTAACAGATCTGTTCTACAACTTGGTATCTTACTAAAGAAGTGATTCTAAAAACACTGAAGGAGGTATTAGGTTGTGCACAATGATAATAATGATGAATTTTTAGAACAAACAAAACAAAACAAAATGTCATTTGTCTAATAGTATAGGTAGAGATATTAAAACCAGATGCAGGAAATCTCAACTTTGACTTTCTGGTCTTTCATGCTTGGTTTAAAGCAGCCTTCACATTGCGTTCACTTCGCATTTACAACTTTGGATTCACCATTAAACTATGTTTGAACTTGAAGTTCAGATCTGATCTAAGTACAGTCCTGGTTCTTAGCCCCTACTCTGATTTTTTACTTGGCAATGGGGAATCTTTTTACTACTGCACCGTAGGTCCTGAATTGTGTTAACAAGCTTACTGTGGTGGACTTTCAGGTGGAATATCAGACAGTGTAAAAGAATTTGTTTGCAGCTGAAATGTGTGATGCTCTATATAAGAAAGAAACACAAAGAACATATGCCCTGACAAAGACGGTCATTTTAATTTCTAAATTAATCAATTAAATATTTTATTGAGATGACCATTTTAAAAAGAATCTAATAACATTTTCAGTACCTCATATCTGTGTATAGTCATTTGAGTTGCTTTTTAAAATTTAGGTTTGTTTTTGTTTGAGACAGTCTGGAAGGCATGGTCATCTCAAAAGTCAATGGGAGTTTATAGACAGGCAGAATTAGACAAAACACTATTGCATTGTTTAAACCATTTCCCATTGGCCAATGTTTTGTTTTTGTTTTCTAACTATTATAGATGGACATCATTGAAAATGATGATTTAAAAGCCATGACGGTAGAATCCTGATGACTCCTTTGTGTATATTCAGAAATGATTTAGCTTGGATAAAGTTGCTGCTATGAAAGGTTTAATTAATTGCTGCTAGTTAAATCTATTTCTTTATGAATTGCATTTGACATTCCTGATGGTGGAGTAAACTCAGTTTAAAAGTCATTCTTCATGAACTACTTTAACCGACAATTGTTGGCATTGAATAGCGGTCAATGTCTACCCCCTACAGGGAGAGATTCTAATTTCACTATGCCTGCCCCAGTACATGAATACCACAGAATATAGTTCACACATATGAATGCTGTAACAGTGTCAATGACTCCAACAAGTGCCCCTTAATGAAAAGGTCAGCCCTGTGATTAATAGGAAGCCGGTTTCAAAGGTTGAACCTCACTTCTGCACTGCATTTAGATGTGTTTCTTCTTGATTTACTTCATTTGCCTTTCAAAGTGTAATAAAAATCAAGTGATACTATCCCACAGATTTTTAAAGCATTTTGGTTGTCTTTATACCATAGCACACATTAGTTAGTATATTTGGTTTAGTAAAAAATAATTAATAATAATAATTAAGTGAAAAAATCAGTCAAGCCAATAATTGAGGAAATAAAGATGATGGAAGAACATTTCTCCTTTTATCCAAATACTTAGAATATATAGCCAGTGCTTAAGTTTTAGTTAATTTAATAAACCTTTAAGGCACTGTTTAAGGATGTAGAGAGATAAGAAAGGTTTGATGTTTAAGCTTGGTAGGTTTAAATGCAGGCTAACTTGGTGAATAAATACACAGGTACCTACACAGGAAGATAATGATTATTGGCTTGTCAGAAAAGTCATAACACATTTTTTTCCATGCAAATATGCATCATGACTTTTCCAACAACCTAATAGGAATATAGAGATAAAATGTAATTGTAGACCTTATGCAACCTCAAAGAAACATTTTAGTCACTTAAAATTTATAATGATGGCTTTGTTAAAGCCTTTCCAATGAAAAAAATTGCTAGAAAAACATGGTTAAATCCAACTTAAAATTTTCTCTAGTATTTTTATTTATTTTAATTTGACCAGTGAGGGACAGATTGTGTGTGTGTGTGTGTGTGTGTGTGTGTGTGTGTGTGTGTGTGTAATTGTTTTTACTGCAATTATATTTTGTTAATATGTTGAAATTTATAAATGAGATCATCTTTAAATAGTCCTTTAGTCTTTGTATTTATATACCCTGTGAAATGACTAATTAATATAAGCAATATGAGTATATTTACATATATACTGTACTTATTACACATGAAAATTTCTATATGACTAGAAGAAAACTTTTAGAAGTTATAGCATGTATCAACTTGTTCTAAGGAATATTGTTTTTGAAATAACTTTTTAAACCCTAAATCAACACTTAGAGTGGTTAATAACTGTGTTTAACTTACAATGATGGGTCTATGTTACATATCAAGATGGTAGATGTGCATTAAAGAACAGCTCAATTTCGAATGTCAACAGGGCACAAGGGAGCTTTTAATGACCGTCCATGGAGGAGACAGTATGTCAACTCAATGGACACAGTGCGTCCTAGATACACCCTCATATTATCAATGCAGACAGCTGTGTCTTCCAGGTTCTCTTCTCTTCGAGATTCTATTTTTGCTCTGAATTAGAAAACAACTATTTTTCAATAAGGTTCTAATAAATAATATTTATTAGGTGACCACAGGCACCAGACATTATCCTATTCACTTTGTATCCATGTTGTATGTAGTCCTTACAGCCTAATGAAGTAATATTCCTATTAGTATTTATAAACAGAGTGGATGCGGGACTAGCAGTTGACATAATGGCTATGTCGCTGGACTCCCATGTAGTAAATCGTGGTTCAAGTCCCAGACCCGGTGGCTTAAACTCACACTGGTACATGTGCGTGTGTGCTCAAGATCCTGAGAGGAGAATGGTGGAGAAGGAATTGCAGCGTGGCCATCCCCGTGGGGGAGTGGAGGGGTGGGCGGTGATTTCTCACTTTCTGTCTCTCTATGTCTTTCTGGTGAGCACATGCACCCTATTGCAAAAATCTCTCCAGGAAAAAAACAGAGTGGTTGATAGACTTGCCCGGTGTTACTTATCCATTAAGTAGTGGAATTTGGGTTCAAATTTTACCTGAGGTCAGATATGTACTCCAACCACTGCACTACACTTTTTTTTTTAATTTGATTTCTTTTATACATTCAATCACATATGTCACTTAACTTGTAAAATGAATATCCCATTCACTTACCAGCCCAGTTGGGGGTACTATACATGTTATCATTAACAAATAATAACCATTTCTTTGTCCCATAAATGTCTTGCCTCTTTATTTTTCTCCTTAATGACTTTCCTCAGTCTCTCTGACTTTTTTTTTTTTTTGGAGAGGTTTTCGCTATAGGGTGCATGCACTTGCCAGACAGACAGAGACAGAGAGACAGAAAA
>NW_006160124.1:3189676-3215761 GCF_000334495.1 Tupaia belangeri chinensis
ACGGGGGGATGGCCATGCCGCAATCCCTTCTCTTCCATTCTCCTCTTGGGATCTTTGGCATGGATGCACATGTGCCCGGCGTGAGTTTAAGCCACCGGGTCCGGTACTCGTACTGCGGTTGACTACATGGGAGCCCAGCGACATAGCCATTATGCTAACTGCTGGTCCCAGTCTCTTTGACTTTTAATAGTGACTTTGTGATCAGTGCAGATCTGACCACTTTATCAGGAGTACTTTATTTCTGAAAATAATTTATGAATGGAAATTGATGGCATCCCTTCAAATAAAGCATAGTTACTAACTTTTCAAAGGTTTTACTATAGGTAAAGTAGTTACAGTTATGTCTTAGACCTTTGAGAAAGTACACACCCTTCTATCCTCTGACTATGGCTAAATTTCCATTCCTATTTATATGGGAGTTTGTCTCCTCAGTATTTTCAACCAAGCTATGGCTGATGAAAAGGTGGTGGGGGTGACCCTAATCACAATAGCCTCTCGATGAGAGCTACTTGAACACATTGCTATATGCTAGGTAGTAAAGGAAAAACTGTCAGACACAAGCCCCCACCATCTTCTAAAATTTTAGGCCTCATTTTTTCATTAGAACCATCTAGAATTTTATTTTTAAGAGAATGTATTCCTTTTATCTATGGATTATTTTGTTGTTGTTCTTATGCAGATCATTGAAAACACCTCTTACAAGATTTTACTTCAAATACAGAATTTCATAGCACCTACATTTCTGGCATGTCTATCTTCTGAAATACTTTCTCCCCAATACAGTCTTTTTCTCAATATAATTTGAGAGTCTTTTTGGTGAGATTGAAAACAAACTATTACCCAAAAATGTCACTTATATATCATAATATTAACAGTATGAGTTCATGTAACTCCTTCAAAATAAAAATCAGAATATTCATTTTATTAGTAGTTTTTATTTTGTTTTATAATGTCATGTTATAATAATTTTAAAGAATTACTTATTATTATTTTAATTTGCTATAGACACGTGCACCACCAGAGAGAGAAAGAGAGATTGAGAAGCAAGCCTCCAGGTCTAGGACTTAAACTGCCATCTGCCACATGGCGGTCCAGCACCTTAACCACTGTGCCACCTGCTGGCCCCATCGTGATTTTCAAACCAAGGCGTCAGTTACTTTTACAGTCACATGAAGATTTATGCAAGGCACATGAAATGAACATAAGAAACTTCAAAATTTAAGCAATTCCCAACTCATTTTCTTCAGAGTGAGTAGCAATAAATGTTCCTTTGATTCTCATATTTCCTTTGATTTTTGGTGAAAGTTTTTTGATAGAAGATATTTAAATGTGATTAGTCTTTATAAAACCATGGGCTATTCTTTTAAAAAATAAGATCAAGAAGAAAATAAGTTTTTGTTTGTTTGTTTGTTTTTTGTTTGTTTGTTTGTTTTGTTTTTTTTAAAAAAGAGTCTCAAAATCCTTAAAGAATTAATCTATGATGACAGGATCTGAAAGTTCTAAATACCTTGAGGATTGATGATTACTTAAAAACACTGGCCAAAGACTTCCTCTATCACTATCATTAGTCAAAGGGATCAGCAGACTAACTTCTTGAAGTTAATCTTAGCCTCATAAATTTTTTTCTGAACTGTTCTGCAACTACTACTTTGTTATTTGTAGGCTCATCTTAAGTGGAAGAGCCTCTTTCCTTCTCTCCCTCCCTCCCTCCTATCTTCCCTCCTAACCTTACTTAAGCCTTCTACCAGGGCACTTAATGCATTAATTCTTAGGATGGTTACTCGTGGCTCATATTTCAAGGAAATTATAGGGAGCACTGCAGATCTAGACACTGTGCTGGTGGACAGTTCCACCCAGGTCTAAGTTGACTATCTGCTTCTTTCGACAGTTTTATATACCTTGAAGCACAAGCCAGTAGTAACAACAACCAACCCAACTCATGGTCCTTTTACATGGAGAACTGGTAGTCTGGTCCCAGTTCCCCTACGTGAGTCAGACTTCTGGCAACTTGAGTGTATTTGCGTATCCAGACCTCAACAGTTTTGGGTTTATATTCCTGTTTAATATCAAGTATAATGAGAGGTCTTTGAAATAGATGCCCTGTTTTTAAGCATGCATATGAATTTTTATGAAGTATTCTTTATTAATTATCATTGTATGTTCAGAGCAGAAAGTTGCAAGTGTGTCTAAATCAATACTTTAAAGCAGAATCTAATTAACATTCACTTTCACTTTTGTTTTCTTATTGATGTACAGTTCAAATTTGATTGGAAGAGATGGAGAAGAATGATTAGTGTTCTATTTGTATGTCTATTAATAGTTACAGGCTTTCACCTTGTTTCTGATAGAAGTGCTAATATACTGGGTCATCAGAAAAGTCATGTGTATTTTTCTATGCAAAAATGTATCATGACTTTTCCAACAATCCAATACTTAAATTTCTCATGCTAGATAATCACCTTTCTGATAAGTACTATTTTTAGTCACTTTGGAATTTATTTTCCTTAAGTAAATCAAATATTCTTAAAAAGCACATCATTTTTACCTTTATAATTATACTTTACTGAATTACAATTATAAAATTCATCATAAGTAAAGTAGTGAGCATGAAGTGAAAACACTGAAAATCAGGTCCTCTTTACTACGTTATATTGAAAACAGAGAGAATATCCATCTTTTTATAGTCTTTAAGTGCTAGCTTTACAAAGAAAGTTTTTTAACATGAATAACTAGAAAAGTTATCCTAAGATAGAAAACATAGGAGAATGCACAAGCCACATACATAATACTTTATATAAGAAAGCTGAAGACTTAGGAGGGTTTTATAGATAATATAGGACCAAGTTTTGAATGTGATTTATATCACATAAAGTATAACACATATTTTCTCTTTTAGAGGAAATATGTTTTTTTGTTTTGTTTTGTTTTGAGCAGTTTTCACTATAGGGTGCATGTGCTCGCCAGAAAGGCAGAGACAGAAAGCAAGAAATCACCCCCCCCAGGGGGATGACCATGCTGCCATTCCTTCTCCTCCGTTCTCCTCTCTGGATCTTGGGCACGCATGCACACACACTTGGTGTGGTTTTAAGCCACCAGGTCCGGGACTTGAACTGTGGTTGACTACATGGGAGTCAACAACACAGTCATCACACTAACTGCTGGTCCCGATGAACTATGTTTTAGTGGCATATTATCAGAGAACTTATTTCCAAGCTTAATTTGCATTTCATAAAATATGATTTAAATAAATAACATTTTTTGGACCAAAGAAACATAAACTTCTTCTCAATTTGTAAGCTCATATTTGATTTTAAAGTTTTATTAATTTAAAGTTGTAAAGTTTATTAATTTATTTAGAATAAAAGAGACCCCCCAAAAGGGGCTTGCAATGGCACAATCCTCACCCCAGGCTTCCAACCAGCGAGAATCACAGGTGTGCACCCACTGTCATGCCTGGCACGTATAGGCCAGTCTGGGATCCAGTCTCCAGAATCACATGCAGTGTTGTACTATCGTGCCACTATAGCCAGGGCTCATATTTGATTAAAACTGTCTCTTGACGTGTCTTATCTTTGGTTCAGCTTTAAACATTTAAATAAAAACCAAATAAATAAAAGCAGGTATAATGGAGGGTCCTAAGTCTTTACTATTTGAAAATGAGTTTACAAAGCTGAATTAGTGAACTCTTGAATTAGTCTTGCTTTATCCACCCAGTCATAGTCAACATTGGTTTGATGCACGGTAAAGAAGAAGAAAATTATTTTCTTTTCTTAATGATTTATTTTATTATTATTACTATTTTTCTTAACTTGCTATAGTCATCAGAGAGAGAACAAAGGAAAGTGAGAAAGCAAACAGCCAGGTCTCAAACTGTAATTGGCCATGTGGGAGTCTAGCATCCCAACCACCATGCCACCTACTGGCCCCTAGAAGCAAATTCTTAGTACCTAAGAGTGTCTTAATGTTCACATAAAATGTTGACATAGCTTATTATCTTGTGCCCAGCTACCCAATGAAATACTACAAGAAAACTATGATTATTTTTTCATTTCTTTAAAAGTGATAAAAGTATATTTTATCACAACAGATATTGGGTCCAAATACTTAACTTACTGACCATGAATATTTGAGTAACAGTAGTTCATGTGTAAACATTTTTATTTCTTTTGGGATGTAAAACCAAGTATATGTGAATGAATATAGAGAAGAAGCATTGATTTGGTAATTATATTATGTGTCCTGTGGCTTTACATTATCTAATTTAATCTTCATACTGAGCCATACAAAAGTAATTTGTCATTTCCATTTTACAGATAAGCAATGTTTATTTTTTTCTTGACTTCATCAATAATATTGTTATTCTTGTAGCATTTTTTCACTTGACTAATACAAAATGGAAAACAGTAAATGGGTAAAAATATGCTACTATGCCCACATAGGATACAGGTCATTACAGAAACTGTTTTTAAATAGAAACAGTCCCTTGAAACTAGAGACACTTGCACTGATTAACACATTATGAACCTCAAGAATGAGCATAGACACTTACCTAGGGATCATACCTGACCAAAGAACATTAGTATTCCCGTCATATTTTGATTCAAGTAATGCAGTTTCTTTTGAAATGCATACTACTTGGATACTTTAATGAGAATTAAAGATATTAAAGATGGCTAAATAAGTGGAAAGGAAGATATATATATATATATATATATGTGTATATATATCAATAATATTATTGATGAAGTCAAGAAAAAAACACATTGCTTATCTGTAAAATGGAAATGACAAATTACTTTTGTATGGCTCAGTATGAAGATTAAATATATACATCTTACTTTATCTTTCTTTCAATCATACATTTATGATATGACAGTAATTTAAGTGTTACAATATATGATTAAAAACTTGCTCTGGGTGTTTGTGTTTATGTGTTTCCAAGTTGAAATGAAGCATGCATGTGTGGATAAAAACTGTTCTTTGGCAACATTTCTATCATATATTCTACAATAGTAATGTTAAATTTCAATAAAAAATTGGGGGCCAGCCAGATGGCATGGTGGTTAAGGTGCTAGACTCCTCCATGGCTGAGTGCAGTCCAAGTCCTGGATCCAGGGCCTTGAAAATCATTCCAGGCAGGTGTGCGTGTGTGCCCAAAATTCTAGGAGAACGAAGGAAAAGGGATTGCAGCATAACCATCCCCTCCAGGGGGGCAATCTCTCACTTTCCCTCTCATTGTCTTTCTCTGTCTCTCTCTCTACAGAGCTCACACGCACTATGGCAAAACTTCCAAAAAAAAAAAAATGCCAGATGCCCACATGCCCAAAATCTCAAGAGGAGAGTGGAGGAGAAGGGATGGCAGTGTTGTCATCCCCCTGAAACAGCTTTCTCACTTAGTCTTTGTCTTTCCCTCTCTTGTCTCTCTCTGGCAAGCACACATACCCTATAGAGAAAAACATCTAATATTTTGTTCAAAGAACATGCATAAACCAACATTTCACAGGGCTAAAAATGGCCTACATTTGTCCATTTAAAATCCCAAAAGAATTTTTTTTCCTGTCTTCTACTTGAGACTAGACTAAGAAAGTTTAAGACTGTACTCAAGAAGTAAAACTTCAAGTATGATATTAACTTCTGAAAGGCTTCACATAAGTATGGGTTTGCTTTCACAGTTCTGGATATACATTCAGGAGCCCCACGTTTGACCTAGGATAAAGCTATAGTAAATCAATGCATGGTACATATCAGTTGTGGTCAAAACAATGTCATACATTGCTACATATGAGGTTAACATGCCTTAGGAGACAGATTTGACTGTTGCAGGAATTCAGGCTTTTCTAGAGGGAAGCAGGGTAATGAGCAGATAATACCTTGTAAATTCCCACTATTATGATCATCAGTGTTTAAGGACTGATTCCAACTATATTTTTAAAGGATTGTGGGCGGAGTAGGCTCAGAGAAATTTTAGTGCATCTAGTATTGTTGTTTCCAATGCTAATTACTGGGTTTGAAAACATCACTAAGGACTTGGAGTAATGGTATTTAAGTAAGTGAATGTTAAGAGAAAATACTTAATTCCAATTGAATCCAACAATTTAATACTTAGAAATAAATATTAGCAATATAATAATTATAAAATGTGTGTCATTCATTTATGAACATTATTTTAAATTGAGTGAAGAATTAAGCTGTTGGTTAATTCTGCAAGGAGAATCTCCTTGCAGTAAAATCAAAATAAGTATGAACTTGGACAAGTAACACTAATAGCAGTTACACATTTGTAACACTCATCACAATAATACCATCTCAATAATTTTACATATGAAATGAGAAGTTTGGAATAGTGTTTATAATTTTTTATATCTAAATTTTAAAATATTACAGATGTTACTTCACTTACAATAAAGTTAACATCAACCAAAGGTAGGATGTAAACTTTAGGTAGAAGATATAAATGAATCTTACTTGTTAACTAGTTTTTAAATAAATCTCATATTTTAATGTTGCATTTTAGCAGCTTGAAGTCAATTGTGACTGAATTAATAAACTATTCTTGAGTAATTAAATACCCTTAACTTTCTTGAAAATTGAAAAATGAGGACACTAATTCAGTTAATTTTGCTGGCTTCTGTTAAGTGCTTATCATGAAATAAGAAATTAGAATGCATTTCTTGTACTTTAAATAGATAATTTGCCTTTTTTCTATTAAAGGTAATTTTTTATTCTGTCAAACTATAGACACCATAATAAAATGGAGATGGTGCAATGTAATTAGCTGACAAGAGTGAACTTAATTTATCTTGAATTATGTGTAATAAAGAATATGAAACTATATTAAGCATTATTTAAAGAAATAGAAAACATATTGCAGTTATTTCATGTTCTTTATAAAATCAGAGAAAAAAAACTTTGAAAAGTTTATCAGAGATATAACTTTATGCTAGTTCTTTATTACACTCTAAATCAATCTCTTACTTAGTCGATATTAGATTTCAACATCAGTTGTGGATTGGCTCTCTTCATTTGAATGAATAATATATTTAAAACTTTGGGAGAAATTCTCAACATTAGACTAAAATTGGTTTGAAATAATGGTTATTTTTAATCAGGTTTGATCCCTACCTAAGCAGCACAAGCCATTAATAATCAAGAGGCATGCAGAACATGTGAGGGTAATGAGTGTTTGAAAGACCAATGTCTCCCTGAAGGAGTGAGTCTGCCCTAGTCAGTATCTTTTCATTGGTCTGTCTCCTCGCTAGGTGGATCTTTCATTGCTTGGAATAGTTTAGAGCTAGAAAGCCAAAAAAATTGGAATGGTAGTTAGCATATTTTGAATGTCCTGGACTTTATCATTGATCTCTCTCTCTCTCGCTCTCTCTTTCTTCACAACTTTCCCAATTCAGGGGGGATTTCTCTTGCCTCTTCTTCACAACTGAGACCCTACCATGCACATCATCTTCTGACTTCTCACTGTCTCAGTTTTGAACATCCGCCAATAGTAGTATTTCCAATTCAAAAGCTCCATGTTTCTAAACAGTCTTCATTCATTGGCATTCTCATTTTCCTTCTTAGTAATTCCTAGGCCAAAAAAAAAAAAATTATTCAGAAGTCAGCATTTGGCTGTTGATGGTTAAGGTGCTGGACTCCCATGTGGCCAACTGCAGTTCAAATCCCAGAGACATTGACTTGAAAATAACACTGAGTGCATGTGTGTATGTGTTTACATCCCTAAAGTCCAAGGAGAACGGAAGAGAAGGGATGGGGGCATGGCCATCCCCCCATGGGAGTGATTTCTCACTTTCCCTTTCTCTATCTCTATACCTCTCCACAGCAAACACACTCAGCCTTGGCAAAAATATCTTTAAAAAAAAAAATTACTCAACTGGGGTAATAATCACTGTGAGGTCCTGCAAGGGAAGGTGATTAAACACTGACACAGCATGTTGAAATTACACTATGATGGGACTTCTTTTCATGAATAAAGTTCTGACTCTTTGGGTAGTTACCTCTTAATAAGAGAAAATGTCTGATTTGAAAATAGGTCACTAATTACTCAGTTTCAAAAAAATGTAAAGAGATGAGTTTCAGACCAAGGGCTGGAAGTCTTTCCGTCTCACCTCTAAGATATGATCTGACTGTCCTGAAACACAGAGCTGCTTTTTGGCCAGTACTCTAGCTGTCAGGAGGTCCAGGAGCTATTAAAATTCACTGCCAATAGTTGGTACCTTTTATGTACACCCTCTGAACATGGAAGAAACTTCCTGAAGGAAAATGTGTTCACCTCCTCTGTCCTACGTGTTCTTCCTCAGCCCCTTACCCCTACATACGCCATCCATAGTATACCTTCCTTTGAAATCAGCTGGAAATTCAGGAAGTGTAAAAAAGCTAAAATACATGAACCAGCAGGTGGCATAATGGTTACATCACTAGATTCCCACATAGTTGACCCTGGTTCAAGTTCCAGACCCAGTGGGTTAAAACTCAAGCCAGGTGTGTGTGCATGTCTGCTCCACCCAAGATCCCGAGAGGAGACTGGAGGAGAAGGGATTGTAGCATGGCCATCCCCCCTGGTGAATGATTTCTCTCTTTCTGTCTCTCTCTATATATATCTCTCTTCAGTGATTGTACACGCCCTGAAGCAAATCTCTCTCCCTTAAAAAATAAATTAGTTTAAAAAAAAAAGCTAAAATACAAAAGACTCTGGTTGAATATTGCTATTGGAGGGAAAGTGCAGCTGCTCCATGTGCAAAGCTCTGTTCCCAGTGGCTAACCCAGCTAAACATTAATCTTATTTTAGTAAACTTCATTTATGTAATTAATCATGCTGTCATTTGGGGGGTGAGTGATGTAGTTTGCCTTGAATAACTGCTGGATATTCCAGACTCGTACACTAGCCTAAACTATTCTGGTTTTCCTAATTTAAACAAGTTTACATTGAATTCAAAATTAATGTGCTAGCTTAGCTTTCCTTGGCTATATGTGCTATTGTGATTTTAAGCTGATCTTGAGATTTAGTGTGAGAGTAAGAAGAGCATATGCGTATTTCTAACTTTTGAATTTATTTATTAGTATTATTGTTAAATCACTGAAGAAGTTTTCATGCAGAGCAGTACGCATGGCACATGCTATGGTTGACCTGTGGTCCCATTGTTTGGAATTGCATAATTTTTAAAGCATAAAATACAGCTCTTTGAAAACTATTCCTTTTAAAGTATATTTTAAATATCCTTCCCCGTTCTATACAAGCTTGAGCTAAGTAATATCTTCTCCTGCTCTGAGTTCTGTCTTACCTGTGTCATGTATTTGATAGATGCCTGCATGGACATATTTTCATTCTTAGTTCCATTCCTTGTTAGATACTAAGTTTCTGCAACACCGGGGCCATAATTTCTAAACACCTCTTTGAGTACAGCACACCTATGATAAAGTAGGTGTTCATTACTTCTTGGTTAAAAGTTAACAATCTTATTCTGTAAATACAGGTTGAAGGGTCTTTATCCTCAGTTTCTATCCTCAATTTGCTGCTTAATTGGCTATTAGCTGAAAGTGATTGATAGACATAAAGACTTTTTTTTGCCTGAGAGAATTGGCAGCTATGTAAATACAGCACTTAACCTTAAGCACTCAGACATTAACCTTAATCACTGTCCATTAACCTTAAAGCACCCCAGTTTTCTCCCCTTACAATGCCCCAAAGTAGACCCCATGCAATGTGTTTTTTAGTATAAAAAATAATCTTAGCATGTTTTTAATGTGAGTGCAATAAAGATGTATTTTAAAAGGGAATCTTTGATTCCATTTGTTTTTGCAAATACTAATTAATTCTCCAGGTGTTCAAAGAAAAATAAGAAATTGGAAAACCATTTTGAAGAAGTGTTAGGATATACCTGATAAGAGGAAGACTAGATAACGCTTCTTAAAAGTACCATTTTACATGTGATAGGTAGCCATAAGAGTATCATATCACTTTCTAATTTACTCCACAAGTTTATGAAAAATACATTTTTCTATAGCTATTGCTAATATCTTATTTAATATTAATACCAGACATGCAGAAACAACCAATTATTTTAAAAGTAGGGACAGCTTAAAATATTTTCCATGCCATGTCGAATTATAACATGGAGAAAAGAATAAATGAAATTTCTCTCTCTAAATGTACCATTTTTAATTTGTTCTTGTATTTTTGTCCAGAGATAATCAGATTTATTGAAATAATAAGTGCTCACTTTTTTATAATCTTTCATAGTCTACAAAATTTATATCTTTGTGTTTCACAAAAACCATATAAAATAATTATATATTATTGGAAAGGTGTTCATTAATACAGTCTATGTATCATATTTGCTTTATATCATGAGCTAATGTGTACCATATCTACATTCACTACCTGTGAATACAGTAAAATAATATTACACAGTTGCAGAAGTTTCTGTGTGAAATAATGTATGCAATTATGTTTTATATCTTCAAACAAAGGTAAGTCAGTGAAGTTCCTATTGTATTCTAAACATAATACATTTTGGGGTGAGGTGAGGTGGGTTAGAGTGTGGGAGAGTGGCTGGGGATGGGAGGAGAAAGCACCTTGCTATAATCAGAGGAGCAACGTGATACTAATGGACTGATTATTTTTAGATTTGCCAAAGTACTCAGTTTTGCTGGAAGTCTCAGAGGGAACTGATACTAGAAGGTGTGAGCAACTGAGGGCAGGGGAGGTTCTCCTTTACCCCTGTATTCCAAGGTATTGGTTAACAAATGTGAAATCTCACCGGAAAAACAAACCAGTGTAGTATGATGACTTCAACTGTAGAAAGATGTTACCTCAACACCAGGCTGCTTGGCTGTTCACTGGGAATTTATAGTTACCTAATAGAGGAGGAAGGTGATAATGAGGGTAACTAGGCCCTAAAGAGTCCAGACAGAATGAGCTCCACAAAGGGAAATCAAAGGCTCATACTGACCAATGCTTTGAGAATGACTGTCCATATATTTATTTTACTCTCTAAGCATTTTTACCATTCTGTCATTTTCAGCCCTATGGATGCTCTTGGAGGTACACAGATCCAAAGACCATATTAATTCAGTGTTTCACTTTTAACTTGGTAGATTTCACACCTCCACACCTCTGTACATATGGAAAAATAGCCAAGCTACATCATTCTGCTTTAGCATTCTTTTCACACATGGTGATGAAAAATATATGCAATTTCAGCATAGAATTGAGCAATACATGGAAGTGAATCTCCATCCATCTCTGCAGGATGTCTTCTCTGATATATGTGATTATTTATTTCAGCACTGTTTTCTTGAAAAACCACGTGAGTTCAATAATATTTTAGGTTGGGAACCAGCAGTTAGCGTAATGGCTATGTCGCTGGACTCCCATGTGGTGGAACAAGGTTCGCGTCTCGGACCCGGTGGCTTAGAACTCATGCTGAGCGCATGTGCGTGCGTGTCCAAGATCCCGAGAGGAGAATGGAGAAGGGATTGCGGTGTGACCATCCCCTCTGGGGGGTGATTTCTTGCTTTCTGTCTCTCTGTCTCTCTCTGTCTGTCTGGCGAGCGCATGCGCCCTATCGCGAAAACCTCTTCAAAAAATAATAATAATAATAATATTTTAGGTTGTTTCTATCTCTGAGGCAATGACTGTAGACATATTAAGGATGCATTTTTAAATTATTATTTTCTTGGGACCAGCAGATGGCATAATGATTACATCACTGGACTCCCACAGAGTCGGCAGTTGTTAGAGTCCTGGGCCCAGCAGCATAAACTCATGCTGCATCCCTGTGTGTGCATGCCCAAGATCTCAAGAGGAGAATGGAGGAAAAGGGATTACAGAGTGGCCATCCCCCCAGGGGGTGATTTCCTGCTTTCTTTCTGTCTCTCTGGCAAGTGCATGCACCCTATAGCAAAAATCTCTCTTAAAACAATTATTTTCTTTTTACAAACTGATGTGGTAGGTACTATATAATGGATTCTGCTTACAAAGGAAAAGCTGAAAATGTTTTCCTTCTTTAATACAAATGTTTAGTGTCCAAAACTAGAAAGCTGATGAAAATATTGATCATATTATGTTTTTTTCTTCATAACTGTGCCAGGAATAATTACTATTTGTAACCATGCCTCTAAGTTGAAAAAAAAAAATGTCAACTTAATGATAGAACAATTAAGAACAAAATAAACCATATTGATATTGTGCAAGTTACTGTTTTGCATTAGGTTCTCAGCTGCAATTTAAAGTTGGGACTAAATAAATGACTATTAAGTTTTTGCTAATTTTACACTTTTTGCTTATTTATCAGTTTGATTTATTATGCATAAGGATCACAAGATTCTAATGTCCTATTAGTTAAATACATAATACCAAATAATATATGTGGTATTGAGAAAAGATAGAATTTTATATGTGTGTGTTTGTTTATTTATTTTGGAGTTTTTTGCTATAGGGCACGTGCACTCACCAGAAAGACAAAGAGAGACAGAGAGACAGGAAGCAAGAAATTATCCCCCGGGGAGATGGCCACTCCTCAATCCCTTCTCCTCCATTCTCTTTTCGGGATCTTGGGCACACATGCACATGTGCCCGACGTGAGTTTAAGCCATCGGGTCTGGGACTTGAATCACAGTTGACTACATGGGAGTCCAGCGACATAGCCATTATGCCAACTGCTGGTCCCGTATGTGTTTATTTTTAATTAAAAAAAAAATTGTGATAGAGCACATGCATACAGATAGGAGAAAGAGAGAAAAAGAGTAGGAAAGAGAGAGAGAGGTATCCCCTTCCTCCAGTTCTCCAGTCCTGCAGGATCCTGTGCACAGTTGTACCCCCCAGACTGTTTTCTGGCCTAACAGGTAGGGGAACGGAACTGCAGTTGGCATATTGACATATGGCTTTCAACTTCACAGTATGGTATCCTAAGGGCTGCACCAGAAAGGCTGAGTCCGTTTACTGTTTTTGTCTTTTTATTTGGGTACCTGAATGCAGATATATTAGGAATTATGTTATTTGTTGAATGTTTGTTTAATTCTTCCAATTAGGCACTGTCAGCCTAATTAATACAATTAACCATAAGTATTACTACTCTATTGCATTACTTTATAGACCCTAACATGATTGTTGGCACACAGGTGAACCAGTAAGACATGGTGAACACATTTTTAATGTTTTCACTTTATCTACAGGTTCTAAGGAAATATAGTGGCTTTATTAACATTTTAAGATATTTATCATGAATATTGTATCTTTCCTGGAATTCTGGCTTTGTTTACATATTTATTGAAATTTTATTTTAATCTAGATTCATATAAAAAGCAGAGCAATGTTTGCTTGAAAAACTATGTGACTTCAATAATATTTTAAGTTATTTCTATCTCTGAGACAATGAATATAGACATATTAAGGGTGCATTAGCAGATGAACAAAAAGCATAAAATTAATGCTCAAACTTTTTAGAACTACAAGAGTGGAGACTGTTCCACTGAGAGAAATTGTGGATGGAGGGACTGCCTTGCTTTTACTCAAGTACGCTAGGATGCAAATAGGAACAAGTGCTACAGATAAGCAGAAATTAAGTCAGCATGCCCAAATTCCTGTGCACATCACCTGTGGGTTAATACAATATTTTTTAGCACTGATGTAAAATATTGGGGAAAATAAGGACATAGGGATGCCTCCTACTTTCCAACTAAACCACCAGGTTGCATGTTAGTGAACGTTTTTCCTTGAAGATTGTTTTTGAAGTTCATTTTAATCTTATCTGTGAAAGGGTTAGTACACAGTGTCAAAACCAACCCAATAAAGTCTGTCCCAACATCTGTATAACTGCTTTTCTCACTTGAGATTTTCTCAAATGCTAAGTAGAAAGGAATTTAAGGAAATGATAGGTTTCATATGAAATGTGTAAGCTGAAGCAGCAAGCCAACAAACCACCACCACTCTCAAACCAATGACAAGAAACAGCACAACCACTCATCACATTCACACACACCCTCACACTAAATGAACAAACAAACACATAAGCAGACATAAAAACAAACCAAATACAAAAACAGATTCTCTTTCTCTCTCTAACAATTCATTATTGCAAGGAAATTTCAGGTTGAATGTGTATACTAAAAAAGAAAAAAAAAAAAAAACTTTCACCAGGAAGTGTACGAGGGGCTAGACTTCTCCTCCCCCACCCCAGCACCCCTGGGACTCAGCCCTCCTAGGGAGAAGGGGAGGGGCAAGAACTCTGGCGCCTCTAGCCCATCTGAGGCCTTTGGTGTTTAAAAAAAAAAAAATGATGTCACAGATGTTCACTGTTTTTGTTCTCATCCTCTCGATTTCCTTCTCCTCTCACACTTTAAAGATATTTTTGTCTCTTTAGTTTCTCTTTACATTTTAAAATTTAACATTTTCTGTTAAAACTCTCTGATCTCCTAATAGAGAGAGGGACAACACATTCTTTCTCACTGGCCTTTTGTATTTGTTCTCATTTTTACTGTGGATGGGGCTTCCTTTTTCCAGGGTAGAAGCAAGGGTGTTAGGATCATCACCTGCATTTGCCATCTCTAGGGACATACTGAAGAATACTGGCTATTAATTAACATTTTATGATGTGCCTCACACTCTTCAGAGGAAACACACTATATAAATGCCAAATAGTAATCATTCAGCTCTCTTCTCTCCTTTGGGTTCTGGATCTAGCAGCTCTCACCCTCCTGAGGGGAGAAAAGAGTCATCTTCTTTATTATGCCTACCTAGAGGATAAAGTATCAGGTGTAAAAGCTGCTACCAGGAGGGATAGTTGTACTCATTTCAAAATGATTTCAGCAGTTTTTCATGAATAAAAAAAGAGCAGTCCTTGGCAAGGCTACATGAGGAGGGAACCTTTCTCCCCCATTTCTGTACAATACAAGAAGGGATCAGAATTTCTCACCTGTGCTTCACGTGGTCTTTTCACCATGTGAGAAAACACCAGCCACGATTGCGTCTCCTTCCTAGACTAACTTCTGTCCGAGACCTCTCCTATGGTAATTCTAGCCCATTCCTTTTGTGTCTCTGGACATGGGGCCAGTGTCTAACAGTGCCCTGGTCTCAGAGCTCTGGGAGCACTACCTCAGCACTGGATTCTTCTAGCCATAAGGAAGATAAAGCCTTCCTGCTATCGTTCATCTCTGGGTGTCTTTCTACCTCCATCTGACTTTTGAGCTTTTTCAACATCTTCATAATGAATTAACCATAATAACTGTATTTACTGAACTATATAAAAACAACCACACACAACTGACTAATTTGATCAGAACAAGCTGTGGATTTTCACCCAGTTCCAAAACCACACGGAAAGGTACTTATCTTATGTAAAGTTGGTTTTTGGCATGCAAACAATTTTTATCTTTTGATTAATTTTTTGTTTATTTTAAATAATGGGAAAACTGTTTTCTCTAGTAAAGAGTTAAGGTCTAGCACTTTCGTTTTCTCTCATTATATTTTTGTATTATTATTCTTCAAGAAATCAGAAAGAAACTTTTTCCAAGGCCAAGAGATAAGGAACTGAGAGAGTTAGGATTCTTCCACTCCCAAACAGATGAGACTGAGAGCCATCCTGGTGGTGGCAGAACACACACAGCCATGTAGTGTTTGGGATGGATCAGGTCTCCAATGAGATCCTGACCTGTGTGTGTCTCGGGCATCTAGTCTTTCTTTCACAAAGGTATAAAATAACTATAATTTCGGCCTCAGTAAGATAATATTTGTTTTGGTTGTTTTCCTAAAAAATTCACTCTAAGAACTAGCATTTAATATAACTTCCTTAGTTTCAGTTCTTAGTAATTACTTTATTATTTGATATTATCTTCATAATTTCTTTATAGTTTGATCAAATATTTGTATCTAATCATTCCTATGGAAATTAAAACTTGTTTTTAATTGTGTGAGGGCATGTGCATTTGCCACAGGAAGAGGGAGAGAGAGAGAGAGAGAGAGGGAGAGAGAGCGCCTTCCAGTGGGGTGCGATCAAGTCATAATCCTTTCTCCTCCTTCTCTTCATCCTGTTGAGATTTGGGAGATGTATACACATGTGCGAGTATGTATTGCCAAGACATCTGGCTCAAAATTCAATCCACAGTCCGCCATCTGGGATTCAGCTCCCTTAACCACTTAGATATAGGACTGGCCCAAAACATTTATTATATCTGACTTAAAATAAGAAATATTTCAGATTTATCTATGTATGGTATTGTAATAATTCCTAATTCTTTTGTTCCTTTAGATAATTTTATTCATTTTTAAATGTTAATTGTGGAAAATAATAAAGTGATTAAATAAAGGCATTCATGGTTAAAACCTTCACAGGGAATAAAAGAGAAGGAAATTTATATCTATCTTATCTGTCTACCTAACTACCTATCTTTTTCTTTTTAGAAATTTTTTAAAGAATTGTTTGATTAAACTAATTTTATTTTTAATTTTGACTGTTGTTTGGGAGAGAGAGAGAAGGAAAGCAAGAAAGCAAGCCACCAGCCAGATCTAGGACTCAAACCGTGGTTGGCCATGTTGGAGTCCAGCACCCTTAACCACACCACCACCTGCTGATCCCCCCTATAATCTATTTCTGATTTTATTGTTGTTTTTCCCATTAAACCCACTCAATTTTATAAGAAGTATGCGCTGTGGAACAAAGATAATTATGTCATTCATGCAGGTTCATGTTTAGAGTTATTGATAGAGCTGATCTAATTCCAAAGTTCAGTTTTGTAAATCAGTATAAAGTACCTTTCTCCTGGCATCATCAACATTATCAAACAAATATGATATTAAAAAATCTCATGTTAATTATACCATTTTTCACTTTGAGAAAATAGTATTTTCTTGAATGCCAATATTTCATGACATTTACCTTTCTCCATCATATGGTGCTGCCAATATGATTTCATTGGGAGTCTTGGTGTAGTGAGTGGGATTATGTACCTCTGAAATAACATGACTAGGTGTGTCTTGGTGAAGGAGCAGAATCTGATTTCTGATCGAGTTTATCTCATATGATCTTTTTATTTATTTTTATTTTTATTTATTTGAGAGGTTTTTGCTATAGGGTGCGTGCGCTCACCAGACAGACAAACAGAGACATAGAGACAGAAAGCGAGAAATCACCCCCCAGGGGGGATGGTCATGCCTCAATCTCTTCTCCTCCATTCTCCTCTTGGGATCTTGGGCACGCACGCACATGCACCTGGCATAAGTTTTAAGCCACCGGGTCCGGGACGTGAACCGCGGTGGACTACATGGGAGTACAGCGACATAGCCATTATGCTAACTTCTGGTTCCCTGATCTTTTTATTTTTAACAGATTCTTATTTAGCTCTAAAATATTTAAAAGCATGTTAAAATTTGGTGAACATTGAACATTTTATTTGATATAAATAGGGGACATGTTTTATCTAAAAAAAATTGCTGACAGGTATGATAGGAAAAATGACAGGCAAAATACAGATTGAAAATGGAACAAACTTCAGCAGCTTCTTGACCAATAAAAATGTAAAGCATCAGGCCAGTAAGAGGCGTGGTGGTTAAAGTGGCTGGATCTCACATGGCCACATGCGAAGTTTGAGTCCTGAACTTGGTGATTTGAAAACACACTACGAGCATTTGTGTGTGCATGATACCTATAATCCCAAAAGGAAGGAGAAATGAAAAATGGTTTGAGATGTGACTATTCCCCATGAGGATGCTTTCTCACTTTCCTTTCTCTCTCTCTCTCTGGAGAGCACATGTGCCCTCTAGCAAAATTTAGAAAATAAAATTGTAGGAACCAGCAGATGGCATAATGGTTGCACTGCTGGACTCCCATGTAGTTGACTGCAATTCAAGTCCCAGACCTGGTGGCTTAAAACTCACACTGGGCATGTGTGTATGCATACCCAAAGTCCCAAGAAGAGAATGGAGGAAAAGGGGTAGAAGAATTGTCATACCTCCTGGGGGTTATTTCTCACTTTCTGTCTGTTTCTCTGGCAAGTGCACGTGCCCTGTAGCTAAAATCTTCCTTAAAAAGAAAAATAAAACCGTTAAAAAAAAAAAAAAACTTAAAATACTACTGAATTTTATACTATTTCTCATCTAATTAAGATATTATTTAAGGGTCCAGCAGGTGGCATAGTGGTTATGTTGTTGTACTCTCACATGGCCAACTGCGGTTGGAGTCCTGGACCCAGTGCCTTGAAAATTATGCTGGGTGCATGTACATGCATACCCAAGATCCCAGGAAGAGAATGAACAAGAAGGGATTGCAGCATGGCCACCCATCTTGGGTAGGGGTATGATTTCTCACTTTCCCTCTCACTGTCTTTTTCTTTCTGATGAAAACATGCTCTATGACAAAAACCTATTAAAAAAAAATGTTACTTAAAGTTTCCTCAATTTTAATGCCTGGGCTTTTTACCTCAACTCTTACTCCAAATCCATATCCCATAATAGTCCAACATCTCCCTCAAAAATGTTAACTATCCCCAAGACATGCATTGGAGTACGGAAGTAGAAAAGTGCAGCTCGTGGTTTTCATTATAGTCCTTGACTCTAAGCTGACTGATCCTCAGCTCATAAGCAATTTTATCAGTTTTTTCTACTTTACTTGTAAGGACGTGTAATCATACACACAGCCCCCAACACGCTTTCTTCTCTATTATGGCCATATATATTCACATTTTATTATAGACTGGATTGGAGGTTAGTTAAGTAATCTCTAGGGCTTTCTACTACTGTTCATTCAGGTGGTCTCTTAAAACTCTATTAAATTTAGCTAGCTATCAGTGTCAGGTCAGTGCAATTAATAATGATCATAAGCATTCAGCTAAGATATCAAGGGGAAAAATCTGAGAGCCAGATGATTTGAAGGTCCATTTCTCATGTGCTCTTCACTATTAAAGAAAGCAAATTTTTATTAGAATAAAGGATCTTAACAAAAAATTAAAAAAAGATTTTCCTAGTGAGTCTTATGTACAAAAGGCTGTTTCCCTAGAAACCAGAGGGGGGGAAGGGCATTCATGGTAACATGGATGGTTCTGACCGTCTCTTTTCAGCTGGGGGAATTGGGGATTCTGTTGCACTCTAGCAACACTTTCCTTTCTCTCTCTCTCTCTGGAGAGCACATGTGCCCTCTAGCAAAATTTAGAAAATAAAATTGTAGGAACCAGCAGATGGCATAATGGTTGCACTGCTGGACTCCCATGTAGTTGACTGCAATTCAAGTCCCAGACCTGGTGGCTTAAAACTCACACTGGGCATGTGTGTATGCATACCCAAAGTCCCAAGAAGAGAATGGAGGAAAAGGGGTAGAAGAATTGTCATACCTCCTGGGGGTTATTTCTCACTTTCTGTCTGTTTCTCTGGCAAGTGCACGTGCCCTGTAGCTAAAATCTTCCTTAAAAAGAAAAATAAAACCGTTAAAAAAAAAAAAAAACTTAAAATACTACTGAATTTTATACTATTTCTCATCTAATTAAGATATTATTTAAGGGTCCAGCAGGTGGCATAGTGGTTATGTTGTTGTACTCTCACATGGCCAACTGCGGTTGGAGTCCTGGACCCAGTGCCTTGAAAATTATGCTGGGTGCATGTACATGCATACCCAAGATCCCAGGAAGAGAATGAACAAGAAGGGATTGCAGCATGGCCACCCATCTTGGGTAGGGGTATGATTTCTCACTTTCCCTCTCACTGTCTTTTTCTTTCTGATGAAAACATGCTCTATGACAAAAACCTATTAAAAAAAAATGTTACTTAAAGTTTCCTCAATTTTAATGCCTGGGCTTTTTACCTCAACTCTTACTCCAAATCCATATCCCATAATAGTCCAACATCTCCCTCAAAAATGTTAACTATCCCCAAGACATGCATTGGAGTACGGAAGTAGAAAAGTGCAGCTCGTGGTTTTCATTATAGTCCTTGACTCTAAGCTGACTGATCCTCAGCTCATAAGCAATTTTATCAGTTTTTTCTACTTTACTTGTAAGGACGTGTAATCATACACACAGCCCCCAACACGCTTTCTTCTCTATTATGGCCATATATATTCACATTTTATTATAGACTGGATTGGAGGTTAAGTAATCCCTAGGGCTATCTACTACTGTTCATTCAGGTGGTCTCTTAAAACTCTATTAAATTTAGCTAGCTATCAGTGTCAGGTCAGTGCAATTAATAATGATCATAAGCATTCAGCTAAGATATCAAGGGGAAAAATCTGAGAGCCAGATGATTTGAAGGTCCATTTCTCATGTGCTCTTCACTATTAAAGAAAGCAAATTTTTATTAGAATAAAGGATCTTAACAAAAAATTAAAAAAAGATTTTCCTAGTGAGTCTTATGTACAAAAGGCTGTTTCCCTAGAAACCAGAGGGGGGGAAGGGCATTCATGGTAACATGGATGGTTCTGACCGTCTCTTTTCAGCTGGGGGAATTGGGGATTCTGTTGCACTCTAGCAATTCCAGGTCTAGATTTCATAACGCTTTCGTTCCCTCTTTCTCTCTTGAGGATAGAAAACCATTGGGATGGGTTGCTAACACAATTTCTATTTTTATCTTTCAAAAGACTAGAATTATTGTCTACAAATGTAAGCTTTGCTTTTTTTTTTTTTTTTTTTTTTTTTTTTTAACATCACTCTAAGTTTCAAGGTCTTTTGATTCCGCCTGCATGGATTTGTTTATTAGTACTGTGAAAACAATGCGATATAGTGCAAGAAGCAATATTCAAAATTTTATTAAAAAATCTTGCCCTGAAAAAAGACACCTAAAGATCCCTCTTAAGGGATTTCCTTGCACCCTTTTAAAGCATTATGTGTCTGTTTAATAAAGGAGATAGAAACATGATGAGTCAGAAAAATTGTTAGCCTTTTAAAATGATATGGTGTCAAGCAGTCGCTCTGGTTGCTTGAAAGAAACACCATTATGAGTGGGAAATTAGTTTTATATCAGTTTGCCTGCAAGGTCACTCATAAGCATTAATACTTTATAACCCAGAACAGAAAAGAAACATCACAAAAGATAGGGGGAGATCATTTAATCCCAGTAGTCCACCTGGTTAAGACGACTGTTTCTTTTTTGCATATAACTGGTTATGAACCTCAGAGTTCTTACTGTAATACACAATTAAAATGTCACAATTCCCCATTTCAGTCTTTCTATCTGCTTGCTGGAAGACTCAATAAACTAGGCCTACCTCCTTCTTCCCCCCTCTGTCTACTCTGTGTTCCCATCTCTAATGGTTGCAAGCCAGTAGAGAATCATAATCTATTTTTCCCTCTGACCCAAATAATTTCATATGTGAAATCCAATTATGATAAAAGCTGTCAAGTATAGTCTGTAAGGAGAAAGAATTAAACTTGTAGGCAGCCTAACGGGTGAATGGGGATAGGTTGGAATATGCCTACTGTTATTCCTGTAGTATTCTTCCTAGAGATCATGCTGAGGAATATTGCTAAATAAGAAATATTATTTTAAAAAATGATAAAGGGAGAAGAGTTTTGGAACTTACATATATGTAAACTTCTGGATACCACAAGTAATTATTAGCTACTATCTAAATATGAACCACAAGTTTTTAGTATTAACTGACAGAGTCACATTGATAAATTCATCATTTGTTTTTGTTTTTGTTTTTGAGAAGTCTTTGCTATAGGGTGTGTGCACTCGTCAGAGAGAGAGAGAGAGAGAGAGAGAGAGAGAGAAAGAAAGACAGAATGAGAGAAATCATTCCCCAGTGGCGGTTGGCCACGCCACAATCACTTCTCCATTCTCCTCTTGGGATCTTGGGCATGCACATACAAGCACCTAGTGTGAGTTTGAGCCACCAGGTCCAGGACTCGAACCGTGGTCGACTTCATGGGAGTTCAGTGACATAGCCATTACGCTAACTGCTAGTCCCTGTTTTGTTTGTTTGTTTTGCTCTAAGGCACACACACACACACACACCAGAGAGACAGAAAGTGAGAAATCCCCTCCCAGAGGAATAGTCATACATACTGCAATCCCTTCTCTTCTGTTCTCCTCTCAGTATTTTGGACATGTGCGCACACACACACACACATGCCTGGTCTGAGTTTCAAGGTGCTGGGTCCCAGACTTAAGCCACAGTGGACCATGTCAGAGAGTAGCACCTATCTTAATTATTACATCACCTGCTGGCCCCCGATTATGCTTTGTTCTTAAATTCCTTTTTTTGTTTGTTTTCAAATTTACCAGAGGTGCATTCACTCAGCATAAAGAGAGAGAGAGAGAAAAAGAGAGTAGAAGTGTAAAAGCACCTCTCCTGGGGGTAGGGAGTAATCACATCATAATCCCTTTTCCTTCATTCTCCCCCCCCTTCAGGATATTTGCACGCATGCACACATACTTGGTGTGTTTTTCAAGCCACCAGGTCCAGGACAAAACCCCACAAGGTTTGCCATGTAGAATCCAGCCATTTATGCATCATGCCATTGACTGGCCCAAGTCCCAGTTCTTTAGGCCCAGTCTGTGGTCTACCATCATCTCACCTTTCAGTTTGCTGCTTTTATTTATTTTTATTTATTTAACAAAGTTTTACGACTGTTACAGACTTATACTAGTCACAGAATCATGTTTCTCCAGAAATGCTTTATCACATAGTCCAGTTCTACTGTAGAATAAAATGTACTTTTGATTAGAAACATAAGTTTGACCAAACTAATAAAAAATGAAACGAGGTTTGTCAGGGACAATGTTTATAAAGAAAGCACTTCTTTTTATATAATTACTATCTTGAAACTTTTGGTAATGGAAACAACGGAGGATTTATCAACCCTTAATGAATTATAAGTATAGGGAATCTCAAGCACTTTAGGAATGTCATATATTTTTCTTGTCTCCTCATTTTTTGTTAGGTTATTTTGCAGTAAATTCAGTACTTGATAAACATTTATGCACCATACGAATTTCAGAAGTCACAAAATTTTTTACATTAATTTTATTTAGAATACTTAAGATGTTGTTTCATTTTATTTTCATTTCACTAACAATATTTCTTTTAAAAAGCACAACATGCATTATTTTAGATTACCTTTAAGTTCATACTTTTCTCAAACTGAAACTTCACAAACAAAACAAAGTATCAGTATGAGTAGAAAATAACATTGATTTCCGCAGTTATATGTGAGAACTCCTTACCTCTTGATAACAGATTTTGATGGCATCTCATTTTACATGAGTTTTTCAACCATTTTTAGGCCAAATCACTTGTATGAGAGAAATCATAGAAATTGATCCAAGTTACAGTCATATTTATTAGAAGAATGCTTTCACTTTTTCCAAAAGCACTTTTCACAAGAACTGCATTTAGCACATGTGGTCAGTGATTTAGGTTAACTGAAAAACTCTTACTGATCATCAGTTACCATGTAAAAGCCCAAAAACTTTCCTTATGTTTTGGGACACAGAGAAGGAAGTAACACAACCTGCACTTTATTATTTTGTATCAGATGCAAAGCTTTTCCTAAACTTTAAATCCAACTGAAAGCAGCTGCTGGAAAAATATCATTACACTATACCTTAAGCTACAAAAGCCAATTTAATGGTGACATTTTATTTTGTTCAGATGGTCTGCTCTTTTCTTCTGTTTAAACCAGTTAAGCCTATGGAAACTGTATCTGGATGAAATCACTGAGAGGTGAAGGCCCATGACTAAAAACATTTTTTAAAGATTACACCAGGTTACAGTTGAATGGGATAGCAGCACTAACAAGAACGAGAGTCTTCCAAAGACAGGAAGTAATATGACATCATTCAGCTATATACATAAACACGCATTCCCTTTCTTAGAAAAGAACAGAAAATTTATTACTCAAAAATACCAAAACAGAAAAAGTGGTCATTCCTGTTATAACACATGTGGCATGCTTCTCAATTCAGCTTATTTTCAGGTTTTAAATAAAATAATCACTTCCCTCACTTTTCCACGTCAATTTTTTTCCTTAAATTTTGATCATTATATTTACTGTCCTGAAATAAAAATTTTTTTTAAAAAAAGAAAACTGTCTATGCTTTTTTTTTTTTAATATACCTACATGAGCATGAGCAGAGCTTGAAGGCTGAGCAAAATTTGACACTAATGTTGACCTTGCTGTTTCAAAAATGAGAATATTTTACTGCAGGAAATCAAATAAAAAAATACTGTAAATGCAACACTCAATTTTTTATTAAAAATTCCTTGGAACCCAAGTTTTTAATCTGTTGTAGCATCCATTCTTTTTGACATAAAGGTAGGAAACCTCTGGTTTTCTTTCATCAGTTTTTATTTTTAAAGTCTTCTCAACTGATAGTGACATGTATTTGGCATCTATTCACTCATTCATAATTTGTATGTTATCTCTCAATAGGACTTACAATAAAACTTACAGATAACAAAACTATTGACTTAAATAGTTGATAAAAAAGCAATGAGAAGAAGCAGTCCAAGTTGACATGATCGAAGTATCAAACACAAGGTTGCATCTAAGACCCTAGCAAAGTGCCTTTGTAATGACCTTAGATGCAGTAAACTAAGCACCTGCTGTGGATTGTAGTTATAACCTTTAGATGAGTAAGACAGTCTTGCCACTTAGGAACGACTCCCAGGTGGTCCTGGCACAGCCTGGTCACATCTGCTAGGTCTTAGGAAGATGGGGGTGAAGCCTCTGCAGGCTGGCATTGTGCCATGTGACCTTGCTGAAAACATTGCACAAATAAAGTATTCAAAAATCTCCCAAGATGTGGAAGAAGAGAGCATTTCTGTTTACAAGCGCCTTTTCTTCCTTGGCCCTAAATTTTCCTGACTGTTAAATGAGTTCGTTGGACTAGATATTTTCCAAGCATTTACCTTTCTCCCCAGAAGTCTTAATAGACATTTGCTCTCATTATCTACTCATTTAACAAACATTTTTCTCTAAGTATTGTTGAGAATAATCTCTGTCTGCCCTGGGCTCAGAGTTTTAGTAGAAGGAACAGAAATATAAACAGATTATTAGAGAATGGAGGAAAATACCCTTGATAGAATACTGATATATATTTACATATATATATAATAGATAGATATAGATATGTATAGATAGACACATTGAAGGAAGTACTTAAGCTTTTTGAGGAGATCAAAAAAATCAGCTGTTTTGAATAAGAAGAGTTTACCAAATAATCACTACCCAAAGAAGAAATGGGAAAGGCTATTTCCAGTAGAGAAAATGGTCTGTGCGAAGGTAAAAAGAAAGACAAAGTTGGTAAATAGAAAGCATTCTTAAAATAGCAATAATGTGGAAATGCACTGGAAATTAATGAGGGGCATTAGAAGTAGTGCTCCATAGTGCAGTGGTTAAGTACTGTGCATAGAAATCGGGTTTCCCCATGGCTGACTGCAGTTCAGAATCTGGCCCTAGAGACTTGAAAACCACATCAGGCATATATGCATACATGCCTGAACTCCTGACTGGGTAGAGAAGTAGAGAAAGAGAATTATAGTATGACCGCACCCCATAGGGGTATGTGAGCTCTCTTTCTCTCTCCCTGGTGAGTGCCTATGCCCACAGGAAATAAATAATAACTGTAATCATATAAAATCAATAGAGGCCAGATTTGAAAAGAATTGTGTGGAAGGCTGTGCAGTTCAGTGCATAGGGTCAGGGACTCAAGTCCAGTGCCTAGAATTGATTTTTAATTTGATCATTTCTGAGGTCTGCTACTTCAGAAAATTTAACTCATGTTAAATTCAGTTTCCACATGAACGCAAAGGCAATTTGATTTCTCCCATGCAGGGTTGTACTAAGGAGTAAATAAAATACTACACAGTAATAGTATATCTTCAGATATATATCAAACAATCAGAAAAATGTATACTTCCAAATTGAGTTACCAAATCATCATGTATGTAAGATTTTTCAAAAAATTTCTGAACCCTGATAAGCTTTTTTACCCATTTTGAAATGGTTCCTAGGCCAAGTGAAAAATGGGGAAGAGGTTTTATGAGGAGCTATCTTTGAAAAGACTAGATGCCAACCCATGATCATCTGCTTTATAGGAGGGAAAGATAACATGATGCTTCCTTTGTTACCCCAAATCCAGTGTAG
>NW_006160124.1:3215970-3239268 GCF_000334495.1 Tupaia belangeri chinensis
AGGGAACTGCAGGAAAGAGGGTCCCAACTCAGGACTGCTGAGTCTCTCACAGAAATACTTTGGTATGAACCATCAGCTTCCCCCAACTTCTGTGCCCAAGATACCATCCAGCCCTAAAGCCTGAAGTTGGCCTGAGCAGGTAGGTGAGAGAAGATCCGGTTAGGTCATGTTTATCTTGAATGAGGATATGTATTCTTGAATGAGGGTATGTATTCTATACTAAATTGAGGCTATATTTGGTGACTCAAGTGATCACAGAGCTATTTTTTTTTTTTTACTTAACAAAACAAAACAAAAAACGGAATTCATACATCCGTCAGAGCTTTCTTCCATGGACAGAAAATATAACCTTCATAAAAAATATTTTTAAGAGATCATGGGAATAAAAATGAAGTTGCATTTTGATTATGTCACAGATGAACTTGTTCCACATCACAGCTTCACATTAAAATGCACAGAGTGATTGGTACATAGTGAGTGATTAGCATTTGAAGGGTTGGTATCTATGCCAAGCTATGAAGTGTGTCCTGGATAAGTTTCAAAACAATTATATGGAGTGAAACATGATCAGTTTTTTATAGCAGGAGGCAGTTTTTGAGCTGAAGTTTGATACTGTGTACTGGGGAGGAAGAGGAAGTCGGAGGCAGGCCACCATTTAAAAAGCTATTTAATGTTTTCTAAACAAATGTTGATGATTACAATAAAGACAGTAAATAGCCAATGTGAATGGAATAGATTAGGCAGGTTTTTAGAAAGTAAGCTATAGGACCCAGAGATGTATTATATGTTGAAATACATAAAATGAGAAATAGAGGGTGATTGTTTTTGGTTTTGTGACTTGGGCAAAGAAATAAATAAATGAAGATCTAGTTTTTCCCTTTTTAGTATGTTAAATTTGGGATCTTTCTGAAAGTTCCAGATAAACATAAGCAGTTGGGAATAGTCATCTAATCTCAGAAGACAAAGCTGTATTGAACATTTCCTTTATTTCTTGTGTAATTTGCATACATGAGAATACCTATGAATAATATCTATGAAAAGTAGATGGTAAGAAAGGTGATGAAATATCTGAAAATGACCTCAGATACAATTGAACAATGACTTTCAATATGTTTTAGCTTTAATTATAAGAAAGGTTATGAGTCTAACATTTAAAATAGGAAATAAGTAGCTATTTGATTGAGGGATAGGAGGTGTCCTTGCCTGAACAATCAACCTTCATCATTTCAGAAGACAGCACCATTCCTGCAGAACACTCAAGGACTCCCAGGAACAATTTGAAAATCTCTGGGCTTGCTTGTGTGGTCTTCTCAATTAATACATAAGAAGCCAATAGTAGGAGCATTTTATTTGGTTAAAGTTGCATACATTTATATATGATTAGAAAAATCAGTAATGGGTCAAAACTTAAGGATATCTCATTCTGAAGCCTCTTTATCTCCTAGAGCCATACAAAGAGGGTCTTTATATAACAATCTACAGACCCCTATTTAGACTTCAGAGAAGTAACAAGAAATGTAGCCTAGGAACAACTTTTTCTACTTCAATCTTCTCTTTTTGTTCCCTTTGTTCATAATACATGTTCCTGGTTCAGAAATATAAAGGCATTGCTTATATCATGAGCAGTCATTCTCAAACCTTTGTCCTCTAACACCAATTCAACATGACTTTCATACAGTACTTAATTATGTAACTTTCCCCATCTTTGGTATCTGTCCTCTCTGTAGTCTATTTCCATGCATCAATTACAATGATCTTTTTAAAACAAGACCAGAGTATGACACTATTTGGTTTGAAGTCTTTCTATGGATTCCTATGGCTGTTGGGGTGAAAAAAAAAATGTACGTTTTTTCTCAAGGATTCCTCCTTATCTATCTTTCACATTATCTCACTGCATGAACCTCTTCATTTACTACTTTTATTCTTGAAACTGCTAAGTATCTTATTTTGGCTTAGGCCTTTGTATTAGTTCTACTTTCTGTCTAGAATGTTCTTTCCTTAAATCTCCAAGGCAAGTTATTTACCTTTCCAGCTCAGTTTACATGGCAGTTCCTTCAAAGCAACTTTGTTTTCTATTTTTCCTCCACTAACCTTTAGTACAGAATTTTGGAAATATTTTAGTTCCACTCTGTGCTCTGCTGCACATTTGTGGTGTAACCCCAGGCATACAACATTTTCAGCCTTTTTTAAGCTGAAAACTAGGAATAATTCTGCCTTATTGTAAGGTTTGTTATAAAATTTACAGTTCAATAAGTGACTACAACAGTTGTGTTAATTTGTGTTTCTTAGGCCAAAAGGAATTTGAGTTCCATTTTTTTTTCACAGCTCAAAGATTAGGAAAGCTAGGAATGGGAGTATCTGTTTGGTAACTTATATAAAATGAAGATTAAAGCTTCTAGATCATCAACTATGCCCAGAAATGATCAGTAATAAGTTTGTTGGTACATTTATTCTTTATTCATTAATACTCAGTGTTCACAATATAGCAGGTACTGATCTTAGTCTCTGGAAGAATAAAAGTATCATATATAATATATAGAGGAAATACATATACACTTACATTGTAAAATGTTGTTATTATTTTTTTTTTGAGAGGTTTTTGGTATAGGGCACGTGCGCTTGCCAGAAAGACAGAGAGACAGAAAGCAAGAAATCACCCCCCAAATGGGATGACCACATCACAATCCTTCTCCTCCATTCTCCTGTCGGGATCTTGGGAATGCACACACACGAGATCGGCGTGAGTTTAAGCCACCAGGTCCGGGACTCAAACCGTGGTCAACTACATGGGAGTCCAGAAACATAGCTATTACGCCAAATGCTGGTCCTGTAAAATGTTATTAATACAATATTTTGTGGGAATAGAAAGGAAGAAAGGGAAGGAGGAACTGATTTCACTTTGTCATGTGCTATGAACGTGATCTTTTCTACTAGAAAAGTGTAGGCATCCATCCGTTACCTTCCATCTTTATAATGAGCCTTTCTCGTTACGGATTCATGCAAAATAAAGTTCTGAGGAACATGACTTATTAAGAATGCCAGACTTGAGCATTATGTTGTCATGATGCTTATGTGGCTAGATTCCCATGTAGTCAACTGCAGTTCAAGTCCCTGGACAAGGGATTGCAGCATGGTCATTCCCCTTGGGGGGGGGTGATTTCTCACTTCTGTCTGTCTGTCTCCCTCTCTCTCTCTCTCTCCAGAAAACACACATGCCCTATAGCAAAAATCTCTTTAAAAAATGCCAGATTTTGAGGGAGAATAAATAAAATTTAAAGGAAACCATCCAGAAAAAAATCAAAGACCATTGCTATTCTAATTTCAAAAATTAGAGTTTTTAATGATCCTGTGGAGCTAGTATCAGTGTCACTAATCATAGAAAATTATTTCCTCACATTCTTTCAGGGGCACATGGAATTTACATAACATTCCTTGGGAAGACTGCAGAAGTCACAGTTGCTCTATGTAAAATTTTGTCATTTGTTATTGTTTGATTAATATAGCTCTCCTGAATTCTATGTTTCACTATAAAATATTGCAGCAGCAGTATCCTGAAAGTGTAATATAAGCTGAAAAGCAGACCATACATCTTCTGTTAATTCCTTAGAAGACTTGGGTAGCAGAGGATATTTTTGTGAGAAAAAATATCATTTAATAAATAACATGTCAATGCTTAATACCACAGGGAAAAACGCCTTAAAGTGATAAGGTGGTAATCATATATGAGATATTTTGTGCTCATACAGAGAGAAAAATGATTAAGATATATTGGCTATCACCAAATAGTTTAAAAAATCAAAAAAGAGGCATTCAGATAGTTCAGCATCATACAAAATGTTTAAAAGACAAAATATCACATCATTTTAGCAGCATTAGCAGGCAGCAGAATTTTCCTAAAGCCTCTAAATTCTGCTGTGAAACCTTGGTCTTTATGACAAAGATGGGAAACTTATAAATTGTGAAAGAATCAAGCAACTGAGAATTAAATGAGAAATAAAAGTCGAAGAAGCATAGAATGAATCATAAATTGATTTTATATAAACAAAAGAATTCACTTCCTCCATATGGCGTAGTTTAGTTTTTGTTTGTTTTTGCATCAACCCTACCCTAATAGTATTTAAATGAACTGAACAATAGTAGATTGGATATTCTGAAATAGATTTGACTCTTCTCTATTGTTTCCGCCTGCTTTTGTTCTAATAGCTGTGTACAGATATTAAAGAAAGGTGAGGATGGCAAATCTCTGTACTGTTTATGCATGGCCTATGCCTGTTTATAATGCACAAAATATTATCTCCTCGTGGAGAAATATCCTAATTATGCATCCAAAGTTTGTCTTATTTTAAAGAAGTGAAGACAGCTGTAAAAAAGAGCTTTCCAAGTATTTGTGCATAAAAATACATATTCATGAAGAAAAAAATTACCCACCAAAAATATGCTTTTTGCAGGGGCCAACATTATAATTTTGAAAAAAAAAATGAAAACCTGTCTTCTTCATACTCTGGTATTGTGTCACTCCTGGTGGGACTCAGCAGGATATTCAGTGGAGATCCTTGAAATTTTGCCCTGTTTGAATGTTTAAGCATATTGAATGTAAGAACACAATTTAAGAATGTAAATGACTGAAACATAAGGCAGCTGCAGACTGTTTAGTAAGAACATTTATCAGCACATTTCCCATGCAGTTCATTACACACCCCATGTATAGAACATCATGTCTACCACACGGCGTTTAGAATAGGTATACTTGAAGCACTTCACGCTTTCTTGAATAAGTGAAATGACGTGTACCTCATGAATTTTAAAGTTCTACTTGGGGTGCTAAAATAATGTTAAAGGATAGTATTTTAGAAGTATTGAATTAATAAACCTGCTTTTCAGCACACTTCTTGAGGGTTCTTTGGGTTTGAAATGTAAGGCAGTGCGTGATGTGAGCGCAGGCATTTCAATGAAGCTGTGTGACCGCTTTGCACTTTGGTGTACTTGGGTTTCATTTCAAGGAGTCACAAAATAACATCTGAAACCAGGAGGCTGAAATCCTGACTCCTCTGCTTCCTATATGTATTTCCTTTTTGAGCCTCAGCTTTCTTATTCTTAAATGGGAAAAACGAATGTCTATCCACAAAGCTTTGTGTATCTTAAACCAGATAACCAAAAGCTTTGAGTAAACTGTAAAACACTGATCGAAGGGGAAAGCATATTATAATTTCAATTGCTTGTTTTCGAGTTATGGTCAAACAGTGGACCGGGAACAGTACAAACACTGCAATACCTTTTAATTGCTAATAATCATTTACCTCAGTTTTATCAGATGGTGAAAAAAGGGAATGGAGGGAATGATTGAATTCACATCCTTGCTTCACAGATGGATGGTTAAAAAAAAAAAGAAAAGAAAAACAAAGATGCATAATAGCTACCAGTTGTATACAAATATTCCAAACTGATTATTGCTATTATTATTCTCTCTTCTCAATTTTTTCCTGAGGATTGATTAGCAAATTATAGCTCCTCATGCTGCATCATATTTTTTGAAAAATATTCAAAAAATTACTTCTGATACAAAGATGAACACTGTATTAGCAGTTCCTGAATATGTTAAGAAAACAAAAACAAACTTCTATTGCTTTATTTGTCTTTGTATTGGCCGAGTTAAAAAATGAGCAGAAAGTTATATCTGGGATTATAAAAATTATTATTATTATTAGTAGTAGTAGTAGTATTTATTTGCCAGAGGACACATGTGCTTGCCACAGAGAAACAGAAAGAGAGGAAGATGAGAAAGCACCCACACTCTCACAGGTTATGTCGTACTGTAACTCTTTCTCCTCCGTATTTCCCTCCTTTCAGGATTTTAGGCACTCATGCACATACACCACTGACTGCGTCCCTCCACCCCTGAAATAACCTCTCATTGGATTTAAAAATTCTCAGAATTAATAGCATTTTTGATAAGTTGAAATCTGTTCTAATGTCTGAAAAGTTGTATGTAATACAGTTTAATTTTTTATTAACTACACCACGCTTAAATTGTAGAAAATTTTAATTACTTAAGATTATTAAATTTATATGAGAAAATCACAGGCATATAATATATTAAATACAAAAATTGCTTTTCAGAGTATCAAATGAATCTTTGGATAATTCATAATTTAGACCCTTTAATTCTTTCTACTTCTTCATTGGAATTGATTTTCCTCACTCCATTGACTAGAATCATGTATAATTTCTATTTCTTTTTGTTCTTTTTTTTTTTTTTGTGAGGTTTTTGCTATAGCGCACATGAGCTTGCCAGAAAGACCGAGAGACAGAAAGTGAGAAATCACTCCCCAGAGTGGTGCCCACAGCGCAATCCCTTCTCCTCCATTCTCCTCTTGGGATCTTGGACTCTCATGCACACATGCCCACTGTGAGTTTAAGCCACTGGGTCCGGGACTCGAACCACAGTCAACTATATGGAGTCCTGTGTCGTAGTCATTACAACATCTGCTGGTCCCATAGAATCATTATAATTTCTTTCATAACTACTAAGATTGATAATATTTATTAATCTAATTGTTCCAAAGTTGCCAAAATTATTTTTTATTTATTTGTAAAATATCTTGAGTTCTTTAGAGATCATTTTAATCAGTTGCAATTCATTAATATTTTTCCTTTAAAAGAAATAAAATATGGGCCAGCAGGTGGCACAGTAGTCAGGGTGCTGGACTCACATGGCTGACTGCGATTCAAGTCCCAAACGTTGGAGCTTGAAAAGTTATACCAGGTGCATGTGTGCGCATACCCAGAGTCCCAGGAGGAGAACCAAGGAGAATGGATTGGGGCCTGTCCATCTCCCCAAAGAGAACATTTTTCTCATTTCTTCTCACTATCTCCTTCTGGAGAGCACACACAACCTATGGCAAAAATCTTAATAAAAAAATAAATAAATAAAAAAGAGAGAAAACACAAAATACAATTGACAGCATTCGGTAGAGAATTTCTTCTGTATCAACAGATTTACTGTGACTCCTTTCTCTTAATATTTCGGTAGCCACACTCTGTTTTTCAACTCTTGAGACAGTGTTCAGAAATATGAGTATGTGTTGTTAACAGCAACTCATTTATCATCTTCTACGGCCTTTCATCCTGCTATTGCAACAAGTTTCTGCAACGTGACGATGAGTCATATGTTGGAAATGTAATCGATCCTACGAGAATTTTACAGAAAATAAGGACACAATCACAAACATGTAAAACAAAAAGCAGGTGCTGGTAGGATGATGGTGTTAGTGCAATAGATGCAAAAAGATTTTAGTGAGAGTTGAGAGATGTCAAGTCAAAGGATGATTTCAGGGATGAACAGGGAGAGAGGTGGGAAGATTTCTAGAACACAGTTGACAGCACAGAGGCTCTTTCTTCAGAGAAAGGAAAAGCAAAAGATAAGAATTCTAAGCTTTCAGGTGAGCAAAATTTGCAAGTTGGAGAATAGATATTCTGTAAGAATAAATTAGTAAATGCAATACAAATGAAAAATTATTAAATATGCTTTTCAATTATTTGTCTTTATGATTTACATAGCAACAATAGTTAAAACTGGTTGATCCTGCCTTTATCTGAATTGGTGACTTCAATATGTTAACTAATATTAAATAATACAGTTAAATAGAGAGGTTTTTAAACATGAATTTCTGCTTTATAAGAAAATAAAAAAGCTGACACAAAGGTAAATAAGAATTTAGGATATGTTCTTTTTACTAGAATGCTTACAAAAGAAACACTTTCTTGACTTGAGGCATTTTTTTCTTCCATTACAAACTCAGAATTTTCCTATACTTGTGATGCCTCTGTGATTAGAAGAGAGAGACAGCACATATTGCAAATCATGGTGGCCGAATCCACCTCTAGCCTTCAGCCAGCCCTGGGTCATGGACTTACATGTGCCTAGCACACTCACAGAGATCTCAGAATGTAAACACAAAACCTTCCTATGTCAGTCACCCTTGAAGAGCATTGTGATTTTACCACATGCCATAGTCCAACAATTCGATCCCTGCCCCAAACACAGAATTTAACATAGCATCAACACAATTGAAAACAGAGATAAATTACCAACAGGAGATTTTACCTAAGGCTATATAATGAGTTAGCAGAAGTACTAGGACAAAAAAAATTTTTCACTCAGGTAAGACTGAGTCACTTACCTAAGTGATTCTCTTGTTTGATTTACATCAGCTACTGTATTTATTTACTGTATTTAGTTTATTTGGGATTTGCATCAAATCCCAAAGGCTTGTTAACTTTGCATACAGCAGGTAATATGTGTTGTATTAATTCAGCCTTGTTGTTCCCATTGCTACATAGCAAAAGTGAACTCTTATTGCCAAATAACTGTGTTTTTCTCCGAAGATTGATTGACTAATATATTTAATAAAAAATTTAGAATTAGGTAGAAATGCATTTTCTCTTATTTATAATTAGACATATCTCAAGTCAGAATACCTTAAATGGATATTCAAAAGTTAATTACATTACACTTAATAGATATAAATTTAATTGGCTGATTATATATTAATATTTGAAATTACATTTTATTATCTAAAAGAAATGCCTTATCTAGCTTCACTTTTTTGGAATTTGTTTCTGTGAGGCAAAGAGGTCAATTTAAAATTTTATATATTTAAAATAATTTAAACTTTTATGAAATAAGTATTTTTTTGTTTTCTCATTTTCTAAAAAAAATTAATTAATAAAGGAAATCTTCCTCCTGTGAATATCAAATTTTTCATGACTTTCTCTTTCTGTTAACTACTATTAGCAACTTCCATAAAGTTTGCTCTTCACTTAGATTTTTTTTTTTTAAGAAAGAGTTTGTTATAGGGCATGTGTGTTTGTCAGAGAGACAGCCAGCCAGAATGCAAGAAATTACTCCTTATTCAGGATGGCCACATCACAATCCCTTCTTCATTATTATCCACTCAGGATTTTAAGCATTCATGCACATTCGCCAGGCATGAGTTTTAAGTCATTGGGTCCAGGACTCAAACCACAGTTGACTACATGGGAGTCCAGCAATGTAACCATTACAACCTCTGCTGGTACCCACTCACGTCTTAATTGTCCATGACAGAACAGAGAATCCGCAACACTATTTGTAAGATTATCTTATGTACCTAAAACAATGGACAGCTTTTTGGAGGGACCAGCATTGGCATAATGGCTATGTCACTGGATTCCCAGGTAGTCAACTGTGATTTGAGTCCTGGACTCAGTGTCTTAAACTCATGCTGGGAGTGTGTGTGTGTGTGCATGCCCAAGATCCCAAGAGGAAAATGGAGAAAGTATTGTGGTGTGGCCATCCCCCAGGGTGTGATTTTTCGCTTTCTGTCTGTCTCTCTCGGTCTTTCTGGCAAGTGCATGTGCCCTATAGCAAAACCTCTAAAAAAAAAAATGGACAAATTTTAAATGTAGGAATAAGAGTATATTTTTTACTTAAGAGTAACTGACAGTAAAAGTTAACAAGTGATACTTTTCTTGTTTCCACTTCTGATGCTTTATTGTCCAGTAGCAACACCACGATTAGCAGATTTTTAGTGGTATAACAAAGAATCAAAGAGAGACAGAGAGACAGAAAGCAAGAAATCACCCCCTAGGGGAATGACTATGCCACAGTCACTTCTCCTCCATTTTCCTTTCAGAATTTTGGTCATGCATGCACATATACCTGGTGCAAGTTTCAAGCCACTAGGTCAAGGACTCGAACTGCAGTCGGCCATGTGATAGTCCGGCGCCTTAACCACTACACCACCTGTTGGCCACAGTGCCTACATAGCTCTAATATCAAAATGAATGTAGGTTTATTTAAGTGACACAAGGCAGTATGCTTGCTATCTGAAGACTTAAATTTAAACGTGCTGGCTTTATCATTTATTGGCTGACATTAACAAGTTACTTAGAGTTCACTATCTCAGTTCTGAGTGTTTTGGTTTTGTAATCATCATAATGGATATGAGAAAATTTAACTCAAAATATTGCTCAAAGAGTAAATGAGTCTTTAACCATATTCTGTACTAGAGATCTAGCTGTTTGTGTTTGCGTATTCCTACAATGTATCTCCATGGCCTTTTATATGTTAAATGTAAATAAATCCAAATACAACATGGTTACTTGTGTAGAATGAGTGAAAAAAAAATTAGACTTGTTTTTTTCATTTGATAAGTTATTTTCTGAAAGTTGTATTATAGGATATACAGTTATGCATTACCTCAATCAATAAAGTAATGTTTATTAAAACAGCAAATTTTTGTAAAATATAAATCTTTTTATTTGGTTAATGTTAGACCCTTGATAAAATTCTTATCACGTGAGGCCAGCTCCATGGCCTGATGGTTAAAGGAGCTGGATCCCACATGGCTGACTGCACAGTGGTGGATGTATGTGCACGCATGTTCCAAAATTCCAAAACAAGGAAGAGAGGGAGGAAAAGGGATTGCAGCATGACCCTCCCTACGGTGGGCGGAGTTACTTTCTCTTTCTCCTTCCTCTCTGTCTCTTTGTCTCTTTCTGGTGAGTGCATCGACCCACTAAGAGAAAAAAAAAGAATTATCATTTCATATCTGGCCCATTTAAAGGTAAATGTTTGAGATGATGGTGTTTCCTTAACTCATTTACTTAATCGGAATATCGAACACATAAATGCTAAAAATTGTTGAATCCTATATTAACGTAGGACACCAAGCATACTATAAACTAGATTTTCTTTTGAGCATTCAAAACAGAATAATGTATTCTATTATACTAAGACTTTGTCTATCTGTCAGTTCCACAATTGACTTGTTTTAAAAATTCTTGGTGTCTGAATATCTTGTTTCTTTTTATAGGCATATCTTTATAAGCACATAGGATTAGAGTAAAGAAAGGAGGTTATTTTCTGCTTTTTAAATATTTTTTTCCCCATAGGATAACTTAGCAAGTTGTGAAGTGCCTGAAATAATTTTAGAACATCATCCCAAACATCCTTATGTTTAGGCATCTTATTCACAAGTGTTAACTCTACTTTAAGGCCTGAATTGTCAAGGATCACATAAGTTGGGTAGCTGCCAAATTTCCACTCCAGTTTATGCTGTGTAGACAGAACATGTATCCATATGACCTGCGTGAATCACTATTCAGCTGTCTCAAGAGCTATTTCAGCTATTGCCTACTGCCAACTAGGTAAGAAAGAATATTCATTAGCATAGAAGTTGGAGTATTCTTTTTTTTGGCTATTGCAGTCATTAAATCTTTTTTCTAACCCTTTCCTCTCCCATATATAAAATTAAACAGAAGTTTTCTTCTTGAAATGCAGAGAAATGGAACTTTGAAGAAAATTGTTTATAGTTATAAATTCACAAAAATTCTTATAAATTGGCTTTAAACTTTAACTACAAAACTTAAACAAATGTATTGATGAGAAGCTTCAGATCAAGTTATAAGGATTGTTCACACTGAAGTTTCAGAGATTATCCCGTTAGGGGAAAAAATCCTCAAATTAAGAACTGGGTTTTCTAACTGTGGCTATTATTAACTCAAAGTTATTTCAGTGAAATTAACATGTAATATGTGATATTATCACTTATGCCTTTTTGTTTAATATGAGGAGGCTATGAAATATGCTTTTTAATCAGGAATCTATTGACTTTATACTTATTAAATCATAACCTTTTAAATATTTTCCTATACAATAGAAAATATTTAAAAAGTAGTTCTGTTAAAGTTCAAGGAAAAACAATGTAAAATAAATATGCTCTTATTTGAAAAGATACTTTGAAAGTATTTAATTTACATAGCATTTAAGTAAAACTGTATTTATTCTTACCTTAAATTGTTTAAATTTTTAAATATTCTTAGAAAGCATAGTCATTTGAAGCTCTCACCTCCATAGAAAAATAAAAATAAGAATTTATTTCTGTCCTAGTACTGTTGAAATACTATCTTCCATATTTTAATCAACTATAACTCTCTAATGGAAGGAATTAATATGATATAATACTGTCACCTAAATTTGTAATCAATATTTAATGCAATAAAGAGCTATTGGCGTACAAATATGAAACCAGTGATTTAACTAATTTTGACAGAGTCTTATTTCGACTCTATTTTAGTATTTATGTTATAGTTTTAAAAAATTGTGTTTATCTTTAAGTTGCTACTTCTTGATATAATTAAAATAACTGGTCTGTTTAGATTATATACAAGATTACTAGACTTACTGCATCTATTTCTGTAATTATATAAAACTAATTTGAATGTATTTTAGCAGTAGTAAAAAGATTTAAAATTGAATATATATTCCTGAGAGTTGATCTTGCCACCAGATGGCAGGAAAAATCAGAGTCAAATAGCTTTTTATGAGAAGCAAGGAAAAGGTTACTTTGGTTGGTTTAGTTTAATTGTTAGGTTTATTTTTTGAAATTTCAGGGTTTTTTTAAAAAAGAATTATTTCTTAAATTCATTTATTTATTTACTTACTAATTTATTTATCTAAATTTGACCAGAGAGGGACCGAGTAAAATGAGAGAGAGAAAAAGAGAGGAGAAAGCGAGAAAGAAAGAAAGAAAGCCACTAGGTCTGGGAATCGAACTGCAGTCAGCAATGTGGGGGTCTAGTGCTCTTTACCACTATGTCAACTGCTGGCCCCACCAGGTTTTTTGTTGTTGATATTTTGCACAAAGTTTCAAGAAATCATGAAAATAATGTGACTACCAAATATTACTCACTGGTAAATGTATTCTATTTTTTTTCAATATAATCCTACTGTAGATAACATTTCAATGTGTTCATTTTGTCATTAATATCAAGAGTTTCAAAGTTATAATTAATGTTACTGTTTTAATAACATTCAATTTACTATACTAAAAATATAATGTAGGTGTTGTCAGTCTCAAAACTTTCAGGGTCAAATGACTGGTTTTTCAGATCCTCTCTCCACAGTCTTCACTTCAAAGAATGGTATGAAAGTGAAATGTATAACCTGTGCATATTCAATAAAGAGCTGGAAAATGAATGGAAAAGGAAACTAAGCTATCACCTTAAAGTTGTTTTTTTTTTTGTTTGTTTTGTTTTGTTTTGCTTTTATCAAGACCACATAAGGACTTATCTATGACTGCGTAGATCTCATTAATCACAGAAGAAATACTTCAAACTCTTAGTAAGAGACTACTTGAAATTTTCTGTGAAAATATAAACAAGCAAATAAAAACGTAATTACAAAGTAAAGACAGAAGAGAAAAAAATATTTTCTAACAATAGAGGAAAATCAACCAGAGATTCAACCATTTTCTTAGATCTTTTACCTCTGTGCTGTTTGCTTTACTTTTTTTTCAGGAAAAGTTCAGGTACCTTAGTACTGTGAATATATTCAAAACAGAGATTTAAGGCAAATATTTAAAACAATGAAATCATAATGTATGTTAATGAAATAATGTAAGCACATAGAATGTAGATGTACTTATTATTATTCTAATAACAATCCACTTTATTATTTCTTATCATTTAATTTTGTTTTGATTTTTGTTTTTTGCCACAGGGCATATGTGCTCTGCAGAGAGACAGAGGGAGGGAAAGTGAGAAATCACCCCCTGTCATACCGTCTTGCCATAATCCATTCTCCTCCATTCTCTTCCTGGTATTTTGGGCAGACATGCACACACACAGGCGCCTGTCATGATTTTCAATCCGTTGGATTCTTCAGGGATTGAGCCGCAATCAACCATTTGACAGTTCAGTACCTTAACTACCATGCTACCTGCTAGCCTCAGTTTTATTTTATTTTATTTTATTTTATTAAGTTTATGGATTTACTTATTTCACAAGAAAGAGGGAGAGACAGACAAGCACCCTTGACAGGGTCTTCATACCATACCATGGTCCTTCCCCAAGCTCTACAGCCAGCCAGGGTTATGGGTACACCCACTGGAACCCAGATCCGTCCATATGTCTCCAGCATGATACATTAGTGTCTTTACTGCCTGCTGAGCCATATACACTTCATTTTTTGATACAGAAGTTTTCTTAATTTTTTAAAAAGTATCTCTATAATATATAGCAGAACAAGTATTGTAGTCAACCTATTCTAAGAGAAAAGACGCAGGGGAAATTAAATTGCCTAATTAGATCAGTTTTGACTCATTATAACAGCTTTCTTTGGTACATTAGTAAACATAATTTTATATAATTTCTTGCAAAGATATGCAAACATCTATTCTGATAAACTACAGAAGATTCTTCACAGAGATACTGTAAACAATGAAAAATATGGCCTTTAGGTAAAGACAAGGAGTATATCCTTCACGTGGCTCCAGGCTCCATCATATGCCATTCCCGACTTTGCACAGAAGGTAGCATTGTACTGTGTGAATTAAGTTGGTGTCAAACTGTCATTCAACTGAAACAAAGTCTCATCAACTATCTGAAATTGGATTCACAGCATCTCTCTTTTCATGTTTCTCACTGTTTATTTTGAATAGCAGCAGGTATTCAATATGTGTAAGGATCCAACTATTTTTTTTCTCTCCATATTCCTTTGCCTTTGATAAAATTAGATTAAAAATTGGGGAGATTGAAGTAAATTAGCATAGAGAAATGTTAAGTTATCATTGGGAAAATTATATGCTGCAAATCTATAGGACGATACCATGCTAACTTCCAACATGAACAAGGGAAAAGGACTGACAGTTTACAAAGATTTATTTCTGAAAAAAGGTCCTTGTTTGCTTGCACAAATGGTCACACAGAGTGACAAGTGACCCAGTACACTAAGTTCAGACAAGTTACCAAAAAAAAAAAAAAAGAAAGAAAGAAACAAGACACCACTGGTCAGTGACAGATGAACTTTGCATCTATCATTCCGCTCTAAGGAAACAGCAAGGCAAATGTTCCTGCTGTCTGCAGGTCTTCCATCAGCAAAACCCCATGGAGCTGTCTGTGGCAAAATACACAGTTGTCCTGCGAGTGTCATACTACGTATTTGAGGGTTTTAAGCTTTTAAAACTATTTCTTAATAAATGGTAATATAATAATATCTATGTTTTATACCAAAGGTCAGTAAAAAGAAGATTAGAAAAAGAAGCAAAGTAATGGGATTGAAACCACCATGAAATTTACTGGGACAGTGAGAGCACTGGATTTGTTTTCTTTGAGCCACCATTCCTAATGCATGTGTCTTGAAATAACATACAAATGACCATATTATTCTCATGTGACGTAGAGGGGAACTGAAATGTTTGTAGAGGGGCCAGGTGGTGGCATAGTGGTCATATAACTGGATCCACGTGGGAAGTGTCCTGGGTTCATTCCCAGGACCTTCCTGAGCATAGCCGTCCTTGTGTACATGCTCATAATGTGGACTAGCTGAGAATGGGGGTGAGTTGTGGTTTGAAGAACTTGTCTCTCTGTGTCTTTATCTTTATGACTCTCTCATGAAATAATTTAAAAAGAAACAAGGTTGAGACTAGCAGATGGCATAATTGTTATGTCACTGGATTCCTGCACGGCCAACCACTGTTCAAGTCCCGGACCCAGAGACTTGAAACTCATGCTGGGCATGTGTACGTTCATGGTCAAAATCCCGAGAGGAGAATGAAGGAGAAGGGATTGTAGTGTGACCATCTTCCCTGCAGGGGTTATCTCTAAGTTTCTGTCTCTCTGTCTCGCCAGCAAGCCCAGACACTGTACAGCAGAAAAACTCTCTTAAAAAAAAAAAAAGAAACAAGTTCATAGAACATGGAATTAAAATATGAGATATGTTGGTGAAAAAATGTTTGGAACTCCATACATTTTCTTCAAGATACAAATTTTCTGAGAACTTTCAGAAGACATATCCTTCTCTGGTGGCTGGTATTATTTTCAATTCCTGAACAATAAGTTTGAGTTCTCCACCAAGATGCCTATGACCTTGTTGTCCATAAAGCAAAGTTTATGGCATATCACTCATCTAGAATAACATCATGTGGGTTTATGTTAGAAAAACTCAATTATTTTAACCATTGGATGGATATATATATATACATATATATATATATATATATATGATGGTTATGTTTAACCAAATGCTAAACTTTTTAGTTTTAAAAGTAAAAGAACAAAAATATAATCTATGTTTGCATCTTTTAGTTTGGATTCATAATAGCTTGGTTATACAAACAAACAAACAAAAAACAAAAAACGATTTTAGGGGACCAATGGATAGCAGCATGGTTATGTTGTTGTACTCCCATGTAGTTAGCAACTACATGGTTTGAGGTCTGGACCTGGCAGCTTAAATGTCATTCTGGGTGCATGTGCATGTGTGCCCAGGCTCCTGAGGGGAGAATCAAGGAGAAGGTATTGTGGTGTGGCCATCCCCGCTGGGGAGTGGTTTCCTTTTCCGTCTCTTCAGGAAGTGCACGCACCCTATAGCAAAACTCTCTCTATTTCTAGGAAAAAAACAAACAAAAAAATTAAATAGTATTTGAGCCCATAATTTAAAAATATATTTGAAAGATGACAAATTCAATGAATGCTACTAGATTAATATATAGATTAATAGTGAGAGAACAGAAGTTGGTTCATACAACTGTTCCTTTGTTTGAGGAAAATACAATGATACTAAATCAAGTTATGTAGACTATTGAGCAAAAAAGTTCTGACTTCCAACTTTTCATCAATCTAATTTAGAAGAAAGCTAAAGGGATAACAAAAATTAATACTATATTCCTATTAGAAATAAAGTGTCCAATAAAATATGAAGTCTGCATAAAACTGGGTCATCGATGATTTTCTAACAGGAGTTTTGCCAATGCTCATTTTCTGTAACTTTTAAAACCATGTCACTCTGTAAAATAGTGCTGGGTTTCAGGGATTGTAGAGGTTCCATTAACAGGAAAACCTACCTCCTTCTGCATCAGCTATTCATCCATATATAAGGCAAATTTCTGTCTATTGTCATGCTTTATAAAAACTACTATCACCAGGAAGAGTAATATGAATCTCAGGTTAACCATTTAGTCTTGCTTATCCAACAATATTTTAGGGTTATTAACATCTGTTATCAATTTAGGAGTTATTTGTGATTGCTGGGCAAAATTTGTTCCAGAATGATTTGAAATTAACAACAGGGACTTTTCCCTATGACCTTGATTACCCATGGAAATGACTTTAAATATCACCCAAAGGGGAAGGAAAACAGTTTCCACATAGGGTTAGGGGAAATGTTATGTGCATTCATACTCTTCAATCTATCAATTTGCTTTTAGGATTTTATTAAGGACATATTCTAGTCACTGACCAAAAATATGTATACTAGGTATAAAACGGAAAGCTTTTTCTTTGAGATGAGATATAAGACAGGATGCCAGCTCCTGCGACTTTTATTTAATATAGTACTGAAAGTTCTGGAAAGAACAATTAGTCAAGAAAAAGAAATAAATGGGTTTTAAAGTAGAAAGGAAGAGAAAAACTTATCTCAATTTGCATATGATAAGATCTTATATGTATGAAGCGTACAAAAATATTGTAATAACTAATAAACAAATTCAGTAAAATTGCATGGTATGAAATCAATGTAAATCATTCACTTTCATTTCTATATGCTAACAATGAATTACACATAAAAGAAAAACAATTTTATTTACAGCAGTATAAAAAAAATTATAACAGTACTTACGACTTAACCTAACCAAAGAGAAGAAAGATAAATAAAAGGAAAGATATTTATGTTCATAAGTGGGAAGATATTAATTTGTCATGATTACACAAAATTATTTATAAATTTAATACAATCACTATTAAAATTCCTAATTATCAGTTTGTGTAAAAATAGAAAAATAATCCTAAAATTCCCAAAATTTATATGAAACCACAAAGGACTTGAATAGCCAGAATAATCTTGAAGAACATAGCTAATATCATCACACTGTCTGGTTCTAGCTGAGCTACAGTGATTAAAAGAGTATAATAATGATGTAAGACAGGCACACAGGCCAAATGAATATAATAGAGACCCCGGAAGTAAACCCATGCATTTATGATCAACTAATATTTGATGAAAGTACCAAGAATGCATAATGGAGAAATAGTCTTTTCAACAAATGGTGCTGGATGAAACCAGCAATTGGCGTAATGGCTATGTTGGTGTACTCCCATATAATTGACCACAGTTCAAGTCCTGGACCTGCTGCTTAAACCTATGCCGGGCACGCATATGTGTGTGTGTGTGTGTGTACGTGTACTCAAGATCCTGAGAGGAGAATGGAGGAGAAGGGAATACGAAGTGGCCATCCATCTCTCTGTCTCTATCTGGTGAGCGTACATGCCCTATAGCAAAAACTTCTAAAAAAAAAAAAATGGTGCTGGAAAAAAACAATCTCAGCATGAAAAAGAATGAAATCGAAACCTTCTCTGTACCACACATACAAAAAGTCAACTCAAAATGAAGCAACAAATTTCATATAAATCCTGAAACCCTAAAATTTCTAGAAGAAAAAATGGGAGGTAGGTAATTTATAACATTGATATAGGCAATGATCTTAGCTATGACAGGAGAAGTACAGGCAAGAAAAGCAAACAGACAAGGAATTATATCTTTTAACTTAAATAACAGATAAAGATGCTCTAAAAATTGTAAGTTCATTTGGGAGTGTACAGGGGATCTGCAAATACAGGTTCTGCAGGCTATGGGAAACTATAGTCACATTTGAAGAAACTGAGGCAAGGCGAATGTTAAAGGTAAAAGAAGGAGGATTATGTAGGTTGTTTGGATTCAATATCTTTGGCTATGAGGATCAATCACAAGACTAGTGTCTGTCTGAGTCTAAACAGCCAGCTACTGAGAAGGCGGCTCCACAGGAGTATTTTTGGCATAAGGTTGCCACACCTTTGTGGAATGTTGTATTTGTCAGACTCCTAGAGCTAGTTCTTGTTATCAAGGATAGGTGAACGAGATCCTTATCCCCCCACCCATGTCCTTCCCTGATTCTACTTCTATATTTATGTATTTAATTTTGTCAAGGTTTTGACATAAGTTAAAACAAGTAACTCATTTCTGATTCTGAGAAGACCGACCCATCAAAAATCTTTTCCATAAAGGAAACAACAGAGTGAAAGACAACTGATAGAATGAAAGAAAAGACTTGCAAACCACATATTTAGGAAAAGGTTAACATCCCAAACATGTAAGACTCCTCCAACTAAATAGTAGAAAATCAAATACCCCAATTAAAAAATTTTTGAATAGACCTTTCTCCAGCATAATATAAATTATGCATAATAAATACATGAAAAGATACTCAACATAACTAGCCATTAGGGAAAAAATGAAAATCAAAAGCATAAGGAGGTATCATTTTGTGCCTGTTAGGAAATCACAAAGGGTCTCTGGTCTAGTTTGGTGGGAGAATACAAGTTAGACAAGGTAAATTTATAACTCACAGATAGGCAGTAAGAATAAACGGAAGCTATGGTGAGTCAACATAGCATTTATTTTTTTAACCGTTTTTAAGTAGACAGTTCAGTGTTTTGGGGATGTTCCTATTACTGTAGTGATATCTCCAACATCAGTCTCTGCAACACTTCATCTTGCAATACTGCAACTCTAAATACTTAAAAATAATTTCCCAGTTTTTAAGTAAACAGTCAGTGTTTTGGGGATGTTCCTATTATTGTAGTAATATCACAAACATCAGTCTCTGCAACACTTCATCTTGCAATACTGCAACTCTAAATACTTAAAAATAATTTCCCATTTCTGTCTCCTACCAGGCTCTGTAAACCATCAATATAGTTGCTATTTCTGTGATTTTTAACTACGCTAAGTACTTCATATTAGCAGAATCATAAAGTATTTATCTTTTTGTGACTCCCTTGTTATACTTAGCACCGTGACTTCAAAGTTGTTCCAGAAGGTAAGATTTTCTAACTTTGTAAGACTGGGTAACCCTCCATTGTATGTATATGAGGGAGCTTTCCAATGGTTATGGAAAATGCTTAGTACGTGAAAACTATTTCAAGCATTTTGCATTATTTTTAAACAAAAAAATATGTTCATATTTTTTTTTTTTTTTTTTTTTTTTTTTAAAAAAAAGTGGAGATTTTTGCTACAGGGTCATAACCTTGCCAGAGAGAAAGAGAGATAGAAAGCGAGAAATCACCCCCTCAAGATAAATGGCCAAACCATAATCCATTGGCCTTTACCTTCAGGATTTAAGGCATGCCGAGCAGCTTGGCTTGGGTCTGCCTGTTGGTCCTAGATGGGGGAGGGGCAGAATGGTGTCAGCACATGTGGGACAACAGCTCCTACTTCCCATCTCTGGAATTGCAGTGTCTTCGGATTGTTCCTTCTTTTTCTGGGATTTCAGAAATGAAATATTGATTCTAGAAGGCTGGAGAGACCCTCTTCCCCACAGCGGGCTGAGTGGTGGTCCCTGCTAATGAGCTCAAGCCAAGTGGTCCCTTTGGTCATTCTGACTTTGAGATTGTCAGATCTTCTGGTTGCTCCTTTCTTTCATGAATTCATTTTGTACTAAATTTCATATATGGAGTTACATAAAAGTCCAACTTTATTATTTTGCATGCACATATCCAGTTTTCTCAGCACCATTCGCTGAAACTAAGGTGGCAGCTGCCTCTGGCCTAGGAGGAAAGCTCCCTGCAGCAGGGGACAGGAGACCAGGGTACCCTTCCGAAAGACCAGGCTCAGGGCCATGGAGAGACCCAGTGTCTGCCCTGGATGGGGCCCTGGGAACTGAGCAGCTGCCCCTGGAGGTGCCCAGCCTCCTGCCCTGCAGAGGTTTGCAGGCTTTCATGGTGGAGTAGAGCTGATGAGATGTGTTCCACAGTTCCATGAAATTCTTATGTGCTTTATTTAAACCTTAACACAGAAACGTAAACACTGTCTGCAGTAGTGGGATGATTGACGATATGAGAAGACACCACAGTACCCATCAAAAGGTTTCAACAATTTTCGTTATGTTGTCATCATTTCTGTTATCAACTCCAGTTATCTTAGCAGTTTTTTAAAGCAAATATAACATTCCAAATCATTTAGTTTGTCTTTTTTTTTTACCTATTACTAATGAATGAATAAAATCTTTTAAAAATATCGTTATCATACCTAAACATTTTTTTAGGAAAGAGAGATTTTTGCTACAGGGTCATAACCTTGCCAGAGAGAAAGAGAGATAGAAAGCGAGAAATCACCCCCTCAAGATAAATGGCCAAACCATAATCCATTGGCCTTTACCTTCAGGATTTAAGGCATGCCGAGCAGCTTGGCTTGGGTCTAGATGGGGGAGGGGCAGAATGGTGTCAGCACATGTGGGACATCTCTGGAATTGCAGTATCTTTGGATTGTTCCTTCTTTTTCTGGGATTGCAGGAATGAAATATTGATTCTAGAAGGCTGGAGAGACCCTCTTCCCCACAGCGGGCTGAGTGGTGGTCCCTGCTAATGAGCTCAAGCCAAGTGGTCCCTTTGGTCATTCTGACTTTGAGATTGTCAGATCTTCTGGTTGCTCCTTTCTTTCATGAATTCATTTTGTACTAAATTTCATATATGGAGTTACATAAAAGTCCAACTTTATTATTTTGCATGCACATATCCAGTTTTCTCAGCACCATTCGCTGAAACTACTATCTTTACCACCTTGAATGATTTTAGTACTGTTACTGAAAACATATTAGGGTTTATTTCCTAACTCTCTAGTCTGTTTTATTTGGTTTTATCTTTCTTTAAGGCAAAAATACATTGTTTGGTTTTGGTTTTGGAAGATTTGCTGTACATTTTGAATTTAGGAAGAATGATGCCTCTAGCTTTTTTCTTCCTCAGTATTGTTTTGGCTACTTAGTATTATCTGTGGTTTTGTAAATTTTTTAAAAATTCCTATAAAAAGCAGGGGCAGCAGATGGTGTAATGGTTACATTGCTGGACTCCCATCTAGTTGACTGCAGCTTGAGCCCCGGACCCATGCTGTAATGGCTACATTGCTGCACTACCACGTAGTCAACCATGGTTTGAGTTCCAGACCCAGTGGCTTAAACTCACACCAGGTGCATGTGTGTGCGTGCTCAAGATCCTGAGAGGAGAATGGGGGAGAAGGGATTGCGGCGTGGCCATAACCGCAGGGGCGATTCTCACTTTCTGTCTCTGTCTCTCTCTGCCTTTCTAGTGAGCACACGTGCCCTATAGCAAAAACCTCTCCAAAAAAAAGAACTCATACTGGCACGTGTGCATGTGTGTCTCAATATCTTGAGAGGAGAAGAGTGGAGAAGGGATTTTGGCATGGTCATCCCCCCCCAAGGGATGATTTCTTGCTTTCTGTTTCTGTCTTTCTGATGAGTGAACAGGCCCTAAAGCAAAAATCACTCTAAAAAAATAAACATAAACCTGTAAAAAGCAATTGTGATTTGATTGAGATTGCATTGAATTTAAAGATCATTTTCAATAGTACTGATATATGAATAATATTAAATCTTCTGACCCATGGACATGGGGTGCCTTCCTATTTATTTGCCTTCTTTAATTCATTTCATAAATATTTTTATAGTTTACATTATACAAGTTTTTCTCCTCCTTGGTTAATTCTTAAATTAGTTTTTATTGTTTCGGTGCTAGTGTAAATAAAATTGTTCTCTTAATTTTTTTTCTGATTATGTATAAAAATGCACCTAACGTTTGTGTATTGAATTTATGTCCTGCTATTTTGATGAATTCATCTATCAGTTCTCATAGTTTCTAGTACAATCTTTAGAGTTTTCTACATATAACATGATGTCATCTGTGACAGAGATGGTTTTTATTTATTTTGTTCTTAGATAACTTTTGTTTTTCTATTTACTCTGGTTAGAACTTCTAGTATGATCTTAATAGAAGTGGTGAAAGAGTATTTTTCACATGTTATATATTTCATGGAAACTATTACACGCTTATGAAAACAGTCAATAAAATTTTATCTTTCAGATCATATACTCTTTCTTCATGATCTACTCACATTCTTTTGATGCTGTCCAAAGGAGATCTTTAGTTTGGTTGGACTCATCAGTGGTTCTTTACACTGGGCAGGATACAGATGCAAATTCAATAGCAGCTTCTCCTAGTTCTCTGGCTATACTTCATTCCAACTCCTCCTGCATCTTGAACAAGTAGTTCTCTATGTTGTTATTTGAAGGCTGTGGGATCGAGGTAGGAATCACTGAGGTTTCTCTTGAAACAAGATTTCTGCTATGCACTAAACTATTATTAAGATTTCCAACATGAGGTAACTCTTGGACTGGTCTTATAGTAAGACTTTTTTATTTTATTTTATTTATT
>NW_006160124.1:3239324-3268674 GCF_000334495.1 Tupaia belangeri chinensis
CACATGCGCCCGGCGTGAGTTTTAAGCCACCGGGTCTGGGACACGAACTGCGGTCGACTACGTGGGAGTCCAGCGACATAGCCATTACGCTAACTGCTTGTTCCTGTTGTACTAAGACTTTTGAATAGAGATCTATTCTGCTGTTTCTCCACAAGAAGTTTGGCACTGACTTCTGCTACTTTCTCATTATTCTTGTTCAGTTAATCTGAAAAAGATTATCTAATTTGTGATTCTTCTAGATAGAGTTGTTTATAGATTTTCAATTTTGTTTTATTAGATCCTTCTTTTTTTTTTTTTTTGGAAGGTTTTTTTTGCTATAGGGCATGTGCGCTCGCCAGACAGAGAGAGACAGAGAGACAGAAAGCGAGAAATCACCCCCCCCAGGGGGGATGGTCACGCCGCAATCCCTTCTCCTCCATTCTCCTCTCGGGATCTGGGGCACACATGCACACGTGCCCGGTGTGAGTTTTAAGCCACCGGGTCCGGGACGCAAACCGCAGTCAACTACGTGGGAGTCCAGCGACATAGCCATTACGCTAACTGCTGGTTCCCTTATTAGATTCTTCTTGAGGCGCTCTTATTTTGAACAGTTCAAAGAGTTCGAATTGTAGATCTTTTTTTTGTTTTTTGAGAAGTTTTTGCTATAGGGCACGTGCACTCGCCAGAAAGACGGAGAGAGACAGAGACAGAAAGCAAGAAATCACCTCCCAGGGGGGATGGCCACACCATAATCCCTTCTCCTCCATTCTCCTCTCGGGATCTGGGGCACACATGCACACGTGCCCGGTGTGAGTTTAAGCCACCAGGTCTGGGACTCGAATCATGGTCAACTACATGGGAGTCCAGTGACATAGCCATTACACTAACTGCTGGTCCCTCATCTGACTTGTTATTGAAGCATGATTACTGTCTTAACTGCTCTAAGTTTTCTCAAGCTCATGCCTATAAAAATAGATTGACTTCAATATCCTGTCTTGCTCTTCCTTCAGTCTTCCATTTATACTGTTCTCCTTGAGATGTTCTGCCCTATCTTTTTTCATGTAACTTTCGAGGTTTACTATTTTTCCTTCCAACTTCAGTTTATTCTTCTCTAGTTTTACACATACTACCTTCTATATTGTTTGCAATAGATGACAACTCCTGCTGAGACTTAGATTCTTTGCCTCAAGATGTACATATTCTGAGGACGCACTTTCCAGTTTTGCTGTAAAGTCATCAACTTTATGTTTTAGCAAATTACTTGAATATCCATTTCAAACAGACTGACTTTTAAATCTCCTTGGAAATGAATGTCTCCATTTTATATTCATTTAAGTTCTATCTTGCCATTTTTAAGAGTTTCTTAAATCTAATTATGTCTTTCTTTAATTCACTATTTTTCTTTATTTCTTGTTTCAAATTATATTTCAGAGATCATTTTATCCCTCTCTTTAACTATTCCTTTTCATCTTCAGATGTTTTCTTTTCTCTTTCTTTTCCTCTAATCTCTCTTCATTTCCAAATGTAGCCAGAAAGGGAAATCTTATTTTATTCCATTTATTAAAGAAAACACTTGAGACTTTCATTCTTCAGATTTTTTTTTTTACTGTGGGTTTAGTCTTTCACCCTTGAGTTTGATGTCCACACTGGGCTTTTCATATATAGCTTTTATTATTATTAAGGTGATTTCCTTTTTTTGCAGTTTGTTGACTTTTTTATCATGTAAAGGTGTTGAATTTTGTCAGATTGTTTTTCTGATGTGATTTTTTTCTTTTATTCTATTAATAAGTATTTTTTTCCTGCGTTAAGCCATCTTTGCATTCCAGAAATTATTCCCACTTCATCATTGTATATAATTGTCTTACGATGCTGCTGAAATAAGTTTACTAATATTTTTTGAGAATTTTTCACATCAGTATTCATTAGGAATATTGGTTTTTAGTTTTCTTTTCCTGTAGTGTCTTTTGTTTTGCTATCAGTGTAATGCTTGACTCCTAATTGTTAGGGTGTATTCACTCTGCTTCAATTTTTTTGAGTAGTTTGAGAAATATTGATGTAGTTTTTGAAAATTATTTGGTAGAAAACACTAGCAAAACTGTCAGATACAAGGAGTTTTTCTATTAATTATTGGTGGTGGGGTATTGTTGTCTACAACTATTATCATTGAATTATCTACGTCTCCCTGTAGGTCTGTCAATTTTTCTTTATATAGTTTGATGTTCTATTATTGGATATATAAATGTTCATGGTTGTTATCTCTCCTTATGTCAAATCTTTTGTTGACATGCAGTATTCTCACTTGTGTAAGTTTTTTGTCTTAAAATAAATTGTGTCTGATATTAATATAGTAACTGCTGCACTGTTTTCGTTACTATTTACATGAAATATTCTTTTGTAACTTTTTATTTCAACCTGTTTGTCTCTTTGCATCTAACATAAGTCTACTCTAGACAGCATATGTTAAAACCTAGCTAAAGCATGAAGTTTAAATCCATTTTGCTAATATCTATCATTGGATTAGAGAATTTGATTTATTTTATTTATATTTAAAATAATTACTTATAAGGAAGGGCTTAAATTTTATCATTTTATTATTTGTTTCTTATATGTCTTTTATCTTCTTTTTTGGTTCTCATTTCCTGCATTACTGTCATCTTTGGTGTTTAGTAGATTTTCTTTATTTTCGTACTGAAACATTTAAATTCCTTTCTTATTTCTTATTAGGTACATTCTTAAGCTATTCTGTTTGTTGTTACCATGGGATTACATTTAATATTCTAACATTATAACACACTAATTTAAATTTATACAAGTTTAACTTAAGTAACACAAGAACTTTGCTCGCTGAATAGTTCTATCCCTTGCAGTTGTTTACATCAAAAATTACATCTTGGGTCCAGCAGATGGCAGAGCACTTATGTCACTGGACTCTCACATGGCCAACAGCGGTACGAATCCTGGACCCGGTGGCTTAAAAACTCATGTCAGGTGGGTGTGCAAGATCTCAGGAGGAGGATGGAGGAGAAGAGATGATGGCATGGCCATCCCCCTGGGAGGTGCGACTTCTTACTTTTCTTCTCACTGTGTCTCTTTCTTTCTCCCCAGCAAGAGCACCCACCCTAAGGCAAAACTTAAAAATAAAATTACATCTTTATACATTGTGTATCAAAAGATAAAAAGTAACACATTTTCTAGTTTGCTAACCGTTTAAGTTATGTAGGAAACAATAGGTGGATTTACAAAGTTCTAATGACGCTAACTTTTAAATTAATAATTATTTTTAACTGTATTATTTTTAAAACATATGGGATTAGAGTTATACATCATTCCATCAATGCTATCAGCTTTGATAATTGCTCATGTGTTTACATTTACTGAGACATTATTATTTTTTTAAATATGTCTTTCAGTTCCTATCTAGAGTTCTTTTATTTCAACCTACAGGACTTTCTTCAGCATGTTTGGCAGGGCCTGTCTGGTGGTAACAAACTCCCTACTATTTTGTTCATCTGGAAGTTTATTATGGGGTTGTAAGGAAAGTCATGACACATTCTTTCATAGAAAAGGTAAGGAAAGTCATGATGCATTCTTTCATAGAAAAAAAAAAATATGCCCTGACTATTTATTTATTTATTTATTTTTTGAGAGGTTTTTGCTACTGGGTCCATGTGCTCACCAGACAAACAGAGAAAGAGATACAGAAAACTAGAAATCACCCCCCAGCGGGGATGGCCACACCACAATCCCTTCTCCTCCACTCTCCTCTTGGGATCTTGGGCACGCAGGCACGCGCGCCTGGCATGAGTTTTACGCCACAGGGTCCGGGACGCAATCCGCGGTCAACTACGTGGGAGTCCAGCGACATAGCCATTATGCTAACTGCTGGTCCCTATGCCATGAATTTTATGACAAACTAATAATTTCTTCCTCTCCTTTTTTTTTTTTTTTTGCTTTTTTCGTTTGTTTATTTTGTAGCATGTTTAATTTATTAGTACATTACAGTCCAGTGTTCAAAGTTTATGATAAGAAATCCTATTACCATGTTTCTAAGGAGTCCTTGGACTTGACCAGTCTCTTCTTTCTTGCCTTTATAATCCTATTTTTGTGTTTAGTTTTCAACAGTTTGATGATAATGTTCTTCAGTGTGGGTATCTTTGAGTTCATCAAGCTCAAAGTTTATTTTAGGATGTTTATATTATTATCTTTCATCAAATCTGGAAATATTTTACAAGTATAATTTAAAATATCCTTTGTACTACTTTCTTGTTCACTTCTCCAGCTGGAATTGTGCAATGTGTATGCTGCTCTGACTGATGGTGTCCTGCAGGTCCCTTAGGCTATGTTCACTTAATTTTTTTTTTTTCTCAAAGGACCTCTGACTCAAAATTTCCATTGTTTGACCTTCAAGTTTACTGATTCTTTTATTTCATCTAGTGAAATCAGATTTTGAGTTGCTTCAGTAAATTCATTTTAGTATTGTACTTTTTACCTCCATAATTTTTGGGGTTTTTTTTAAGGTTATATTTAATATTTCTTTATTGATAGTTCCATTTTGTTCATGCACTATTTTCTCAACTTTGTGCCTTCCTTTGTTCTTTAAGAATCTTTAAGACAGAGTTTTAAAGTCTTTGCCTAATATATTTTTTATAAGATTAAAAAAAAAAAACCAAAAAACCTCTTTTTTTGCTCTAGGGCACATGTGCTCACTGGAGTGAAAGAGACAGAAAGTACAAAATCACACCCTGGGGGCATGGCAACACCACAATCCCTTGTCCTCCATTCTTCTGGGACTTGAGGCATACATGCACACACGCGTCTGGTGTAATTTTCCAGCTGCCAGGTCTAAGATTCAAACTGCAATGGTGACCATGTGAGATCCAGCCACCTTTAACCTCCACGCCACCCACTGGCCCTTTCATAACGCTTCTACAGATCAGATTCTGTTGATTTTGTTTTTCCCCTGTAAGTGATCCATACTTGTTTCTTCACGTGCCTCACAAATTTTGGACATTTAAATCTAATAATGTGGTAATTCTGAAAAACAGATTCACTCCCTTTACAAGGGAGTTTTGTTTCTGTTTGTCCCATGGACCAATCTGGGGTATGAACTTAAGGCCATCTAAGGTCTTTTTCCGACCTGGTGTCCACCTCTGTGCATGTATGCTAACATTATAGTCTTCAATGTCTGATCAAAGAAGGGAAATGAAGAATAAATAAATAAAGGCAAAGGTGCATGCCTTTTAAATTTATTGGATGTCAATTTAGCTGGAGGAGGAGGGACTTTGCAACATTTCCACCCCTGTGTGCAGCAAGAACAATCAAGAATCAAAGCATATTTCCACACTATGTGGAGACTGGGGCCCATTTGACCACCTTAGGTATCACAATGTGTGTTTCATTTGCTCCAGAAATATGTGCACACCGGATTAACATGCTGTGGGATGAGAAATAGGTAGCTACTGCAGTGCTAAAAGCTGAAAGTGACCAAAATGAACCACAATTTATCCTCTGTGGAAAGCTGCTGGTCTGAAAACAGGTGATGAAAACAGGTAGTCTGTAGACACATGCAGAAATGCTCTTCCCTAAGCTACTGTAGCAGGGCTACTGAGAAGCATCTACATACAAAGCAGTATCTGCCTGCTGTTGATGTTTATCTTCAGGTTGTTGTTGATACCCAAAACCCCATACTGCCCAGTATAAGGGCTAAAGGAAGTCACATGGGCTTATCAGACTGTCCCCCCCCCTTTGCCCCTCACCCCCAAAAAAGATCAGAGGAATTATATGGCACCAGTCATTTTCACATCTTCAGATGATTTGCACCCAAAAACAAAAACAGCTGGCTTTGCATTTTGTTTCCTCCTCCCCTATTCTCTTGCATTCTACACCCTTCTCCCACATTTTCTGCCCTTTAAAAGAATAAACCTGGGAACCAGCAGTTAGCGTAATGGCTATGTCGCTGGACTCCCACGTAGCCAACCGCGGTTCGTTTCCCGGACCCGGTGGCTTAAAAACTCACGCCGGGCGCGTGTGCGTGCGTGCCCAAGATCCCGGGAGGAGAATGGAGGAGAAGGGATTGCGGCGTGACCATCCCCCCTGGGGGGTGATTTCTCGCTTTCTGTCTCTATGTCTCTCTCTGTCTGTCTGGCGAGCGCACGCGCCCTTCCGTGAAAATCTCTCAAAAAAAAAATAAATAAAAATAAAAAAAGAATAAACCTGAGGCTGGTACTGGTCACAACTTCTCCATCAGAGAAGCTGTGCCTACCCGATCCTCACTTTTCTATATTCATGTCTTTACGTGTATTTTTTTATTGCATCTATTTCTTATCCACAGCCTTCCCCACTCAGAAAACGTGTTCATGCGGAGCTGATCCCAGCAATCCTCCAAGCCTTCCCCTGAAAGATGCAAGCCTTCGGTAGACTCCAGGGCTTTAAAGATAGTTATTTCAGACAGATTCTGCCATTAGAATTGCTGTCGAGGTGAAGATAGGGATTCCTGTTGCTTCACATTCTGCCATCTTTCCAGAATCTTTGGTTTTAGGCAACGGGGTCTTGTTTTTCTCCTCTGTACCAGGCAGAATTGTCACACGTATGTTTGCCCCTTTGTCCCTCACCTTGTACATGACTTCATACATAGTAGTTGTTTATAAATAATTGAATATATGAATGAAATGTATTCATTCTGAATTACATATCATAGGTTTAATATTCTAGCTTTCTAATCTGAAATATTTGAAAATTTGCATCATTAAAGGTAAATATGTTACTGCTATAATAATCCAGTGTGAATCCCTTTAGCCTTATGAGCGTTTCATGATTCTTGGAGAATTGGCAGCCTTGTCAGAAATCTTCCCATACACCCTCATCTCACCCATTTTTTCCTTTGGTTACAGATTTAATTCTTTTTCCACCTTCTAACAGTGAGTAATTCCATAAGCAAGCTTTTTATAGCCTTCATCTAAATCTTTGTGGGTGGCTAACCTTTGACTGTCATTGTTTGAAAAGTCTCATCAGAAATATCTATTTTCATGACTCTGTTTTAATATCAGACATAATCCAGAAATTAGCATAGCACACATATTTGTTCTGTCAAAATAAAATAATCAGGACCCTGCCTTGCTTATGCTCAACAGAAACACTGTAAATAAAACCAGCGTTGCAGTCGGTCATCTAAAATAACAAAATAGTCTTACTTCTTGAAATATAACCAAGAGTTAAGGCAGGCACGCAAGTAATGTAAAATTTATCTACGTAGGCACAAGAAATTTCATGTGTCTTAAGCCTTTCAGGCTTTCTTTGTATCCTGTCACAGAAAATTGTTCTTGAGTTTAGAAAAGAAAGGGGGTGAATGTAGTGGGAAAGGTTAACTGTATATTCTTCCTTTATAAATTCTGAACTGCATTACACAAGGTATGAGAGGAAGAAGAAAGTCATTTTCTTTCTTTTTTTTTTGGGGGGGGGGGAGAGGTTTTTGCTATAGGGCACATGCGCTTGCCAGACAGACAGAGAGAGACAGAGAGACAGAAAGCGAGAAATAAACCCCCGGGGTGATGGCCACACTGCAATCCTTTCTCCTCCATTCTCCTCTCGGGATCTTGGGCATGCATGCACACACGCCCGGCGTGAGTTTTAAGCTACTGGGTCCGGGATGCGAACCTCAGTCGACTACGTGGGAGTCCAGAGACATAGCCATTACGCTAACTGCTGGTCCCCAAGAAAGGCATTTTCCATTTTCTTGTTTTTAAGTCTCAAGTCATAGTAACCCAACAAATACAGGTAGTTAATGTGTGCTATTCTAAGTTTGTGCTAGATCCTACAAATAAGTAATTGAAGGTCAAAGTTATCTAACACTATGGCTAGAAGGAATTAGTTTCCTTTCATTAAAAATAAACATTTTTCTTACTCCTTTCCTTCCTCCTAAAACTTTTCATTGGGGAACTATGGTAGGAAAATTACCCATGAAAAGCAGGAACTGGGCCAGTAGGTTCTGGTCCTACCTTTCCAGAACTCTACTTCTCTTTTAGTTTTGTTATCCATGCCTCAACCTGCTCAGGTCTGTGAGATACAACCCTTTCTGAATTATAAAACAAACAACAAAGAAAAAACCTTGTACTTTTTTTGTTATTTTGTTTTCCAGTTTGCTAGAGAGTGTGTGCTCTTGCCAGAGAGAGACAGAGAAAAAAAAGAAACAACAATGTATTTAATTCATTTTGGTCTTACTATGTTATTCTCATAGTGAACAGACAATATATATTTGTTTTGCTTTAGAATATTCCTTATTCTTCTCCTAGTTAACAAAACATACCTCATTGTCTGAGGCCTTTGAAAATTCCTCAAAATATATAATGCTTAAAAACTTTTCTCTAGTTCTTTTTAAGATGGATTGCATAGCGGGGCCAGCAGTTACTGTAGTGGCTGTGTCGCTGGTCCTGGACCCGGTGGCTTAAACTCACGCCAGGCGCGTGTGTGTGCATGCCCAAGATCCCAAGAAGAGAATGGAGGAGAAGGGATTGAGGCATGGCCATCCCCCCTGGCGGGTGATTTCTCGCTTTCTGTCTCTATGTCTCTCTCTGTCTGTCTGGTGAGTGCACACGCCCTATAGCGAAAGTCTCTCAAAAGCAAAAACAAAAACAAAAACAAAACTCAGAACTAGTGATTTATAGCAACTATTTTGGTAGGCTTTCATTCTATTGGGACCGGCAGTTAGAGTAATGGCTATGTCGCTGGACTCCCATGTAGTCGACTGCGGTTCAAGTCCCAGAACTGGTGGCTTAAACTCACGCCGGGTGTGTGTGTGTGTGTGCATGCCCAAGATCCCAAGGAGAGAATGGAGGAGAAGGGATTCTGGTATAGCCATCCCCGAGGGCTGATTTCTCGCTTTCTGTCTCTCTGTCTCTCTCTATCTTCCTGGCAAGTACACATGCCCTATAGCAAAAACCTCTCAAAAAAACAAAAGCAAAAAACTCAGCACTACTGATTTATAGCAACTATTTTGGTAGGCTTTGATTCTATCAATCTGATTGTTGCACATTTGAAAATATTTCATTATAGGCACTCACAGTTTGGAATTTCTATCTCTTTGGAATACTCTGTTCTCATGTATCATAATATAATATCTAGTTTTTAATCTTTTCTTAATTGTTTTTTATTAAAGCAGTTCTTCAAACTCATTAAAAGCAAAAAGAAACTGAGGTAGAAATAGAACACTAATGCTTTAAAAGCATCAGATTATTTTTGAAACAAAATTTATCATTTTTTAAATGAAATATGTTGTACTAAAACAAACATGTATGTAAAATTGTATCCAACCTTATTAGCATAAGACTGCCTAAAAACAGTATAACTTTTAGTAATTGATGTTTAGGCTAGACTGATTATTAGCTAGGGAGAACATTCCAAAGAGAATGGTGGAAACAAGGAGTTACTTAAAAAAAAAAGTATTCACATTTAATCATATATATCTTTACAGTGTACAACATTTCTTTTTCTAGCAATACCACATATATCAGTCAAGACAAAGATATTATTGTATACATTGTCATCAGCAAATAACTTCTCATTTTCTTATCACTTAGATGTCCTTTTACTTTGTTTTCCTTTCCTTTTCCCTTCCCTCCCATACTAAATGTTTTTTTCAAATGTTATTGATTCACAAAAGATCTTAATTAAACTAAAAACATGGACAAAGCTAAAATCTCATGACAACTGTAATTTTCTTCTAAAATTTTTTTTTCTCTATCCATTCCCCCTTTTACTAAACAGAGGTATAAACTAACTAATTTGCAAAAAATAAATAAATAAATAAATAAATAAATAAATAAATAAGTTTAGTCTCAATTTGGTCTGTTATTTGCACAAAACCCTGTAAGAATTCAATTTCTGATGCAAAGCAACAATACTATTGTTATTATTGAACTTAAGCAAATAATCATTCTGCCACAAAATAAGAATGCTCACAGATATTTTCCAGTTGCAGAGAGGTCAGGAAGAGAGAAAACGTTATGTTTCAATTCAAAAAAAAATTAACATGTCCCTACTCACAGGACAGTTGAACAGTTTCCTTGGGGAGGGAGTGAGAGAAGAGACAAACACACACATTGGAGACAAAACAAGTGCTGATCAAGTCTTCTGTTTATTGAGGAAGAATGTCAAGTTATATACAGGCTGGGGGCCATTGATTGGTTGCCCGAAATGCAAATAAGGTATGAGTCAGAGGGAGCCAATCAGGTGTCTGATATGGCTCTCTGGGGACTGTTGTTATTGTTTGCTCAAGGAAGAAGTGAAACCCAAAGGTTTCTAAGATGGCAGAGAGCTCTTAAGATGGCTCCCATATGCAGTGCCCTCCACAAACAGATTTCTGAACTTATCAACAATTCAAATGAAAACACAAATTCTTAACTCTGGAAGACAAAGCATAGAAGAAAATCAGTAACATTTTAGTCAAAAGTCATAGAATTCTATTTCATCAGTTCAGTCTCATGGAATTAATCTCTCTTTTATTGAATTTGCAGTTTTACTATGATCTGATCTTTCCATTTACATCCTGGATGTTAACATAGAACATTATTATTGATATTTCTGGACTCCTACCATTAAGTTGGTTATTTTCTTGGTCATTTTTTGTTCTCTTATTTCTGACTGTCTGTGTTTAGTTTTCCTGGTATAGTGCTTCCTTGAGAACTGAAGAGCTGGTCTGGTGTTGGTAAATTCTTTCAGGTTTTGTTTATTTGAGCATATTTTGGGCTTCTCTACCATAAAAAGAAGAATCTTGCCAGATATAGTATTCTTGGCTGAAATTGTTTTCCACCCACACTTGGAATATTTTTCCCATTCTTTCCTTGCTTGCATTGTTTCTGATGAGAGGTCTGATATTAGCCTGATGGAATATCCTTTGAAAGTAACTTGACTTTCTCTCTTGGCAATTTTAGTATCTTGCCTCTATCTATGGTTTTGGTCAATCTAGTTATGATGTGCTTTGGAGAAGATATGGGGTCCTTTGTATTTCTTGAGTCTGGATATTTGAATACTCTCTAGGTTTGGAAAGTTTTCTTCCAGGATTTTGTGGAATAGATCATCAATGCCCTAATTATTAGTTTCTTTACCTTCTGGGATACCAATTATCCAAATGTTTGGTCATCTAATAGTATCTAGTATTACTTGTATGTTATTCTCATTTTATTGGCATTATTTTTTCAACCTTTGGTGAATTTTTCTAGGTCAAAGGTTCTGTCTTCTACATCTGAGGTTTGATCTTCTGCATGATTTAATCAGCTTTTAATACTTTCAAGGGAGGTTTTGATTTCCTGTAAAATACTAGTAATAAAGACTAACTAATTACTAGCTCAAATGACACCAAATCCTGCCTCCCATTTCTGACTACTTCAGTACATCTTATTATTCACTCTTTATTGTATCTGGTTTTCTAGGAAAGATTAGCCACTACAATTTACTTTCCTTTGATTTCCCACATGGCATTCTTTGTTTGATCTTTTTAGAAATTACCTCAAACATCCGTGGAGCCTATTGTAAAAACCCCTTGTGATCTCTCATTCTGAAGGATGACATATAAAAGTACATTGCTCAGAGAAGCTGTTTAAGATGATAGTCCCTGGGAATGTTTTGTCTGTGTTTCTTTCATGGAATTGAGTTACTGGTACTTAATTCAACATAAATGGCAATTTAAAACTGTTTAGGAAAGCTTAATGAGAAAACTTTTGAATAAACAATTTCTATTTCAAAATAAGTAATTTAAAATTGCTTCCACATGCAAATAGAATACAATATTTATAACTTCAAAGAAAATAGAAAAAGTAGTTTGTGAAAAAGACTGTGGCTTAAACTTAATCTCAGTAAAGTATAACTATTTAGTTTTGCTTTATTTGCATGGAATATTTTTAAAGCAATTTATATTCAGATTGACCACCAAAATTCAATCTTATTCATTTTTATGAGAAAACAGTAAAGTACAAGTATGTTACTATCAAAACAAACTAAATATAATTTTTTAAATTTATGACACAAAGAAATGTGAAATTTGAGGGGCTCAAATAATTTTAGACATCAATCTTGAAAACTGTCAGCATTTTACAATGAATAAATAGAAGCACTTGGTATAGGAAAATGGTATTCTTATTGCAGAACTTTTAAAAAGTACTTTTAATACTACAGGGAAAGAAGGAAATAAGGAGAAAAATGAATTAATAAGAAAGAAAATATATACAATAATTTATAGTATATTGGCAGCACTGCTGAAGATAGAATATGATTTAATGTATTTTAATTCAGCCTTTTCTCTCTGCAACACATATCTTTTTATGTCATCTCTACATTAAAACATTCAATGGCTCCCATCATTATTTGGCTTTGTCCAAGATTCTTTAAGTGGCATATGGGAATCTGGCACCTGTTTTCTTTCCATTGCAATTCTCTACCATATACGGAATGCATTTTTTTCTTTAATCCAACCTTACTATGATGAAGATAAATTATTCTGCTTCACTTACCAGTGATGCCATCTGCTGATGGTATTTTTGACAATAATCCATGGTCTTTCTTTGTCTACTTGGAAAACTGTTCACTGTTTAGTACTCAAATGCAACTCTACCTCATCTTGCATAATCTGCCCTTGGGAGAGAGACAATCACTTTCTCCCTTCTACTCTCTGCATGTAGTTCTATCAATTCAGTTATTATAATGTAATTATGAATTTAAAAAGATCTCTCTACTACTCAACTGTCAGCATGCTGAAGGCAGGGTACTCTTAAATCATTGATTCTTTGTAAAGTAAATGATAAAAAATGCTTGTTACATTAATTGAATCTAATCACACTGCTTTCTGTTATGAGTTACTAATGCTTACTGGCTCCATCTATTCACCTGTGATACTTTAATAAAATAATTATGAACCCAAACATTGTCATCCATCTTAGGTAGCCTTGTTTTTAAAACCATGATCTTTAATATTCTGTAACTTCTTTGGAATATATTTCATTCTCCTCTACATATTAATTTAAATATATAATAACCACATGGTTTCTCCATTGAGTGCAATTCAAATTCAGTGAATTCTGACTCTAAAAAGGAGCATAAGCTTTTTGGAAAGCTAGTTAGATGCTAAGCCTGGCAAAACATGACTTTCTGGTTCAAAGACAAATAGTTTTAAAAGGCTAATACTCATGAGACTACTTGGACACAAAAGCATACTCATAAACTATCATTTGATGAATTATATGTCAATAAATCACAATCATGAAAAATAAATTACCCTTTAAGTGTTCATGGGCAGAAAAGGCAAGCTTAAATGCACATAGTTTTTCTCCACACATAACCTGGAAATAAAATAATAATCGTTAAAAATCATAAGATGTCCTGTAATTAGGGTTGCCCTTTATGTTAAATATTTAGGACAGCCAGATTATTAGGAGAAATTAATTTCTGAAATAGATGTACATAGCTATGAATGTTAAATTTTATTATAAAAACTGACTCTTGGGAAAATAATATTGCAGGACTATATTTTGAATATCTAAGGCTTATAGAGCTTTACACTTGGTAAACTTCTTGGAAAAGTTACACAGTTTAAATTGTGCAGAGGGGAGGGAGATCCAGGAAAAATCTCTGTATCTACTTCTCAATTTTCTAAAACTCTTCTGAAAAATGAAGTGCGAAAATATATATACAGTTTAGTTGCTTATTTCTTTGCTCAAAGTAAATACTGACTTAAACACAATAAACCAAACACACACACACCACAAATACAGACACATTCTGTGTATTTGTGAGTGTAGAAGAAAGATGGAAGGCTTTGAGACAAACAATCTTTAACTTGAACAGGCATTATCTATCAACGTCTGGTCCTCTAGCCAAGCTGACACAGCTATCAGTCCTATGAACCCTATTTCTTTAACAAATTATCAAACTTAGGGACATATTACTATGTAATATATAAATAGCTAAACCCTTCCTTCCTTCCTTTCTGTGTTTCCTATAGAGCACATGTGCTCACCAGAGACAGAGAGAGAGAGATGAGAAATCACTTCCTGCCCTAGAAAAGATGGCCTTGCCACACTCCCCTCTCTTCTGGTATCCTCTTGGAATTTTGAACATGCATTCACTCGTGCCCAGCCTGATCTTTAAGCTGCCAAGTTACTGTTCAAACTACAGAGTTGGTCAAGTGGGATCCAGCATCCCAACCTCCATGCCAACCTGTTGGCCCTTATCATTTACTTTTTGCATCAATATGATTGAATATTAACCTCTGTTATTTCAAAAACACATGCCTAAACTGAGCAGTTGTTAGACCTTTATGATAAGAATTTGCAAAAATTTTTGTTTGTCTATTTTATGTATAATTTCTTAGCAATTATATTTGTCTACAAAAGTTTATTTTCTATTCTTCTAGTACTGTAGAAATTCCATAGCTTTATGCAAAATGTTTCTCTGTTTGGAAAGTGTGCTACTTATTTAAGTATGTGTATTATTATTAAGTATGTGTATTTTTTGGATAATATATTAGACCATCAGGACAGTACATTTGTCCATAGAACAAACATTGGAAAATATGCCATGACTTTTCTGACAACCTAATATGAGAGATTTTCAGAAAGGCAATAGAATATTTTTATTATTAACAACCTATGTATATATTTCAAAAATATTTTTGCACCCAAATAAATTCATACATAATTCTATTTTCCACTAACTTTTTGGAGTCCCTTAATATATGTCATAATTTCTTTTAATGACTTTTACTTGCCTAACATCAAGTACCTTTTTTTTCATTTTTCTCCTGTAGCCAAGAGTTGTTGAAACATGTATATTTTCTTTAGAATAGTCTATCTACATCAAAATAGAATTCTCTAGAAGAATAAAATTATTTAAAGTGGAAGATAAATGAAAGAAATAATATGTTGTATGTGCTTATTTATTTCATAAGAAAGAGAGATAAAGAAATGCATCTTCAACAGAATCTTTTGCCAAGAGTCTCCTTGAGCCTCCCCAGATAACCCAGATAGGGGTATGCATAGGCTCACCCTCTCTATGTGGGCCAAACCAGGAACCAGATTTTGTTCTGTGAGGCTTCCAGAATTTCAGAGTGCTGTGCTATCACCGGCCCACCACAACTGGATTCAGATGTGTTGTATTTTACTAAAATAGCAATTATCCTAGACATGGCCTCCCCAATTGAGTTTACATTGCATTTAGATTTACAAAATAACAAACCCATATCCTCAACAATATTTTTTTATTTTTACAATAATGATAGGCAACATTGCATATATTTATCATATACAGCATGATGTTTTGAAGAAAAAAATCTATATATATTTGAAATTGTAAAATCTAGGCAATTAACATATCCATTACCTTACACAGTTATATTCTTTGTGATGAGAACACTTAACTTTTTTTTTTTTAGAGAGGGTGGGGAGGAATGGCCATGCCACAATCCCTTCTCCTCTGTTATCCTCTCAGGATTTTTGGCATGGATGCACACACACCCAGCATGTATTTTAAGCTGCCAGGTCTGGGACTCGAATTGTGGTCGACCACGTCATCCAGCAATGTAGCCATCATGTGCTGATCCTTAGAGCACTTAACATTATGGGTGAAGTATTTACTTAATGTGAAGATTAATGTGTACTTTCACTTTCTGTTTCCACAACTTGCAAATAGCCTTTACAATAGCAAAACGTTTTTGGTAGCATATTATGATGCCTTTGTTGTTCAATGCTGGTTAACATAATTTGGTATTTTTGTCAAAGATGTGATCAGTAAAACAATCAATATCAATTTCTCTACTGTACTTTTCATCCTCCCATCATTCCTGACAGTAAATTGAACTGAGATGGTGTATTTTGCTCATCTACTCTTTCTATCTGATACGGTATCTTTAGATGAGAAATGATATCCTATGTCCCTCCCTGCCCACAAGTGGATGGCCTATGTTCTCTTCTATTTTGAAGGGCTGGTGTAGGATGGCTATGGCACAATAAAGTTGAATAATAACTATAAACCAATATATTAGATAAAAGCTCAATTTTGTTCTCTTTCTAGATCTATATACAATAAATTCTGTCTTATTCATACAATGGCCACAAATTAACCATGGTTTTTAATACATTCTATAGTTTTCTTCTCTGAGTACATACTTATTTCTTTAGAAAAGTAGTTATTTATTGAACTAACATTGTAATTAATGTTCTTTAAATTGCATTGTTACCATAGGCTTTGGAGACTAAGATATTTTCATTTTGGAAGTTTATTTAACTAATAGAAATGAACTATTTGTTGCCTTTTTTTTTTCTTTTGGTATCATTTAGTCAGATTAGACATCAAGAAGTGCTGTGTCTGGTTGTATTTATTCAAGGTATGAGGTGAGGAAGAAGACAGTATTCTTTTATTCTTTTTTTTTTTTTTTTTTTTTGGAGAGATTTTCACTGTAGGGCGCGTGCGCTCGCCAGGCAGACAGAGAGAGACATAGAGACAGAAAGTGAGAAATCACCCCCCAGGGGGGATGGTCACGCCGCAATCCCTTCTCCTCCACTCTCCTCTCGGGATCTTGGGCACGCACGCACAGGCGCCCGGTGTGAGTTTTAAGCCACCGGGTCCGGGACACGAACCGCGGTCGACTACGTGGGAGTCCATGGACAGTATTCTTTAATTAATCTTGAGAGCAGTGATGAGATTGTAATGGTTTTCAGGAAAATTTTGTATCTTAGATGGATAGGTCTTTGCTACCAGACATTTTAAAAAAGATTATATAAAAGAAACCAACTCTACTATATATTTAACTGTATAGTTTTTGGAATCTATTCAGTACACATTGATTTTGGGTATAAACTATGAGAAGTAGTCATGTACTATAATTGACATCTAGGTTTTGTTGTTACTGTTGTTTTGCTGTTCAACCAACTCAAATTTATTGAGTGCCTCCTGATTTTTTCAAGACCAAAAAACATGTTATTTTACAGAATTGTTAAAGTCATCAGCTGCACAGTAGCTGGGCATTGCTGAGGTGAAACCTAGGACGCCTGGGCGGATAGGGAGTCCAGGCCAGCCCTCCTCCCTGGGCACTCAGTCCAGGTGCCCCCAAAACAATATGCCTGTGCCAGGACTCACCCAAGGGAAAGCAATGTCTAGTTATTTTTTCTATTTATTTTTTCATGTAATTGCTCACCAAAAATAGTTTATCTGTGGAATAGTAGCACAAATTTAGTAGCTTTGTTGGTATTTATAATTCCACAGTCAATAAACATGGAACCACCTAGCAGATCTAAACATCTGAAAAGTAATAAAATACTTTTTTTTTTTTGGAGAGAGATTTTTGCTATAGGGCGCATGTGCTTGCCAGACAGACAGAGACAGACAGAAAGCGAGAAATCACCCCCCAGGGGGATGGCCACGCTGCAATCCCTTCTCCTCCATTCTCCTCTCGGTATCTTGTACACGCACATACACACGCCCGGTGTGAGTTTAAGCCACCGGGTCCGGGACTCGAACCGCATTAGACTATGTAGGAGTCCAGAGACATAGCCATTATGCTAACTGCTGGTCCCCAAGTAATATATTACTTTTAATATATTATATACTTTTAATGAGCGAATAGCTCACTTTCAAAATGTGGAGGTTTCTTTCTTTTTTTGTTTTCATTCTAATTTGTCAGATGGTGCATGCACTCACAAGAGAGAGACAAAGAAAGAGAGAGTGAGAGAGGAAAAGCATGCCCCCGATGGGATGGGGAGGTTTATATTTTTGTTATTACATTTTTAAATTCCAGAGTATCTATTTGCTTTTTATAACTTTTAAAAATGTTTTTAAATTTTTATATAATTTAAAAATAATTTTATATGCTTTACACATACATCATTTTTTCTGATTTTCTTTAATTATTGAACTATGCCTTCCATTACCACTTTGGAGATATTCAAGATAGTTGATTTAAAGTATTTGTCTAGTAAATCTGGAAATTTTCAGTACTGATTTATTTTTTTCTCAGTGAATAGGTCATACTTTTCTATTTCATTATATGCATTGTGACTTTTCTGTCCAAAACTGAATAGTTAACTAATATCATGCCATAACTCTGGAAATCAAATTCTCTTCCTTTCCCAAAACTTATTGATTTTGATTGCAGAAGCTGCTGTCATCCTTTTGTTTAGTGCCTTTTTCAAACTATTTTTGCAAGGATTCTGTTGTCATGTGTGGTCGCTGAAGTTTCATTTCCTTTAGGATTTCGAAAGTACTTCTTTTAATGTCAAAGGCAACAAACAAATAAAAAAAAAAAAAAAAAAAAAACCTTTCCTAGGTTTTGCAGATTGCTTTGGTGCTAGAGTATTCCTTCAAAACATTCAGGCTATTTGCAACTCGGTATTAGCCTACACCTCCTGTCCAAATTTTCTGTTGCACCTCCTAATGACTTTATTGTATTTTCATATAGAGAGATCAGCTAGATGTGAAAGTTTATGGTCTTCACAAGTGTTTTGTTCTTTATTTATTTACTTATTCCTCATGAGAGAGGCAGAGAAAAAGGTATAGTAAAATAGGTACCCTCAACAAGGTCTCCACAATCTCCCACCAGACTCAGCTGACCCTGATCATGGTTATACATGCACCTGTGTGCTCAGGGAGGTCATGGGACATGAACCCAGGCTCCTTCCCATGAGGGTCCACTTGCATTACCACAGCACCACCACCTGGCCCCCAAAGTCTTTATTAAGCATGCAGTCTACCCTGGACATGTTCATGACTTTCTAAATCCCCCAGTGTACATAAGCACTTTGGAGCACTCTACTTTCCCAAAGAAACTCTCCCCAACTTTTCTCCTCAAGTTTCACACAGATTAATTTATATCTGTACTATAATCTTATGTCTCATAGACTTGTGGGCTTGTTTTGGCTTTACAATATTTTGAGCTTTTCCAACCTGAGCAAGTTTTGAAATGAACTCTTGCATTAGTTTTCCATCTAATTCCTGGGGAAGTAGAAGAGACAGTCATTTTTCAGTAGGGCCTGTCCTAAACCCTCCAAAACCATGAACTTGGGTCTTAACCCAGAAATGTTATGGGTTATGATTTCAAGAGTACAGCTGAACCAGAAGGAGAATGGAGCAATGACAAGAAAAAACCAAAACCAATTTCTAAATTTTTTTTTTTTTGGTGACATTTTTGCTATAGGGTGAGTGCACTCACTGGAGAGACAGAGAGATACAGAGAAACAGAAAGCAAGAAATCACTCCCTAGGGGAGGATGGCCACCCTGCAATCCTTTCTCCTCCATTCTCCTCCCAGCATTTTGGGCATGCACACACACACACACACACACACACACACACACACACACCTGCCGTGAGTTTAAGCCGTTGGGTCTGGGACTTGAACAGTGCTTGGCCATATAGGAATCCAGTTATATAACTATTGCATCTGCTTTTAAAAGTTATTTTAAAATAACTTTTTCCCATGATTCAACATTTCCTTTATTGCTTTACATTTTTGGTTGTTTTCCAGAGTATGGCAAAGGTGAGTCTAACAGTATCTTTTCCCCTTTTATTTCTCAACTATTCCTATTCTACCATATGGTTGAGGGCTCTATTTTCTGACCAATTCATTTATCCTCCCCATACTTAAGTCTCCTCATTTATAAAATAAAGATAATAACAGTATTTAACTGATATCATTTAAGATATGCTCGATTGTGTTGCTGTAACAAATTATCTCTGAATCTCAGTAGTTTAACACAAAATTATTGATTGTTAGAAGGATGCCCTACTTAAAGTGGTCACTAAGGGAGCCAAGCTATATCTAGAAAACGGTATCCTTAACAGCACAGGGAAAACCTTGCACTGACTATTTAGAATTCAGGACAACACAGATCATTTCCAGCTTTTATAGCCCAAAAAGTGGCCATACTTAAATTCGATTCATGGAGAAGATCCTACCATATACCATGCAAAGGAGAATTAAGTATGGAAAACTACAGTAACTATCATAGTGTCTGTAGGGTTGACATGAAGAATAAATGTTAATATTAATCAGAGGTTTAGAACAACAACCAGTAATAATTACTTGTATTATATAGATAGATAGATAGATAGATGGATGGATGCAGTGTTCATAATTCTGAATTGTTCTATCAGTGATTTAAGAATGTCCAACCATCCACCTCCCCCCTTAAAAAATGACCACTGCACTGTTCTTATCTACAACCTAATTTCACTTAGGCAACTATACTCCTCATATTTCAGTTGTTGCCTGGGGATAACTGAGTATTAAGTGTAAAATGTAACAAAATAATTACAATAAAAGAAAAATGCTATTTTACTATAATCAACATCACTTAAATGCAAATAATAAATATGTGTTTAACAGTATTAAGTCATTAAAAATGGAAAATTTTGGACAGATATTTCCGTAAGTTTAAAATCAAATCAAAACAAAAATTTGTCATGGGAACACCAGCCAGTCATAGATGTTTTGTTGAGAAAAACCATTTACAGCACATCAGAACATGTTTATGTTTTCAGAAATGTTCAGATAAATGCTTCTGCCTTCTACCATATAAATAAATATCTTACATAGTACTATTTATTAACCCAGTAATCCAAAGGAAGTTTTTCATCACCTTACCCGTTCTTAACCAAACAACATTTAGATCTCTATGTTTATTATAAGTTTACATTTGTAATGAGTCTTGTCATGAGTCCCGAGCATCACAAGTAGTTTTTAACTGTTCTTAATAAAGTAACACACTATTAAAACAGAATATAATAGATAAAATACTCTTTGTTCATGGCTGGAGTCGAGGTACTCTGAAATGAAGTTAAGTACCTATTTATAATGCAGCCATATTCAATGCAGTTTTAGCACAGAGCCTACATTTTGAAATACTATGTCCAGTTACAGTACTCAAAAAAAAATCAAGTTTTTCAAAGGATTGTGCCTCAAAAATCACAACTGGCATGGGATCCTTATTGAACAAACCAGAAAATGAATTTACTGCTTGTTGGGTAGTCTTTCTTCTAATTAGTCTCATAAATTTGAGCCATAACTTGCAATGGGTTAAAAATAAATAAATAATTTAAGCCAGAGGATGGCGTGGAGGTTAAAGCATGGGATCCCAAATAGTTGGCTACACTGTTGCATACCTTAAGGAATATGTGCATGTGTATGCATGCACATGCACCCATTACATTAATATATATGTTTTGAGAGTTTTTTGCTATAGGGTGTGTATGCTTGCTTGCCAGAGAGACAGAGACAAAGAAACAAAAAGGGAGAAATCACCCTTCAAGGGAGGATGGCCATGCTGCAATTCCTTCTCCTCCAGTCTCTTCTTGGGATCTTGGGCAAGCACACACACATGCCTGGCATGAGTTTTTAAGCCCCCTGTCTGGGACGCAAACCGTGGTCGACTATGTGGGAGTCAGCGATGCAGCCATTGCTCCATCTGCTGGTAACCAACATTTACATATATTTTTCAGGCTTTTAAAATCAGGGCCACGTTCATCCTTAATGGGATTTTTTGAGGCTAGTTAACTAAAGGAGGTTACTGTTGTAATCACTAAGGACATACAATGTAATACCAATAACATTCATTCAGTTTTAATATGTGATTACATGAGTGCTATATTCCTACGATACAGCTGAGAAAAAATAAGCACAGAGTATAATTCAATTACCCAGTGGCAGCTTTTCAAAAGCAATTTTGATATTGTAAGGCTGCTAAAAATGTCTCTGTCTTCAATGCCTATGTACCAGCTCTATGGATTTCCAATGATTGGAAAGCTAGAAAAAATATATATGCAAACTAATATTAAATTAAAATTTTAATAAGAAAAAAATGCCAAAATAATATTTCATTTTTTAATGTTCCCAAATTATTATTCTGAAAGATTCCAAACCCAGAGAGGGGATGAACAACTAACACTGTCAGTATTCATGTCCTAGATCTATCTGGTATTAACAATTTTACTTTATTACTGTCTTCCCTAAGCAGTATCTTCAATCCATTGGAAAGCAAATCCCAGACATCATGAGATATAATCGCAAAATATTTCAACATGTATATTCTAAATGCTAGGACTGTCATCTATAAGAAGGGCAATTATATTACCATACCCAAGAGCTTTAACTTTGACATAGTAACGTTTAAAAAAAAAAAAGAAAGAAAGAAAGAAAAGAAATTCTGAAACGTATTAATAAGCAAAAAAAAAAAAAAAAAAAAAAAGGGGTCCTTTGGAAAAAAAAAAAGGTGTCCTTTGGTATACCCAGCAATATTGTGTTTACATCTCTGGTAAATTTCTTTTGCTGGCCTATTTTATAACATCTATGGGTTTATAAAATAAGAGATTAACTTGTAGATTTTTTACCTATGCAGATGCAGATTATTTCTGTTTAAAAATAAAATAAAATCCCAGAGCAGCAGATGGTGTAATGGTTATATTGCTGGACTCCCATGTAGTCACCCACTATTCACGTCCTGGACCTGGTGGCTTAAAACTTACACTAGAAGGCACCAGCAGTTAGCGTAATCGCTATGTCGCTGGTTTCCCATGTAGTTGACCGTGGTTCATGTCCCAGACCTGGTGGCTTATATCTCACAGCAGGCGCACGTGCATGCATGCCCAAGATCCTGAGAGGGGAATGGAGGGGAAGGGATTGCGGTGTGGCCATCCCCCCTGGGGGGTGATTTCTCGCTTTCTGTCTCTCTGTCTCTGTCTTTCTGGCAAGCGCACACGCCCTGTAGCAAAAACCTCTCCAAAAAAAAAACAAAAAAAAACCAAAAAACTTACATTAGGCATGTGTGCATGCATGTCCAAATTCCTGGGAGGAGAGCGGAGAAGGTATTGCCATGTCACCATCCCCCCTGCAGAGTGATTTTTTACTTTCTGTTTCTCCATCTCTCTGGTGAGTACATGCACACTATAGGAAAAATATCTCTACAAAAAAAAAATAAATAAATAAAATTGAAAGAAATTCCCAATGTTTATATTTATTGTTCTAATTTTTAATGTTCTCGCTCAGATTTCTCATTCATGGAAGAAATAAATAAACTTTAAAAAGTAGAGCCTAAGTCTGACAGAATATTCTATCATTTAAATGTGTTTGTTTAATTGCAATGAAATTCAGATTACTCAGCCTTGCCAAAAATAATGCAAGTGATATTGTGCCCTTTTCTTATTATAGCAAATTGAATTATTGATAGTTTGCCTCTGTTTTGAAGATGCTAAGCTTGACTGGCAGGGGAAGCTGATTTCTATGGGATTTCTTCATTGTACGGTTACACTTTATTGAATGTATATATCAAGCCATCTGTGGGTTGTCACTTTAAGACAATCTGAAGATCCTCTTCTGCAAAATTTTAGCCAATGAGGGACCAACAGATGGTATATTGGTTATGTCACTGAACTCCCCCATTGCTGACCACAGATCAAGTCCTGAACTAGGCAGCTTGAACTCATTCTGGCTGTGTGTACATACATGCCCCAAATCCCAAGAGGATAATGGAGGAGAAGGGATTGCGGCATGGCCATCCCCCCATGGGGATCTCTCTCTTTCTGTCTCTCTGGTGAGCGTACACGCCCTATAGCAAAAAATGTCTCTAAAAAATTTAGCCAATGATTCATCATGTTCTGATTATTCTTCTTTAATTATTATATGGTGTTTGTAAAACTGATTTTTTTGTTTGTTTGAATTATCAGTATTTGTGGGAAATAGAATTGGTTAAGTGAGTTTAGAAATTGGGTCAAGATATATCTATGAAGATATGCAGACATAGGGGCATAGCATCCAAATGAAAAAGAATGATGACATGTACTTGACTAGAAAACTATTCTCTAATCAAGAGCAGGTATGGAAAAAAAATAAGTAAATACTAAATGTTTTGTCTATTTGTAAAAGCGGTATTTACTTCCACGGATTGAAAAACAATTTTTGTTGAATTCTTTATATTTGTCTTGAGAAACCGGTTGATAAACAGAAATGAAGTTTCCTTTATGTATTGGAAATGTTTCCATGTGCTTGCATGCATGTGCTTATGATCATGTGTGCATATGTGTGTGTGTTTGGAGAAAGCTGTGAAACTTCTTGATGCAGGATTCTATTTTCAAATCGAGGTAAGCTTCATAAATTGGAATCTTTCCCATGTGTAGTGTCATTGCATAAAGTATCTCACCACAGTGTTTGCTTCTGTTTTTATCTTGAGTTAAAATGGAAATACTGTAGGGACTTTAAGAATCCCACATTGGCAAATAGAAAGGTTTGCTTTAAAAATAACCGGTCCGTTATCATCTTTATACTACTTAGAGCACATCTACAAAAGTTACCCATTAGGAAAGGATAAAGGGAATGTGGTGCTGTTTCTCGGTAAATGATCTAGCTTTTGTTTTATTTGCCTTGTACTTTGAACTATTTCTGTATCAAAGCCATGTTTAGTAATGAAAGAGCTTTGGGAGGATTTCTGACTGACAGGTACCATTACTAATAAATTGCCTTGGAATGTAAAAATGTGACCCCTCAGGTGGTTCAGCCACATTGTTTGCAAACTGTGACTAAGTATCAAATTCCAGCTTTTTTACTAAGCACTCACCATGGAACAATACAGTTCCACTTTTTAGTGCTTTGGGACTGATTGGATAGGTCATAATTAGAGATTCAGCTGGGGGTGAATGGAGAAGAATGCACTGTGCAATTGGCTGTAACCAATCTGACCCTGCTTGATCTGCACTCCTTAAAACCCTGTGACCTCCTGTAGCCTCTTGCATGATCCATGCACGGGGTTAGTGCTGCCTCCCTACTGGCTTTTTCATCAGTTGGCTTTTCAGGCCATTATTTGCTTTAGCTAGCCATTTGTTTTGGGCTGTCATAAAGAGCATGTAGGAGTTCAAAGTTTGCCAATCACAGTAAGATAAGTCACTATGTGTGTCTTCGGAAAGAAAGCAAAAAATGCAGTAGAACTTTCTAGAAAATATAGTATTTTGAAATAAGTGCCTATTCAAATTAGGGAAGAACCACAGACAATGGAATAATGGGGAGATAGATATAAGGAGTCAATTTTATAGAATCTGTTATATTGCTAGGATTTGATTACACAAGTTTTGTTTTATCTACTAAGAATTTCTAATAAGATGCAGTTTACAGGTGATCTGTGATCTCGTCTTGAAAGAAAGAAGCTAGAAAACAAACCTGAATGTAAAATATTTTCTTGCCTAATCCAACTATTCATATTGTCATAAGATCGTATTACACAAAATAACGCAGTGAATATAGGGGAAAAGATCATTTTTCAATAAGATATTTGCATGTCTTTAGAAACTAAGGTTTAATAAGTTCAAACCCACTTCACTTTATTCCAGTTGTTTTGTTACCCCAGATGTTAATAGGGTACAGTAATACTGGATTGTTGAAAAAGTCATGATGTGATTTCTATCTTTTCCTGTGTAAAAAAGCATCATAACTTTTACAATGACCCAATATATCATTATACCTGAATATCAGTATTGTAAAAAATGAATGCAGTTATAGTAGTAGTAAATTTTTATTCAAATAAGTTTGATATAAAAGACTAGTTTGGCTGATATTTTGGAAATATCACACACAATAGAAGTGACAGAACATATAGAATCATAGTGCTAGGAGGTAGAAAACACCCAGAATTCTATTATCCCTGAGAGGTGAATTTTTTCTAACAATAAAGTGTCATATCATGTCCCATTCAAGTTTATGTTTTAGTAACCATGCTTCTACTTTATCCCTTAAACATATTTGGCTGTTAAATAGAAATTAATAAGAACAATCATCTTGCAACATTATAAAATAATGTAGGTTACTACCGATTTTCTCCTTTTCTGGAAATAAGTATCACAGAGTAGGGGAAAAAGGCTCCACCTCTCTGTTGCTGTTTTGAAATATGTTTAGCTTTCTGTGCAGGCTCATAGATACACACTCACACGCACATGCATAAATACACCTGCTCGTAAACATTTGTGAATACACTGACCTATAGAGTCTGAATTCTGCTATCTGAAATCTTCAGTTTGGAGCAATGAAAATTAAAGCCCCTCAAGAAAAGACTGAAAAAAGTTCTAACAGTTGCCGCTGTGTCAGTATAAAGCTGGTTTCTTAGGTACACATATCCTGGGAAAATAGTTGAATGGCTCTTAAGAGTACAAGTGTGGAGAAACACAAATACTTTTGAGTGCTCTAAAGGTATAGGGTTAAATGTTCCCCCAAGCCATTTGCCATTTCCGTGTTAATTTGGTTTGTAGAAACATATAATTAGAATCTCTAATACCTGCATTTTTCTTTTCTCGGTGAGAAAAACATGTGGTCGGGCAATGAATACACTGGAAATGGAGCCCTTTGTGGGGTGGCTTTACATTCTTGCTGAAGTGCCACAACTGCTATGTTTCCAACAGAAAACAAAGAAAAATAACACTTTATTCCTTTATTGGAAACTAGCACCTTTCCTTAAAACTAAAATAGGTGCTTTCATGTAGCACAAGTAATTTTCTCCTTTACAGGTGTTGAACAAAGTAGCCTGGGGAGTGTACAATCTAGGATGGGAATTAAATCCAGGTTTCTTGCTTAATAGTATAATATATAACCATATAGTCACAGGACCAACATTAAAGGCGCCTTGTAAATCTCAAAAATTATAGAAGAAAAGTGCCTTCTGATGAACAACCACAATCACTGCTTGCAAAATTATAATACTTATTGTGTTTATATAGAGAGGCATTTATTTATAATATGCATGTGGCTCATTTATAAAAAGTATAAATATTCCTGTAAAATTGAGTTTTCCTTATTAGCAAACCACTAATCATAAAATATAAGAAGATAAACTTAGTTTACTTTTATTGATTCTTATACAGGAATAAAAACTATTCAACAGTCTTGTATTTTCACTTAATTTTGGTCTTTAAGATCAATTTAGGGACCAGCAGATGACAAAATGGTTATATCACTGGACTCCCAAGTAGTCAACCTGGACCCAGTGGGTTACAACTCAGGCCTGGTGCATGTGTGTGGGTGTCCAGAATCCCTAGAGGAGAATGGAAGAAAAAGGATTGTGGTGTGGCCATTTCCCCTGGAGGGGTGATATATCACTTTATTTTTTTCTCTCTCTCCAGCAAATGCATGCACGCTATAGCAAAAATGTCTCTCTTAATAAAAAAATAATAACAATTTAAAAATCAGTTATACTGTAACTAATGCTACTCTGTATCATTCCATTTAATCAGTAATTTTCCAAACAGAAAATAATTAAAACTTTTGAGTTAAAATTATATAAAATTTTTATTTACATTTCTTTTTTTTTTTTTTCTGTTTTTGAGAGGTTTTTGCTATAGGGTGCATGCGTTCGCCAGACAGACAGAGACAGACAAGAGAGACAGAAAGTGAGAAATCACCCCCCAGGGGGGATGGCCACACCGCAATCCCTTCTCCTCCATTCTCCTCTATCAATTTAGGGACCAGCAGATGACAAAATGGTTATATCACTGGACTCCCAAGTAGTCAACCTGGACCCAGTGGGTTACAACTCAGGCCTGGTGCATGTGTGTGGGTGTCCAGAATCCCTAGAGGAGAATGGAAGAAAAAGGATTGTGGTGTGGCCATTTCCCCTGGAGGGGTGATATATCACTTTATTTTTTTCTCTCTCTCCAGCAAATGCATGCACGCTATAGCAAAAATGTCTCTCTTAATAAAAAAATAATAACAATTTAAAAATCAGTTATACTGTAACTAATGCTACTCTGTATCATTCCATTTAATCAGTAATTTTCCAAACAGAAAATAATTAAAACTTTTGAGTTAAAATTATATAAAATTTTTATTTACATTTCTTTTTTTTTTTTTTCTGTTTTTGAGAGGTTTTTGCTATAGGGTGCATGCGTTCGCCAGACAGACAGAGACAGACAAGAGAGACAGAAAGTGAGAAATCACCCCCCAGGGGGGATGGCCACACCGCAATCCCTTCTCCTCCATTCTCCTCTCAGGATCTTGGGCACACACGCACACCCGCCCAGCGTGAGTTTAAGCCACCGGGTCCGGGACTCAAACTACATGAGAGTCCAGTGACATAGCCATTATGCCAACTGTTGGTCCCAAGGGAAAAAAAAAATTCTAAGAGGAGAATAATCAGGAATGTCACATGCCAGAATGATATTAATCAGTGAAAAGTGAAAAAAAGCCATGAGACACATTTATGCTAAGTGAAACAGCATAAAGCTTCTCGTCTAGGTTTTGGGAAACTGCATGCACAGATTAAATGCTAGCTTTTGTTACTTTTGGTCATGTGGGGTGGAAGGGAAGTCACTTTTGGAGTGGATAGGAAAGTGAGGAAGTAGTCGAATTATACATGTTTAAAACATGAGAAACAGGAATCGGAAAAAACCTAGTCAAAGTATCTTTTAGCTGCGGGCAAATAAGTGACATGGTACCCACATGACTAACTCTGTGATTCAGGTCCCAGGCCCATCAGTTTGAAAAATGCCCCAGATGTTTGTGTATGCCTGCTCAAAATACTGAGAGGGGAATGGAGAAGTGATTGTAGTGTTACTATCGCTGCAGGGCTCAGGGGGTTGTGGGGCAGGTGATTTCTCATCCCTCTATGTCTGCCTCTGTTTCTCTTCAACAAATCCATGCACCCTATAGCCAAAAATAAACAAATAAAAAGTTTACAGTTGGTTTGTTAATTTGCTTATTTTCACTCTTCAAAATCAGATTGGCTGGTCATTAGAAAAAATAATCGGGACCAGTAGGTGGTGTGGTGGTCAAAGTGCTGAATTCCCACATGGCTGACTATTGGTCAAGACTTGCTTTCTTACTTTCCTTTTCTCTCTCTCTCTGGTCAGATTTAAAAAAAAAAAAAAAAAAGTAATAAAATTTTGAAAAGAAAATCATGGAGCCAGCAAGTGGTGTGGTGTTTAAGGTGCTGAACTTCCACATGTCTGACCGCATTTTGAATCTTGGGCCAGGTGGCTTGCTATCTTACTTTTCCTTTCTCTCTCTCTGGTCAAATTTAAAAATAATAGTAGCAAATATAATTAAATAAAGAAAATAATTCTTAAAAAAATGAAATTCAAATAAGACATAAACTGTCTTGCACAATGACTGCTATACTGGTACAAAGGGGAAGCGATACTCAGAGCCAGTCAGTGATATGTTGGTTAAAGATGCTGGACTCCCACATGGTCAACTGTGGTTCAAGTTCTGAACCTGGCAGCTTGCTCGCTCGCTTTCTCTCTCATTGGTAAGCACATGTGCCTTACAGCAAATTAAATAACAATAATAATAAATGAAATATATGAATATTCTTTTAGAATTACTTATTAATTTTATTTATTTATTAATTTCTCATTTTAATTTGGCCAGG
>NW_006160124.1:3268696-3270393 GCF_000334495.1 Tupaia belangeri chinensis
GAAGAAAAGAAAAAAGCAACCCACCATGCCTGGGACTCGAACCATGTGGGAATGACCAGTGCCTTAACCACCATGTCACCTGCCAGCCCCAAAATTAAATAATTCTAAAAACATAGGTAATGAAGAAAAAAATAAAAGGGAATTAATATTTTCCTTTACCATGCTCCATACCCAGTTTTATAAGCTTGCAGGATATATGTCATTTGTCACACACAAACACACACAAATGGTCCAAATTCCACTCTCCTAGTAATAGTACGTTATTCTTTTTCTTTTCTTTCTTTCTTTCTTTCTTTCTTTCATTTTTTTAAAGAATTATTGATTTGTGGCTAGCAAATGGTGTAGCAGTTACATCACTGGACTTTCACATGGTCGACCACGGTTTGAGTCCTGGACCCAGTGGCTTGAGACTCATGCCAGGTCTGGGTGTGTGCATGCCCAAGGTACTGGGAGAAGAAGGGATTGCAATGTGGCCACCCCACCTGGGGTGGGAGGAAGGATTTATCACTTTCCCTCTTACTGTCTCTGTTTTTGTTTCTGTCTCTTTCTCTGGTGAGCACATAACCCTATGGCAAAAACCTCTCAAAAAAATATTTATTTATTTTATTTATTATTATTATTAATTTTTAATTTGCTACTGGGCACATTCTCTCACCAGAGAAAGACAGAGAGAGAGAGAGAGAGAGAGAAAGGGAGAAAGCAAGCTGTCATGTCAGAGACTCGAACCACAGGCAGCCATGTGGGAGTCTAACACTTTACCCACCATGCCATCTGCTGGCCTGGCCTATTATTCTAGTATGTTGATTTATGTATAAAGAAACTAAGGTTTACAGAGGTAACTAAACCTTTCAAACTTTCCCCTAGATGGTTTGATCTGACTGTTCACAGTGCCTTATTACATATTAGACACTATCTATGCCTATGCTGCTTATGTATATATAAAGCAAAATGGAAAAAGTTCATGGGGTTTACAGTGAGAAAGTTTACAGAAATTATTTTCAGAGTAATGTCAGGCATTTCAAAGGCAATTAAACACTCAGCTGCGCATGGCAGCATGGGCCTGTAGTCCCTACTCAGCAAAGGCTGAGGCATGTGGAACATAAGTTCTAGGACAACCTGTAATACCTCAAAAGCCTGTCTTTTTAAAAAAATAAAAATAAAAGAAACTCTCAATAAAAGTCTATTAGTAGCTGACTGATACTTTTCACATCATTTTTATATATTACAGATTTTATCAAAACTAGACAAAGTAACAAACATGGTAAAGTAGATTACTATTATTTGGTATCATAAGCATATAGAATTACATTAGCTTTGTAAAATTTTGAATTTATGACCTGGTGGTTTGTTTTGCATACTTTATAAAAATTGCATTACAGGGCCAGCCAGAAGTGCAGTGGTGAAGGTCGCTGGATCTTTCATGGCCAACAGTGTGGTTTGTGTCCTGGACCCAAAGGCTTGAAAACCACACCAGGCACATGTGAATGTGTGCCCAAAATCCCAAAAGGAAAATAGAGGAAATGGGACTGTGATGTAGCCAATCCCCCTGGGGTGTGATTTCTCACTTTCTCTCTCTTTCTCTGATGAGCACATATACCCTATAGCAAAAAAAAAAAAAGTACATGTTTACTTCTCTTTAATGAAAACAATTTGCTCTAAGTCTAAAAATCTATGAATGTTTTCCTGCCACCTGGCCT
>NW_006160124.1:3272509-3290704 GCF_000334495.1 Tupaia belangeri chinensis
TGATTCCTGGACCCAGTGGCTTGAGACTCATGCCAGGTCTGGGTGTGTGCATGCCCAAGGTACTGGGAGAAGAAGGGATTGCAATGTGGCCACCCCACCTGGGGTGGGAGGAAGGATTTATCACTTTCCCTCTTACTGTCTCTGTTTTTGTTTCTGTCTCTTTCTCTGGTGAGCACATAACCCTATGGCAAAAACCTCTCAAAAAAATATTTATTTATTTTATTTATTATTATTATTAATTTTTAATTTGCTACTGGGCACATTCTCTCACCAGAGAAAGACAGAGAGAGAGAGAGAGAGAGAGAAAGGGAGAAAGCAAGCTGTCATGTCAGAGACTCGAACCACAGGCAGCCATGTGGGAGTCTAACACTTTACCCACCATGCCATCTGCTGGCCTGGCCTATTATTCTAGTATGTTGATTTATGTATAAAGAAACTAAGGTTTACAGAGGTAACTAAACCTTTCAAACTTTCCCCTAGATGGTTTGATCTGACTGTTCACAGTGCCTTATTACATATTAGACACTATCTATGCCTATGCTGCTTATGTATATATAAAGCAAAATGGAAAAAGTTCATGGGGTTTACAGTGAGAAAGTTTACAGAAATTATTTTCAGAGTAATGTCAGGCATTTCAAAGGCAATTAAACACTCAGCTGCGCATGGCAGCATGGGCCTGTAGTCCCTACTCAGCAAAGGCTGAGGCATGTGGAACATAAGTTCTAGGACAACCTGTAATACCTCAAAAGCCTGTCTTTTTAAAAAAATAAAAATAAAAGAAACTCTCAATAAAAGTCTATTAGTAGCTGACTGATACTTTTCACATCATTTTTATATATTACAGATTTTATCAAAACTAGACAAAGTAACAAACATGGTAAAGTAGATTACTATTATTTGGTATCATAAGCATATAGAATTACATTAGCTTTGTAAAATTTTGAATTTATGACCTGGTGGTTTGTTTTGCATACTTTATAAAAATTGCATTACAGGGCCAGCCAGAAGTGCAGTGGTGAAGGTCGCTGGATCTTTCATGGCCAACAGTGTGGTTTGTGTCCTGGACCCAAAGGCTTGAAAACCACACCAGGCACATGTGAATGTGTGCCCAAAATCCCAAAAGGAAAATAGAGGAAATGGGACTGTGATGTAGCCAATCCCCCTGGGGTGTGATTTCTCACTTTCTCTCTCTTTCTCTGATGAGCACATATACCCTATAGCAAAAAAAAAAATTTTAAAATATAAAATCATCAAGATTTTAGAAATCTCAAACTGTAACTGTCAGTTACTATAATGTTGTCATTTATAGAGCTGTGTGCTATAGAATGCCATAAATCATACACTCTTGTTAACTTACGTTGGAATGTGATTAAAATTCATCAAAATTATGCATAATATATGCCAATTCCTTATTAAAAATGAATTGCCCTGCCAAAAATATATCCTTATAATAAATCTAATGAGGTAAATACTACCATCCTAAGGGAACGAAGGATAAGAGTGTGGGTCCTGATATCTTTGAACTCTGGAAATAAGACAAAGATTATATAAATAGAAATAATTTTTTCTTGTTCTTTTTTCTTACATGTCAGTTTTCAACCAGGAATTATTTCTCAGCTACATATATTAAACATTTGGAATTTTGTTTAAAGAAGTCAGTAGAAAATAAATTCTTTTCCTCATTGTTTGCCTGAAAATATATATTTTATTTTACCTTGGTTCTTGAAAAATAGTAGTCTTACTTTCAGCTTATTGAAGTTATTATTATAGTGTCTTCTGATTTCAGTTTTGCTGCCAAGATACCAGTCTATTGTTATTCTATTACAAAAGATATGTCTTTTCTTGCTACTTCAAAGTTTTCATTTTGTTCCTCAGGTTTTATTAACTTTTTACATTATAATATCATTGCAATTATAATTCTAATACCATTATATATTATATTTCTTTAATATATCTTGCTAAGCATTTGTTTTCATTTACCTTGCTAATGGTTTCTTGATCTTTTTCTGATATAAAAAATAGATGGTTTATATTTATTATGTAAAATTATATGAATAATTTTTAAATTATATGAATAATTTTACAATTCATAATTATATTTAAAGTTCACATTTACAATAGATTTTTTATATTTTTAAATATTTTTTAGAGTTGTTTACTATAGGGCGTGTGTGCTTGCTATAGAGAGACAAGAAACTATGAGAGGGAAAGTGAGAAATCACCCCCCAGGAGAGATGGCCATGCCACGATCCCTTCTTCATTCTCCTCCTGGGATCTTGGACTTGTACACGCATGCGCCTGGTGTGATTTTTCAAGCCATCATGTCTGGAACTTGAACCATTATCAGCCGTGTGAGAGTCCAGCAACATACACTATATGCTGGCCTCAATTTTATTTTAAAGTATTGTCTTTTATCTATTCTGCTAGTCTTTTTATTCTGAAATTTCAACGTGATTTATTTTAACTTCAGTCAGTTTACTTTCTGTCTCATAACCGGTATTTAATATTTTTAACTATAGTCACATGTCGCTTAACAACAGGGAGGCTCTGAGAATCACTAAGTGATTTAATCATGGTGTGAACATCACAGAATGCCCTTATGCAAACCAGATGGTATAGCCTACTACACACTAGAGTGTATTGCGTAGCCTATTGTTCTTACACTGCAAACTTGTTTTGCATGTTACCATGCTGAAGATTGCAACAATTATAACACAATAGTAAGGATTTGTATATGGAAACATATCTAAACATAAAGTACAGTACAAATGTGATATAAAGATAAAATAAAGGTGCACTTGGTGTGGGACACTAACCTTGAATGGAGCTTTCGTGATAGGAAGTAGCTCTGGGGGAATCAGTGAGTGAGTGATGAGTGAACATGAAGGCCTACAACTTTCCTGCACAATACTGTCGACTTTATAAACATGGTGCACTCCATTTATAAAATTCTTTCTTCAATGACTTTGTTATCATGTTTTATTTTATTTATTTTTAATAGAGAGATTTTTGCTATAGGGCATGTGTACTCACTGGAAAGACAGAGACAGAGAGACAAAAAGTGAAAAATCATCCTCTCGGGGATGGCCATACGGCAATTCTCCTCTTGGGATCTTGGGCACATACTCACACATATGCCTGTCATGACTTTAAACTGTGGGGTCCAAGACTTGAACCATGGTCAACTCCATGGGTGCCTAGTGACGTAAACATTATGGCATCAGCTGGTTCCATCATTTCTTATTTTATAAACTTAATTTTTTAAACTTTGAAATTCATAATATTATTTTAAGCAACAAACACATTGTACCGCTGTACAAAATAGTTTTCTTTATATTCTTATTTTATAAGTTTTCTATTTTCAAAACTCTACATTATTTATATATTTTTTTAACTTTTTGGTTAAAAGCAAAGATAAAAACACAAGTTAGTCTGGCTCTACATGGAGTCAAGATTCAATATCACTGTCTTCCACCTCCACATCTTGTCTTATTGGAAGGGTGGTGTTGAACAAGCATGATCTAAATAAAGTGCAGAACAAAATGATATAGTCAAGAGATGCAGAAAACATGGGACCAGCAGTTAGCATAATGACTATGTCACTGGACTCCCATGTAGTCGACCGTGGTTCGCATCCCAGACCCGGTGGCTTAAAACTCACACCGGGCGCGTGTGTGTGCATGCCCAAGACCCCGAGAGGAGAATGGAGGAGAAGGGATTGCCGCATGGCCATCCCCCTGGGGGGGTGATTTCTTGCTTTCTGTCTCTCTGTCTCGCTCTGTCTGTCTGGCGAGTGCACAGGCCCTATAGCAAAAATCTCTCAACATAAATAAAAAAAAGAGAGAGAAATGCAGGAAACAAAAGATGTTTGAATCTACTACCAGTGCACCATGGTATACTGTTGTATGCATACCTTTTTTTAATAAGCAGAAATAATATCTAAAAAAGCAGTAAAAATATAGTAAATACATAAAGCAGTAGCATAACCTTTTATCATCATTTTCAGATATAATGTGTCATATATAATTGTGCTATACTTTTTCTTTTTTAGGTTTTTGCCATAGGGTATGTACACTCACTGGAAAGGGACAGATAGAGAGAAAGTGAGAAATCAGCCCCCAAGAAGACAGCCACGGCTCAATCACTTCTCCTCTTGGGATTTTCGGCACCTACACATATTCACGTGGCTTGATTTTCAAACCTCTGAGTCCAGAACTTGAACTGTGGTTGGCCATATGGGAATTCAGTGCCTTCACCACCACACCACCTGCCGCCCCTGTGCCATATCCTTATACAACTGGCATAGCAGAAATTTCATACACCTTCAAACATGTGAGTCAAGTGGTGCGATATGAATTTTTTCCAGCTCCATGATATTCCTTTTTTTGAGAGAGAGAAAGATTTTTTGCTATAGGGCACATGTGCTTGCCAGAGAGACAGGGAGAGACAGAAAGTCGGAAATCACCCCCCAGGAGGTTTGGCCATGCCACAAACCCTTCTCACCATTCTCCTCTTGAGATTTTGCGGACACATGCACATGTGCCCTGCGTGAGTTTTAAGCCACCAGATCTAGTACTCGAAACTGCGGTCAACTACATGGGAGTCCAGCGACATAGCCACAATGCCATCTGCTGTTCCCAAGCTCCATTGTATTCTCATGGGACTACTGCTGTGTATGCTGTCCATTGTTAGCTAAAACATTATATGATGCAAGCCTGTATTTCTTTCTGTGAATTGATCCATGAATAATATTTTTAATTTGTCTCCTAGTTCTTGATTCTTCTTTAAAGCATTAGTTATATTTTAAAATAATTATTATTTTATTTTATTTATTATTATTATTTTTATTTAATTTGACCTGAACAAGAGGAAAAAAAGGAAAGTGACAAAGTAAACTGCCAGGTCCAGGACCCGAACCATAGTTAGCCATGTGGGAGTCCAGCACCCTAACCACCATGCCACCTGCTATCCCCAAGCATTATTCATTTTAATTTCAGTTTCTTTTTCTATTTCTAAAACTTCCATAAGATTCTTTTAAAAATCGACACAGTTATTTTATATCTCTTCCTCCTCACTCAAATGTTAAAATATTTTATTTCCTGAAATATAAAACACATGCATATTTAAATTATGTTTTATATATCTAACATGGGAGGTCTCTGCAGCTGTCCTGCTAGTTTTCACTAATGTACTTTTCCCCTATGAGTTTCTTGATTTCTATCTGTGCATAGATTTCTGAATTAACGTTAAGATTTTCAGTGCAGATTTTGTGTTAACATTTGTTAATTTTCTGGGGGACCCCCCCCACCACTACCTGAGTTACGTAAAGTTGAGCATTAAATCTGCATAAAGATTCTGTCTATAAGATCTCAAAGGACAATTTTCCCTATCACACAACACTAGTAGTGCAGGAAGTTTCTGTACCAACCCTTTTACTGGGGGTTTATTGCAGGTGTAATCCTATGGAAACCCAGCTGTATAGAGCAGTCTCCCATTATATCCCTACTTTAATCAGTCCAAGCTTTTTTTGTTTTGTTTTGCCAGAAAGAGAGAGATAGGCACAATGAGAAGGAAAGTGAGAAAGCACTCCCCAGTGGGGATGACCATCCCACAATCCCTTCTCTCCCATCCTCCTCCTGGGATCTGGGTCATTCGCACATACATGCCTGGCATGATTTTTAAGCCACTGGGTCCAGGACTCAAACGGCGGTTGGCTATGTGAGAGTTCAGCAATGTAACCGCTGTGTCATCTGCTGGCCCCATGCCCAAGGCTTTATCTTGCGTCTTTTTCATTAACAGCCTTCAAAATAAAGACCTAAAATCCCATTAGTTTAGGGCATCAGCATAGGGAGAAAACTGGCTTTTGAGCACACCTAATTCCTGGGGTTTCACTTTGACTATTTTGGCTTCTATGGATATTTTATTTCCATTCTGGAAAGACATTTTAAAGAGATATTTGCTACATTTATATAGCTTACTTTCTATTTTTCATTGCAAGGTCTATTTGCAATTTTGTCTACTAATTGCCAACAGTAAAATTGTATCTGTATTATTTTCAAAATTCTAGTTGCATATCCTTATGTTCTTACATGGGAACATTACTTTTTTATATTAAAGCTGTAAGTTTTAGTTTTTGGGTTTTTTTCTTTGTAATTTTGCCAGAAGGTGCATGCACTTGTTAGAAGAGAGATAGAAAGTGAGAAAGCACCCTCCAAAGTGGCATGGCCATGCTGCAGTCCCTTCTCCATTTTTCCATACTATTGGAATATGGGATATACATTCATACATGTCTAGTGTGTTTTAAAGCTGCCATTCCAAAACTCAAATCACCTGGTCCACCATGTGGGATTTGGTTGCCCCAATCACCAGACCAGAAAACCAGCCTGGTTTCAATTTCAAAAAGATTCTTTTGTGGGGCCGTCACATGGCATGGAGGTTAAGCTGGATCCCATATGGCCAAGTTTATGGTTCAAGTCCCAGACTCAGCAGTTTGAGAATTATGCTGGGCACATGTATTCTCATGCCCAAAACTGTGAGAGGGGAGTGTAGGAGAAGAAATCGTGGCATGACCATCTCCCCTTGGGGCTGACTGCCTGCTTTTCCTCTCCCCCCTCATTGTATCTCTCTCTGGCAAGTGCACACATACTATAGCAAAAGTTAAAAAGAAACAAGAAAAAAGTTGCATTTGTTGTTTCAGCCAGCAACTGTGACTTTCATACTGATACTGGGCCTTTTGTCAGAACTAACGTAAGAGGCAAATTAATGATTGGATATAAATATATTTATGAAATCGACTTCTAGTATTTATATAAAACAGGCCTGTGCATTATATACCATAGAAATAGCATCCTAATTTTGTCCTAACTATTCTTTAAAGATTAGTAAACAATTTACAGAATGCTAAGACTTACTGATTCTGCTTAGATCAGTTTGGTAAGTTCCTCATATCCTAATCACATGGTGCACATGCGGTTAAGTAAGGATTACTGGTCTGTCACCACTTAGCTGTTAAAGAGACTTTAAACTGAAAGTAACAGTATACCTGACCAACAGCAGTTGTATGATAAAATGTTATTTATTGTTTGTTTAAAAATACAGATCACCTAGCAACTAAGAACACATGTGTACCTATTTTCTTTTTAATTCCTAGGAAACTATTCTGTGGTCAGAAAAGTCATGGTGTATTTCTCTGTTTTTCTATGCAAACATGCAGCACTGACTGCCAACAAACTGATACTTGTCCTCATCCTTGCAATTTTTGACCAATGGTATTCATAGCTCTAGTAATCAAATCTGCAAAGCGGAAACAAAGGGGAATGACACCAGCTAACCTTTTTTAATTTTTTTCCCGAGTTTTATCTTTTCAGCAAATTCTCTTTTGAACAAGATACTTCTTAAGTTACTTTATTCAAAACTGGGACACATAACTATTTCTGGCTCCAAGAAAGAAGAGAGGAATGAGCTCTCCTGGAAACTGATAAAGTGAAAGGAAGTTGGAACAGAGTGTATGAAGCAAACCGATAATATTTACAATAGTTCCACCTCTGTACTCACGTTACATGCAAGACACCTCTTGCACAAGGGAGACCACCCCAAAGTCTGATCCATTTATCACCTATGACTCCATTTCTAAGATATGTAGAGGGTCCGTAGATAGCATAGCAGTTAAGTCGCTAGACTTCCACATTGCTGACTAAAGTTCAAGTCCCAGACCTGGTGACTTGAATATCACTCTGGGCATTTGTGCATGCATGCCCAAGATCAAGGAAGAAAAAGGGATTGTGGTGTGGCCAATCCCACTTGAGGGATGATTTCTAACTTTCCCTCTCACTGTCTCTCTCAGAAGACATTATTCCCTGATGGTTAGGTGTGACTAATTAATGATCTAGAGATTCATGGATAAAATAGAAGACAACTGCCTGTAACACACACACTATATATATATATATATATAATTACAGAGAACAAACACTGTACCTTTTTTATGTTAAAGATAAACAACTACAAACATGCAGTACTATTTTTTTCCATTTTTTAGAGAGGTTTTTGCTATAGAACACTGTGCTCGCCAGACAGACAGAGAGCGACAGAGAGACAGAAAGCGAGAAATCACCCTCCCAGGGGGGATGGCCATGCCGCAATCCCTTCTCCTCCATTCTCCTCTCAGGATCTTGGGCACACATGCACACACGCCCGACGTGTGTTTAAGCCACAGGGTCTGGGTCTTGAACCGTGGTCGACAAAGTGGGAGTCCAGTGACATAGCCATGACGCTAACTGCTGGTTCCCAGTAAGTATTATTGACAGCACATATTTCCCATTCTAGACGGTAATGGTAGGAAATTCTGTCCTGGCATTGAAGTAAGTTTCCTGATTAGCCCATCTAACTGTCTGTGCTCCTGTTCCAAAATCTTTATTTCAGTCAACAAGAGAACATCTTGCCCATTTTCCTTCTCATCAATACCTGAATTAGACATTAGGGTGGGTGCTCCTCTTGCCCCCTCTTGGAGGCATCCCTATTTGGGGATCCCCCTTCTCACTAATGCAGGCTTGAAAGCCCAGGGATTTCCACAGATATTTTCCAGCCAGATTCAGTATTTTTGTTGCCAATACATTTATCTCAAGTTTTAGTAGGTTCTAGTCTATTCATTTTCAGTCAATTTCATACATTTGCATCTATGGCCAAAATAACTGGCTTAGACACAGCCTGTAAGCTTGGATAGTTAGGCATGACCTACAAGTGAATCTTTGCTAGGAAGTTTTCTTCCTCATGAAAAGTGCTGAGAAAATGAGGTACCAATCAAATTTCCTATTAAGGCTATTTCTATGTTTGCACTATAACAACTCCAACTTGGCAGAAAGAGGTTGACTTGTCTAACCCTGCCAAGCTCCAGATTATGAGGCTGGACTCTCAGTTACCCTAAATTATGACTCACAGGCAGAGTGCCTATCTTAATAAAGGCATGCTTTCTTTCCTCTTTGCTTTCAAATTGGCCACTTAAGTTCTACCTTTTATTCTCTTTTATCATTTCTTCCCTTCCCCCCACAAGAGACTCAAAAAGTCACTAAATACAAGTCAACATTCTGGTTTTTAAGTTCTCATTCACCAGCAGTTCAGCCTGTATGAACACATGGTCAACCTTCCAGAATAATTCAGACAGCACTTTGGCAAAACGTTTCACCCAATCTTAACAAGGGCCTCTGAAAGGCAGGAATAGTTAATTCCCTCCTTTTCTTTATCCTATTATTGAGCAATACTATGCTTCAAGGCACTTGTATCTACCTGATTCTGTTGCTCTACTCAGAATATGTATTGGTACTTACTGAAAGCAAGGGAATAGTACTGACAGTTCGATGCCTCTGCATTAGAATGTCAAGTGAAATGTCACCTTAGTCACTAAGCATGCTGAATCAAGTGGCATGACAGCATATCAGGGAGGAAACAGAAAACAATAGAAAAGCTGGATGATACTCTCACAAATTATATTTATGACCAGAAGAATTATTTTTTTATTTCTCATTGTAAAGGACTTATTATTCTAACATCCTTGAAACTGACTCAACAATTGGTTTCCAGCAATTATAATGATAATAATTCTTGAACACCATCAGGTACTTTTTTTTCTTGTTAACTCAATATATTTTTAAAAATTCAAATGAAAAAAGGAAACAACAACAAAAAAATCTTGCACTGCCAGATGTTCACAGCCATTCCTACCACAGTGGAATTGGGATTGGAGCTTTACGAGTCCCGATAGAACGTTCAAGACAACCAGTTGTTGTGTTTAGATTGTAAAGTACCTTAGAAACCTGTTCTTTGATTTTCTCATACATTTATATATTTAGTTAGTTTATTCTAAGGACACTGTGACTATTTCTTCGGTAAAAAATAATCATGACAAACGGAGTCTAATGTGTCAACATGTGGATATAAGATTGACACAGAGAGCTAAGAAATTAGCTGCAATTTCCTTGTAGTTTTAGCTTGATAGGTAATATCAGTTATCTAAATTTTTGAGTATCCTTAAATGGATGTTTAAATATTTTCATCGTTTAAATTTGCTCTGTTTCTCATTTTTGGTTTTAAAAGGTTTTAGATGCATACACTTGTATCTGTTCTTTTTAAAACATAAGTATTCCTTTTTTTGATGCTGTATACGTTTAATAACATCTAAAGAACATTGCTGTTGATATATGGCAGCAGGAAAAGAGATGATATCCATTGTCGTTCAAATACCTTTAATGTTTTTCCTATACAGATGGCTACTTTAATGTTTGTAATTCTTATTACTTAGCTAAACAATGAATCTTATGTTATACATAGGAAGGGTATCTCCAATCTGTATTCCGCAAGAATGTTTAGGATCTCTGCACAGTTTTATTCAATGTGACATGTTCATGTTGCCAGGATTTGGGAGATTTGTGACTAGATTTCCTGCCAGCCTAGGTTATACTACTTGGAAGCCAGGTGTGTACCATTGAGTTACACAATTACATACTTGAAAATCAAAAGGGGAAATGAAACTCTAAAAGCTATGTAGACGGGAAAGTCAAATGCACTCTCAGGGAGCATCATTACGTACTTCAGACTCACAGAACAGGTCTTCTTCCTGTAAACAGTGGGTAGAGGAATCAGAGTTCATCACTTTGACACTTGTGGAGAGGTACAGAGAAATTATATTCACCTACAATTTTCTACAAGAGTGGAGGAACTCCAATATACCTAGAAGGTCAAAGTCAAAATAAACTTTGACTATTTTACCTAATCAAGAAAATGTCTGCCATTTTTTTTTGAATTTTCTTCATTTGATGTCATGTTTGACAGAGATAGAAATATTTCTTTTATTTATATTTCTTTTTTGAAGGCTTGGTTTCAGGCCTATAAAAATATTTAATAAAAAGTAATAGCAGTATAATAAGTTTCCCAGGCATTCTACATTATTGTATAAAGTTGAATAAATAATTACTACTAAGTCTAATGCTAGTAATAACCTGGTTGTCTAGAAATACAGAAAGTGTATAAACATAAGGTATTAAAAAAAGGAAACAAAATAATTCTAGAATGTATTCAGCAATGGGTTTAAGTGTAATGAGCAGAATACTCATACAATTCTTAGCTAAAAAGTGTGAAAGAAAATGTGCTTTCGAACTGTGAATTCAGTAGGAATTAACCTGAAATTCTTTTGATCTTTGAAAAGCATACAATTTCCATTCCCTTTAGAAGAGAACTATAGAAAGAGTGAGGTTATGGTTACTTAACTACCTACTCCTCCAGGAATCCTAAATCAAAGATGGCTTAAGAACCAGGTAAATGCTTTGGAAAAGCTTTCTTAAGCTCAAGTTTCTTACATGCGTTAAGAACCCACCTGTCAACTAAGAGATTTTCCCAGACTCATTGAAGTTCAAATGTTTTGAGATCAGGAAAAGTCTGGTCATTGTAATGTTTTGTTTGGTTTTATTAAATTAAATTTATTTATTTATTTATTTAGGGGGTTTAAAGTACAGATATTGCTTTCCATAAATGTCCCTTGTTTCTAAGGATGGCAAGTGAGTTGAGTTCTATCATATAGCTGTCCTTAGCCTGATTCATTCTGATAGGTTGTTTCCATTGTGCACAGGTGGTAAACTTATCTCACATGGTTTTTATAGAACAGTCTGAAATAGCAAGCCCTGAAGAGCAACTTCTAATGGTATCATTAAAATGATTGTAAACATGCCTGTTGTGGCAGATGTGAGCTTCCTTTGTGTTGATATACATTCAAATTGTTTTGGTAAGATCAAAGAAATGTAGAGTTTTAATATGTCAAACATGTCTACCTTCTAACAGGTCCAGTTTTAACAGAGATCTGTTTCTTTAGAAGTCAGGACATCTATAAAATAGCCAGACTACAATCAGACTCCAAGTCAGAACCCATTTTTTCTGATGAGAACAGAACTCTCTGTATCAGTATCATTTCGAGAACATTTCCAGTGAAAGGAGATTGAGCAGGGATTAATATTGCAAGTACTAAAATAAGATGTGAGAGCAAGCACAAATGCCTATTAGTTCACCATAATTGCTGTTCAGTTTTGCACAAAACAAAATTAAACCCCGTGGATCATTACATTTAATTTGTCCTCCTCCTAACCTTTTCACTTCTCCAGCCCCATTCTTCTTCTTCTAATTTTGTAGTTTACTTAGAATGCTGTCACACCATGTGTTTTAATTTTCTGCCCAGTTAAAATGATTTTGAGGAAAGCCTTTTACATTTGAAGATCTAAAGCAAAAACTTGGCATTCCTCTTTTTTTAGTGGCCAGGGAAATGTAGAGGGGGCGGGGGGGGTCTTCCAATAAATTCATGGCAAATGAAAGTTATGAAAATCTTAAGTATGGGTTTCAAAATTTTTCCTCCCTAAATTAACTGGTCTTTGAGTTCTATTTTTCCACATAATTTTCGAAGTTCCCTTGTAAATTTCTCTGGCAAGCTTCTAGTAGTATGTATATTTAATATTGCAGAAAATTAAAAATATTTTTTAAATTTTAAAAATTTAAAAATTATAGGTTATATACCTATATTATTTTTATGGAAATAGAAAATATGAATAGCATGTGTTTTCCAATTAAAACTTGGAAGCATCAAAAATAATACTTCCTAGATGTCTTGTGTTTCATGAAAATTACCCCTGTTAACCTCTCTGGGTCCACAGCTGCATAGCTAATAAGCCAGGACTGAGTAACAATATCACTTGCATTCTTAACTATCGTAATGTACAGTCTGTTATTTTTTTTCACAATTTATAACATTTAATGGACAATTATTCATTGCTCTGTAATTATTTAATTACAGCCCCAAGTGAACCCATCATTTGACCCCAGTGTTCCTCCTCTGACCCCATCATTTCTGTTCCTCCTTCTCTGGTATCCTGTTGGACATTCATCTGAATGATTCCTCTTTTTTTTTTTTTTTTTTTTCTTTTTTAAGGTTTTTGCTAGGGTGTGTGTACTTGCTAGAGGGATAAAGAGATGGGGTATGTGAAAAATCACCCCTTAGCGATGATGGCCATGCTGCAAGTCCTTCTCTTTCTTTCTCCTCCTAGATTTCAGGCATGTATATACGTGAACTTGGCGTGGTTTTCAAGCCACAGAGTCTGGAACTTGAACCATGGTCAAGCATGTGGGAATCCAGGGCCTTAACCACCACGTCACCTGCTGGCTCTAGCAATTCTTACATATTTAAAGCAACTTTTCCTCTTCCTTGTTTTGACCTTCCCAGTACCCTGGTAATGAAGTCCTTGTATGCTATTTTATGTTTGAAATATTTGGTGTGGTTTCTGTTTTCTTGGTTGTATGATAAGAATAAATCAATTCTTTCCCTCCTCCCTCTCTTCCTTCCTAACTGTTGTGATGTATACTTTTATTTCCTACTGATAAATTATTGCAGATCATATACCTAGTTTTATATAGCACTAAAATTTAGACACATCAGGGGGCCAGCAGATGGTGTAGCAGTTATATCACTGGACTTTCTCACAGTTGGCGGTAGAGAGTCCCGAACCTGGTGGCTTGAAAATCAGGCTGGTTGTGTGTACACGTGTGCCCAAGATCCCGGGAGGAGAATGGAGGAGAAGGGATTGCGGCATGGTCATCCCCCTGGGGAGTGTTTTCTCATTTTCCCTTTCACTGTCTCAGTCTCTCTCTCTTTCCAGTGAGCACATGCACCCTAAGGCAAAAACCTCTAAAAAATTTTCAACACATTTTAAAGATTCTTGAAGGATTTTAATACCCTACATCCTCTAAACTTAATCTTCCAGATAAGATCTCATTTATTACCTTTCTATTCCCTTTCTTTTCTTCTTAATTTGAGCTCATGTCAGTTACTCTGTTTTATTTTTAAGTAGGTAAATATATTATAGCATTATTTCTATAAAAACTTAGAGAATATAGTAAATAAGGTAGACTGTTTTCTCTTGTGAAAGAGAGGTATACTCACTAAATATTTCATTGTCTCCCCTACACTCCTGAATACGCTTATACTCATTTTAAACCATATGACTATTTTGACGAATAAAGTGTGGGAGGAAGTATCACGTATCTCCTTTCTAATCTAAAATGGTGAAAAGTGTGGACACCATTCATTCTTCGGCTTCTCTCTACCTCTGTGGTCGTAACAAGAAGACCTTGTGCTGTGAACTCAGAACTTCAAAGCAGCATGGATTATGGGTTACTGAGTTACTGCAGGGAGGACAGTTCCCAAAGAGTCACTCAAATATGCAGTGGATTTGGAACGAATCAAAAAGCTTTTGTTGCATTAAGCACTAAGATGTGGGCATTTTTTTTGTTTCTGTCTAATCTGGCTTATCATGGTTATTATAGTCATTGGTACCCAAAGTAAAATGTTCTAAAAATCCTGATATATTTGGCATTGAGTAAGTATTGCAATGGTGAGTGAGCAGCGACAGAACTGATGTTAGGGGTTTTATGCAGATGGAAATTGGTTTCCTATGGTACAAAATCTTGGTAGAATGTGAACAGCAGATCATGAGCCTAACACATTTGTGACTCTGGTTTGAAAGCAGGATTTAAAGAACATGTGTGATTTGCTATTAACACTATTGGCAGAAAGTAATGAGAGAGAAATGGGCTTGGAATATAATTGACTAGCTCTCAGGTAGAAGTCAAAGGAGGAGAGAGAACCAAATACAGAGGCTTTCAATGTTGAGAAAACAATTACATTATGACCCCCATAATTGACAAGCGTGGACAACAGATAAATGTCTGGCAATATATTTTGTTAATTAAATTCCCTCAAAGGAAAGACCCGGTTAAGAGCATGTCAATTATCTGCCTAATGAGGTCAGACGGGTGCAGTGGTAACGAAACTCTGCAATTTTGGACTCCCATGGAAGGTTGTGTGCTCATGTCCTGGGGCCTCCCTATATATTCTGCGTTGCATGTGTACATGTCTTTGCTCTAGACTAAAGCTGAGGTTCATAGCACCTGTTGGGGTTCTCCTGACCTCATCTCTTATGGAAAAATAAATAAACTTTATTTTTTTTAGATTTATGCCAGAGGACTTTGTACACTCACTAGAGACTAAGGCAAAAACCTCTAAAAAATTTTCAACACATTTTAAAGATTCTTGAAGGATTTTAATACCCTACATCCTCTAAACTTAATCTTCCAGATAAGATCTCATTTATTACCTTTCTATTCCCTTTCTTTTCTTCTTAATTTGAGCTCATGTCAGTTACTCTGTTTTATTTTTAAGTAGGTAAATATATTATAGCATTATTTCTATAAAAACTTAGAGAATATAGTAAATAAGGTAGACTGTTTTCTCTTGTGAAAGAGAGGTATACTCACTAAATATTTCATTGTCTCCCCTACACTCCTGAATACGCTTATACTCATTTTAAACCATATGACTATTTTGACGAATAAAGTGTGGGAGGAAGTATCACGTATCTCCTTTCTAATCTAAAATGGTGAAAAGTGTGGACACCATTCATTCTTCGGCTTCTCTCTACCTCTGTGGTCGTAACAAGAAGACCTTGTGCTGTGAACTCAGAACTTCAAAGCAGCATGGATTATGGGTTACTGAGTTACTGCAGGGAGGACAGTTCCCAAAGAGTCACTCAAATATGCAGTGGATTTGGAACGAATCAAAAAGCTTTTGTTGCATTAAGCACTAAGATGTGGGCATTTTTTTTGTTTCTGTCTAATCTGGCTTATCATGGTTATTATAGTCATTGGTACCCAAAGTAAAATGTTCTAAAAATCCTGATATATTTGGCATTGAGTAAGTATTGCAATGGTGAGTGAGCAGCGACAGAACTGATGTTAGGGGTTTTATGCAGATGGAAATTGGTTTCCTATGGTACAAAATCTTGGTAGAATGTGAACAGCAGATCATGAGCCTAACACATTTGTGACTCTGGTTTGAAAGCAGGATTTAAAGAACATGTGTGATTTGCTATTAACACTATTGGCAGAAAGTAATGAGAGAGAAATGGGCTTGGAATATAATTGACTAGCTCTCAGGTAGAAGTCAAAGGAGGAGAGAGAACCAAATACAGAGGCTTTCAATGTTGAGAAAACAATTACATTATGACCCCCATAATTGACAAGCGTGGACAACAGATAAATGTCTGGCAATATATTTTGTTAATTAAATTCCCTCAAAGGAAAGACCCGGTTAAGAGCATGTCAATTATCTGCCTAATGAGGTCAGACGGGTGCAGTGGTAACGAAACTCTGCAATTTTGGACTCCCATGGAAGGTTGTGTGCTCATGTCCTGGGGCCTCCCTATATATTCTGCGTTGCATGTGTACATGTCTTTGCTCTAGACTAAAGCTGAGGTTCATAGCACCTGTTGGGGTTCTCCTGACCTCATCTCTTATGGAAAAATAAATAAACTTTATTTTTTTTAGATTTATGCCAGAGGACTTTGTACACTCACTAGAGAGACAGAGAGAGGATAAGTGATAAATTCCCCCCCCCCCAGAAGGTATAGCCTTGACAGAATCCATTATCCTCCAATTTCCTCTTGGGATTTTGGTCATGTATATATATGTACCTGGTGTGATATTGAAGCCACTGGGTCCAGTAGTTGACCTGTGGTCTGTTGTAAGATCCAGCACCATAACCACCATGCCACCTGCTGGGACCATAAATACACTCTTAAAAAAGGGATGTAATGACTCAATGATCAAATGAAAAGTGGGGCTTTCCTGGGAAATCAAAACAGCTTTTGTATAACTCTACTGAGAGAATGAATAATGGGATGAAAAAGTAGAGATACAGAAGATAGAAGAGTGGGCGTGTTTCAGGTACATGGAAGAGATTGGAGTTATGGCTTAATGAGTGTTTAAAATTTGTACTGGCAACAAAACTGAGTTTGGAACAAAAAATACGAAAATAACTCTTTCATGCACACACACACACACACACACACACACACACATTACAGACCAAAAATGAATTCAAGTTCTCGAAGTTCCTATAAACAGAAGCATGAAGCTATCTGGAAATGTTCCTTGAACTCTAAATAAAAGATATTCTCTCAAACCCACATCCAATGGGTACAACATACATGATGGAAAAGGAAAAGCATCCTTAAAGATGGAGCCAGGAGGCATAGAGAACAATGGATTACACTCACATGAAGAGGAATCTGGACTCAAAGGAGGAACACTGCCCAGCCCTGCTTAGGATCCCATTATAAGCTTGTTTACTGGAACCAAAATGTCTATGGACGAGTGACTGCGCCTCTCATTGTTCCCTTCCCTTAATGGTATCAGTACTCTTTCTGTTCTATCCTTTCTGTGTGTGTGTGTGTGTGTGTGTGTGTGTGTTTATGTGTGTGTGTGTGTTGGGGGGATCTTTCCTCCACTTATCTTTTTAGTTTATGTCTCAGTCAAAAGTAGTGACATCTGAACCCGATATTGAAACTCACGTATTGCCCAGAGTCCTGGGGGACCTGGAAGTATAGACTGGATTCATTCTTTGCATTGTCTCATTTAGAGAACAGTCGAATGAATGTGTCTCTTTGTATAGTAATGAGAATAAAGGATACTTGGTGACAAAGACAGTCCTCCAAGTAATGCTTTTCAACTATTCTATTACTCCTAGATATTTTCTTGGTCCAGAGGTTAGGTGGGTTCAAGGACTATTCTTGGCCATGAAAAGTGAACATAAATGACACATGTAACTTTCAGGCCATGAAAGTTTGTCTCATACTGAATGCTCTAATTCTTCTAATTCTCTCTGCCTAACTTGGTAGTAACAGAAGCTTGTGTTGAGGGTATCAGAGGATGATACAGTAGTCAAAGGTGATGCTCGGCAAGGTAATCCCATCTCAGAAGATTCTGTCAATAGGTTTGCATCTGGAGACCTCTTGAGTGTGCCAGGCATTGACGTGACCATAATCTGGGGCTGACTGAAGCTGGGGGTGACATGGCTTCAAGACCATATGAGGGGAGAGTACTGTCTCTCTCTGTGAGTTTATTTCTTTCTCATTTATACATAAATAAGAAAAGCAAGAAAACAAACCAGTTGTATTGAGAGGAAACAGTCACATAATTGAAGTAGCCAGGATCATTGAGTTATTGCATAGAGGATAATGGCCTTGGGAATTCCTGAGTGCACAGCTCACTTGTGGAAAGGAGAAATTAGCCTTTCTTGTGTTAGATTTCTGAACATTTTATATTATATAT
>NW_006160125.1:0-3116 GCF_000334495.1 Tupaia belangeri chinensis
TATATATATATATATATACACACACACACACAACCTCACATTTCTTGGCTAACAACACTGATATCATATTTAATGTAAATTGTGTACAGATAGTATGCTCCATGTTTAACTAAGATTTTTAACAGATTTGTATCTTTTCATTTTTATCCTTACATATTATAATTATTATGAAATTGATTTCTCTTCTCAAAAGTCACAGTGCTAGAATTACTTTCTATGTTTAGGACACTGCAATACAGAGAACTAAAATAAAATTTAACACATTTATCAAAATCAGGATAATGTGAAAACTACAGATGATGATGATTTTTAATTTTCCAATGTCATAGAAAAGTGATTCCTGCCCTGACATCTTCACAAAAATAAATGGAACAAGGAATGAATGAGTTATTTAAAGGCCTCATTAACTTTCATCTGACCCTATTTGTAATTGAGCCAGTTGTGTCCTAGAAGTACCCTCCAAGAAATGATTAATGAGGTTTCCAAATATTCTAAATTGACCGGCATGGAAGGGAGTGAACTTGTGCTTTAGCCAAACTTCTGTGAAGCCCAGGTACAAGGGGAGACTTATCTCTTAAATAATTCATGATGGTGTCTAATACTAAGCATTTTAAAATGTGATTATTTTTCCTAAAATGTAAAGAGCTTAACATACAAACTTGGTAGGGAGTTAAGCCTATGAAGTTTTCTCATAGTTGATTAAAGTTACAGAAATCTTTTATCTTTACGTAATATTTAACTCCCTTATGATAACAGACTTTCCACAAATTCATTGAATATGTCTGAAATAAATTTAGATATTTTTCTGCTTTTTTTATTCTATCATTTTGATTCCCATCTATACCATAGAAGGTCAAATGACAATCTGTTCTTTTTGATCATAGGATATGGCTCATTTGTATAAAGTACAGTAAGATCCCTTCTTTTGTTACCTAAGAAGTGGAATTCTAGGATTCAATGATTATATTCTCATTTTTGGTCCACCCTGGTGGCACAGTCAATAGCAGCCCGAACTGCCCCAGTGAAAGCCACGCAACTGACCGTGGGTTTAGTTCCCATGGTTAACTTAAAATATCAAAGGTCTTGAAGAGCTGGAGGACCAAGGAGAGGGGATAGTGGAGTGAGCCCCTGTCAAGGATGCTCTTCTCTCTCTCTTTTTTTCTCTCTCTCACTCTTTTGTGCACACATATGTGCTCTCTAGAGAGAATAAGGTAAATAAGTTTTTTTTTAAAGTCAAATTTTCACTTTCACTAGTATGAGTTTTCTTTCTTTTATTAAAAAGAGAAATATTTTATTTAACTTTGTTTATTTATTTGACAAGAGAGGGAGAGAGTGTTTATGAGAGAGAGATAAGGGAGAAAGCAAGCCTCCAGGTCTGGTACTTGAACTGTGATTAGCCAGATCAAGTCCAGCCCCGTTAACCACCACGCCACCTGCTGGGCCCTCTTTTCTTTAAATTAAAAAAAAAAAAAAAAAAAAAAAAAACACTTTTAAAAAAAAAAAGAACTACTTTATTTAACTTTATTTATTTATTTGTTTTCACTAGTGTAAGTTTTCTATAGCCATAATTTCAAAGTCAAATATAAAATTATGAACTTGGAAAACATTAATATTGGGACCAGCAATTGGCGTAATGGCTATGTCGCTGGACTCAAATGTAGTTGACTGTGGTTTGAGTCCTGGACCCAGTGGCTTAAACTCACGCTGGACTCATGTGTGTGCATGCCCAAGATCCCAAGAGGAGAATGGAGAAGGGATTGTGGCGAGGCCATCCCCCGTGGGGGGGTGGTGGTGGTGATTTCTTGCTTTCTGTCTCTCTGTCTCTCTCTATCTTTCTGATGAGTATGCACCCTATAGCAAAAACGTCTCAAAAAAGAAATTTAAAAAAAAAAAGAAAATGTTAATATTACAGAGTCATTGCAAATTAACTAATTTTTTTTTCAAAATTTACTGCATTGTTTAAAGTTTGTTAGTAGTTAAAGGCAACTTAATAATTCTTGTACTTTATGTTTGTAAGTAATATTCCCATTATTGAATTTCTATCTTAAAAGTATGAAAATTAGTTATTGCATGGTGGCAATATTTGATCATATTTATCTCATTTATTTCATTTTTTTAAAGAAAGAAGTTGATCAGCCTTGTATAATTCTATTGCTTCTTTTTTAAAAGGTTTTTAAAATATGTATTATAAAAGCAACTTGGTTTTCTGCAATTTATAATTCAAAATAATAGCTTCCCATGTGGAAAGATTATTTAGGAAGCAGGGCTTACTTTTCTTTTTTCTTCTTCATTCATGTCTTTTTATTTATTAATATTTACTGCTTTGGGACCAGCAGTTAGCGTAATGGCTATGTCGCTGGACTCCCATGTAGTCGACCGTGGTTCGCGTCCTGGACCCGGTGGATTAAAACTCACTCCAGGCATGTGTGTGTGCCCAAGATCCTGAGAGGAGAACAGAGGAGTAGGGATTGTGGAATGACCATACCCTCCGGGGGCTGATTTCTCACTTTCTGTCTCTCTGTCTCTCTCGGTCTGGCTGGTGAGCTCACACGCCCTATAGCAAAAACCTCTATGTCAAAAAAAAAAAATTACTGCTTTAATCGACGTACAATAATTAAACCTATTTATGGGGTCCAGAGAGTTTTTTACTATGAGAATACAATACCATGTGTAATGATCAAATAAGACTGATAAGCGTATCTGTCAACCCAAACATTTGAACTAGGAACATTCGAAATCTTCTCTTTTAGTTCTTTGACATAACACAATAAACAATTATTAACTATGTTACTCTACTATGCTATAGAACACTAGATCAAATTTCTCATATATGACTATAATTTTATATCCATTACCAATATCTCCTTAGGTTAAAACTTTAGAGATAATTATTTCATATATATATATATATATAGTGACTTAAGTGTTTTAGAAATGTTATAAGAAATGATTCTAGATACTTTTACACATACTTTTTCTCTTATAAGGAAAAAATATTTTGGTATTCCTCTCGATTTATTGTAATCAAGAATACATTTTCTTAAAGCTAGGTTTTGCACTATAGGAAATACATACATGGAAATACATATACACATATGTATATGTGTGTATATATA
>NW_006160126.1:0-3449 GCF_000334495.1 Tupaia belangeri chinensis
TGCCAGGTCTAGGACTCGAGCCATGGTTGGCTATGTGAAAATCCAGCCACCTTAACCTCCATGCCAACTGCTGGTCCCTAAAAAAGATTCTGAAATGGATGTGGGCTATTATATTTATTATAATGTTCTTCTGTGTGTAGTTCTTTAATGATGATAAAACTAAAAACAATTTCTAAATTAAGTACAGAGTAAAAAAAAAAAGAAAGTTAAACTTTCAGAATTAACTTAAAGTGATCAACAAATGATGTTTTACTGAAATTGACAACTATTCCAAACAGGAATAAGTTGTTACAGCAGCTGCTGTGTTGTAACAACATGCGTTCTCTTTCCAGTGTTCCTTCATTCATGCTACTGGGCAGCTTCGCTCCACCTTAAACTGTGATGTCACGTGGATCACACCTGGCGTGAACTGAGTGTACCTAGGCTTTGGAACTGAATGGAGTATCCCTTGATCACCACATATTACATATTTTTTTTTTTAGTTTATTTTGGGCCAGCCCCATAGCTGAGTGGTTAAGAGTCACATCCCACATAGCTAACCAAGGTTCAAAGCCTGGCTCTGGCCACTTGAAAAACACACCAAGCATGTGTACATGCATGCCCCGAATTCTGACAAGGTGGAGAAATGGAGGACAAGAGATTGCAGTGTGACCACATCCCAATGTAGGAACACGCTTTCTCCCTCCTGCCCCATCTCTGTCTGACTCCCTGTCTCTCTCTAGCAAACATATGTTCTCTCTGGCAACTTAAATAAATAAAAATTTCTTTCCTTCTTTCTTCCATGAGCAAGAGAGATGGAGAGAAAGAAAATCAGAGGAGATATGTCCAACAGGGTCCTCATGCTTCAGTCAACCCTCAGCTTCAGCCAGCCCTGGATCACGGACATGCACATGTTAGTGTACACAAGGAGATCTATGCCACGAATCCAGAAAGTTCCCAGGTGGATCAGCCTAGGAGGGTATCCCATCACCACTGCACCACTGTCCAGCTTCTCCCACAGACCATCCCAAAAACTGCCAGTCTTGATGGCTTAACCGCCTACCTGTGGCCACATTCTGAGAACGGAAATTTTACTGAAGCTAGGGAAAGGAGGAAGAAATTCAGAAGAGGACAAGAGAGAGAATTGTCCATTATAATTAGGTGATACATGGAAAATGTCATGGAGTTCTTCACCAAGTCCCAATAGATGACCCCCTATCCTCTTGGTTATGTGTGATCCGGATGACCAGTTCCTGGAGTGAAGAAGAAAAGCTGAGTAGCCCTGCACTCGGGAATCTCCTGGTCATGCACCCGAGGAGCTAAAACGTTCACGTCACCATTGTTTATAACAGCAAAAACTAGAAACCACCCCAACGCTCATCGATTGGGTGAACTGTGGTACTGTTACACATCACTTGACGACAGGGACGAGTTCTGCGAACTGTATCGTTAGGCCATTTATCCTTGTGTCATCGTCATAGAGTGGACTTACAGAAATCTACTTAGACTTTCCAAAAACTCTTCAGCTGCCTTTGCATCAGCACTCACAGGCTCAGCAGTTGCCTGCATGTTATGTGATAAGCAACGATTCTTAGATCAGGTAAAACACCCAGAGCTCACGGGACATTGGACATCACAGTCAGGTCCAGCCTTTTCTTTCAACATCATGACAAACTTTGCTTTGGTGCTGAGACGGATATCCTGGGTGGCGCTTGGTTTCTCCACGGCCTGTTTCCTGCAACGGAATCTTACCGTTCAGTTTGCAGGTGAGGGAAAGGAGAGATGTGCACACATACAGGGTGAGATTCATCTTATTACCATGTCCCAAGTTCCAAGAGGCTCTCCTGATCCAATGGGCCATCCTCCCTCTCACAATCCCACTTTCTATCTGGTTAATTCTCAAAGTAGGCTTGTCGTGGGTTAAATGTTCATTGCGTATTGACTAGAAAAGTCGTCCATTCCCCGGAATGTTGGAATGCCCATCTATGCCCATGGTACCCACCAGTCCTTATTCCTTCGCTCTCTGCCTCCCTGGGTCAGCACAAATGAAATGGGCGCAGATATCTCACGGGAAGGACGTGGGACAGTGGGAGGCACTTCCTCCAGCCCCAGCTGGGCAATACACTGGCATGGCATCTTTGCTGAAAATAGCATACCAAGGGCACATGATTAATATTCCCAAGTCCCACGCCCACGTACTTGACGGAAGGAGGATGTTGTTAAGAGCTAAGGTAGGCTCCACGGAAGATCAGCTGGGTGGAAATGCACCCTGGAACGGTTCTCAGGAAACGAGTGAGAACTCTGTGTGCTTGGCTACATCCTCTGTCCTCATGTGCGCCCTGCCCTTCCACACGGTGCTGGGTGATCTCTGCTTGGAATGACGCTCACCCCCAGGTGAAATGTTAGGCCCTGCCACTGCTGTTTTGAAACAAGCTGGTGCCCAGGTGTATGCTTCTACACTGGGTCCTCAATCTCTGGTAGGACCCTTTTCTGAGGACCCTCTCTCAGGACACCCTTGCAAAGGTTCAGAGCACTTACAACCATGGTGGAGTGAGCATTTGAAACACGAGAACCCTCCGATTCTCAGAAATGTTCCTTTGTCCCCCACCACAGATGCACTGATCCTGGCTGTGGCCACCCAATGCTGTCCTGATCCCAGGCGCAGAGGAAAGAGTTCAGTAACGACCTGGCACTTGTCATAAGAGAAGAGGCCTCAGCCGGTCCTACCTCTGGTGGAGTGATGCCCTCACTCTTCCTCCCACCGGCCGTGTGAGTTCACTCGTCTACAGCCAAAGGCAGAGTCCCCTCACCCTTCTCCCTGGAAAGTGTCTCAGCTCAGTACAGGGCTATCGACACAGCAGAGTCTCATGCAGGCTGGGAGGATGCCTCTTGACTCAAAGCCCAAGGAAATCTTTTTTTTTTTTAATTTATTTATTTTACATACTTTCACTGAACATCACCACAACATACCAAACGTGATTTTCTAGCCAGAATACACTGCAAAGTGGCTTAATCATATATGTTATTGTCAACAAGTAATCTTCCATTTCTTGTTTCTCTCTCTATATATATATTTTGTTGTTGTTGTTGTTTCTATATATATATTTCTCCTCCTCTGCCATTTCTCATTCTCCTCCCACTCTGTCTCTAGTATCTACAGTTACTATTCCTTTATTCTCTCCCACATTGTACTGATTCACAAAATATCTTAGTTAATCTAGATACTTTCAACAGTAAGTTCAGCTGACCAAGGAAATCTTAAACTCAGAACTGCAATCAATTATATCATGCTTTACTCTTAGATTTATCCATTCAACAGACTTTAAGATTTATCCATTCAACAGATTTTAAGATTTATCCATTCAACAGACTTTAATTGCTACGGGCCAAGCATTGGACTTGGTGATGTTTGCTCATAGCTGGTTTATTTCCAAAACAGACTTAGGGCTGCATTGGCATTGTGGGAAAGA
>NW_006160126.1:12691-14179 GCF_000334495.1 Tupaia belangeri chinensis
GGAATCTCCTGGTCATGCACCCGAGGAGCTAAAACGTTCACGTCACCATTGTTTATAACAGCAAAAACTAGAAACCACCCCAACGCTCATCGATTGGGTGAACTGTGGTACTGTTACACATCACTTGACGACAGGGACGAGTTCTGCGAACTGTATCGTTAGGCCATTTATCCTTGTGTCATCGTCATAGAGTGGACTTACAGAAATCTACTTAGACTTTCCAAAAACTCTTCAGCTGCCTTTGCATCAGCACTCACAGGCTCAGCAGTTGCCTGCATGTTATGTGATAAGCAACGATTCTTAGATCAGGTAAAACACCCAGAGCTCACGGGACATTGGACATCACAGTCAGGTCCAGCCTTTTCTTTCAACATCATGACAAACTTTGCTTTGGTGCTGAGACGGATATCCTGGGTGGCGCTTGGTTTCTCCACGGCCTGTTTCCTGCAACGGAATCTTACCGTTCAGTTTGCAGGTGAGGGAAAGGAGAGATGTGCACACATACAGGGTGAGATTCATCTTATTACCATGTCCCAAGTTCCAAGAGGCTCTCCTGATCCAATGGGCCATCCTCCCTCTCACAATCCCACTTTCTATCTGGTTAATTCTCAAAGTAGGCTTGTCGTGGGTTAAATGTTCATTGCGTATTGACTAGAAAAGTCGTCCATTCCCCGGAATGTTGGAATGCCCATCTATGCCCATGGTACCCACCAGTCCTTATTCCTTCGCTCTCTGCCTCCCTGGGTCAGCACAAATGAAATGGGCGCAGATATCTCACGGGAAGGACGTGGGACAGTGGGAGGCACTTCCTCCAGCCCCAGCTGGGCAATACACTGGCATGGCATCTTTGCTGAAAATAGCATACCAAGGGCACATGATTAATATTCCCAAGTCCCACGCCCACGTACTTGACGGAAGGAGGATGTTGTTAAGAGCTAAGGTAGGCTCCACGGAAGATCAGCTGGGTGGAAATGCACCCTGGAACGGTTCTCAGGAAACGAGTGAGAACTCTGTGTGCTTGGCTACATCCTCTGTCCTCATGTGTGTCCTGCCCTTCCACACGGTGCTGGGTGATCTCTGCTTGGAATGACGCTCACCCCCAGGTGAAATGTTAGGCCCTGCCACTGCTGTTTTGAAACAAGCTGGTGCCCAGGTGTATGCTTCTACACTGGGTCCTCAATCTCTGGTAGGACCCTTTTCTGAGGACCCTCTCTCAGGACACCCTTGCAAAGGTTCAGAGCACTTACAACCATGGTGGAGTGAGCATTTGAAACACGAGAACCCTCCGATTCTCAGAAATGTTCCTTTGTCCCCCACCACAGATGCACTGATCCTGGCTGTGGCCACCCAATGCTGTCCTGATCCCAGGCGCAGAGGAAAGAGTTCAGTAACGACCTGGCACTTGTCATAAGAGAAGAGGCCTCAGCCGGTCCTACCTCTGGTGGAGTGATGCCCTCACTCTTCCTCCCACCGGCCATGTCAGTTCAC
>NW_006160126.1:14252-14929 GCF_000334495.1 Tupaia belangeri chinensis
TTGACCCAAAGCCAAAGGAAATTTTTTTTTTTTTTTTAATTTATTTATTTTACATACTTTCACTGAACATCACCACAACATACCAAACGTGATTATCTAGCCAGAATACACTGTAAAGTGGTTTAATCATATATGTTATTGTCAACAAGTAATCTTCCATTTCTTGTTTCTCTCTCTCTATATATATATATTTTGTTGTTGTTTCTATATATATTTATTTCTCTCCCCCTGCCATTTCTCATTCTCCTCCCACCCTGTCTCTGGTATCTGCATATATATATTTTGTTGTTGTTGTTGTTTCTATATATATATTTCTCCTCCTCTGCCATTTCTCATTCTCCTCCCACTCTGTCTCTAGTATCTACAGTTACTATTCCTTTATTCTCTCCCACATTGTACTGATTCACAAAATATCTTAGTTAATCTAGATACTTTCAACAGTAAGTTCAGCTGACCAAGGAAATCTTAAACTCAGAACTGCAATCAATTATATCATGCTTTACTCTTAGATTTATCCATTCAACAGACTTTAAGATTTATCCATTCAACAGATTTTAAGATTTACACATTCAATGGAGAAGGTATGCTACGGGCCAAGCATTGGACTTGGTGATGTTTGCTCATAGCTGGTTTATTTCCAAAACAGACTTAGGGCTGCATTGGCATTGTGGGAAAGA
>NW_006160126.1:14962-28798 GCF_000334495.1 Tupaia belangeri chinensis
GGAAAGAGTCTGCTGCTTTCAGTACTGTTTTTCAATGTTTTCTTTCTTTTTTATTTAAACGAGGTCTTCCGTTGTTGCCTAGGCCAGCCTGGAGATGCCAGTTCTCCTGCCTCAGCCTCTCTGAGTCACTGGGATTAGAGGCCTATGCCTCTGTGCCTGGCCTTTAAGTTGGGCTGGGAATGGAACCCGGGCCTCCTAGGTGGTCCCAGCCTGCAGAGAACAGTGTCTTAGCAGGTGCACAGCACCACGGCTGGGCCTCAGGTTCTTAATATATGAGGTGACTTATGGAACCAGTGGCTCTTGTTAGAGTTCCATTTTCAGAAATCAGCTTCCTGCTTAGCTAGCCCAGTCCTCCAAGTTTTCCTAGTTAGACTGCTTCTTGAATTGCATATTCAGGCAGGAAAACACAGCCCTCCCCCTTGGCAGCGGGCTGGAGCAAAGTTGAGACCATTCCCAACCCCTACCTCCCAACCCCAGTCCCATGTTATCCAGGAAGTCACTGATGGCTCTGAGTCCATTGTATCTTCTAGACAAAGAGGTGCCGCCGGCCAAAGATCCCATCAAAAACTCTGCTTATGATTCTGCCATTTCAATAACCTGAATCATCTCTAAATCAATATAATGGTTCCGTTTTCTCTCTGAAGCCATACTAATATCTACACGACTTCTTGCTTTTATCACTTATTTGACATTTAGCGCAGTACAGTTTGCTTTCATTCTGAATAGGTTCTTTTAAAAATTATTTATTTAGTTTTATTTATTTATTTATTTATTTATTTATCTTTTTAAATTTGACCAGAGAGAGGGCGGGGGGCAGTGAGAAAGCAAGCCACTAGGAGGCAAGATGAAAGCCACTAGGTCCAGGACTTGAACCACAGTGGGCTATGTGGGATCTAGCACCTTTAACCACCACGCCACCTGCCGGTCCCCATTCTGAATAGGTTCTGATTCTCAACTACATGACTAAGGGCTGAGGTGGGTAGCGGGACAGATGTAGAGGTGACAGTTGTATTTTTGCTGGCAGGGTATCACTTGGCATAGAGGATTCTTCTCTGCCCAAGCTCTCTAGGATATTTTGATGTGGAGTCTGGGGGCAAAGCCAAGAGGGATGACAATGACAATAGAGGAACAACCTTGATCTGTTTAATAAATATCTTTGGGGTACTCAAGTGTGAAAATCTAAAAGAAAGACTTCAGGCCAATAAAAAAAGGGGGGGAGAGGGGAAGGGCATGAATAAAATTAGGTGGAAAGGAGTGAAAAGGAGCGAAGAAACAAAATGGCAGTCGGAGTTCTACTTAAGAGTGCCATGAACAAGTTCCAAGCAGCAAAGAGAAGAGAGAGAGACTTCACAGCAGGGACTTCAAGGACCAGGGCTATATGCTGGGTCTTTAGAATGTTTATGGAAAATGCTTATTCTGAAAACGATAGCAGTTTTTCAGGGCGCTGAATCTTACATGGCCAATCATGGTTCAAGTCCTGGCCCCAGCAATTTCAAAAATATGTTTCCTGTGTACCCCAAATCCTGACAGGATGGAGAAATGGAGAAGGTATTGTGGCATGACCATGCCCCACTGTGAGGCACTTTCTCCCTCTCTGTGTCTCTCTCTGGCAGGCACACATACTTTCTGACAATTAAAAAAAAAGAAGAAAATGAAAGGGGAAAAAAAAAACTACACATTTATGTCAAAAGTCTTTTGCACCAAAACAGATTCATACTTTAATTCCATTTTCCCATGAAACGCTTGAAGCCCCCTTGCATTGTGTTCATTTTTTGAAAAGAATTATTTTATTTAATTGTATTCAATGTCATTATTTATTTTTTTTATTTTATTGAAGTTGACCAGCTAGAGACAGAGAGAGAGAAGGAAGTGGGAAAGCCAACTGCCAGGTCTGGGACTCGAACCATGGACAGTCATGTGAGGAATCCAGCCACCCTAACCACCACGCCACCTGCTGGCCCCCGTATCGTGTTCATTTTAAGGAGGTTTCACGGTACAGTATCAGAGCCACCTCTATCACCCACCATGCATGTGGCATCCCTTAATGCTCTAAGGTAGGAGCCTTCTCCCCGTGGGGGACATGCAGGTTCACAAAGGTAACTCCATGCAACGACTAGAGATCTGGGGAAAGACCTTCAGAGAAAGAATCTAGAGGTGCCAGGACAAATCTTAAAGCACTACCCACTCCTCCTATTCCCGGCATTTGTGAAATGACAACTTTATTTCCATTTCTAAGGTCTCTGGGACTGGCCAAGGGGCGAGGAAACCAGACCCTACCCGACCAATTGCACAGTTTGAATCTCAGCCCTGGTGGCTTGAAAAATAAACTAATAAAAATCACCAGATATGTGGGTGTATGCAGCCCGAATCCTAACAGGATGGAGAAATGGAGAAGGGATCGTGGCCTGACCGTACACTATGGTGGGGGATTGTTTTTCCCCGTCTTTGGCTTTCCGTTGAGCACATGTGCCACCTGAAAAACAATGATGACAGCAACAAAAGACATTTTTAAAAATGTTTATGACCTCAGCAGCTAGAGGACTGGGAATCAAGGTGACTGACAGAGGATTGGATGCATCCTTCTTACAGGTCAGGACCGCTTGCAGCAAAGCCAGTGCTAAAATGACTGTAGTTACAAAGATGCTGGTGTTAACTGGGCAGGAATAAAATCTGAATACAGAACCTGAATGAAAATCTTCCTGTCCCTTTCCAGCCGAGAGTCTGGCAGTGAATAAGATCTTTCTTCATCTGGCACCATAAATAACACATTCAGAAAGATTCCATCGACTCGGTCCTGCGGAAATATCGGTGTCAGAATTAGCAACACTGCCTCTCATTGTGCGGCCGGAGTCCTCCGATAGCATCCGTGAATACCCACCCCCACCCAGCAGACTTTATTAATCACACCTTACAAAGGACCTACTATTTGCTAAGAGCTTAACACAAAGAGGCAGGCCTCGGGAACTGTGCCATGGTTTGCTATTAATATTTATTTTCCTTTTCCATATAATTACTTTAAAAAAAAAAAAGGCAAAATGCTCATCTGTAATTTTTGCATTACAAAAAAAAAAAAGCAAAATGCTCATCTGTAATTTTTGCATTACAGAAATGACATAGTCACAAAACATGGAAAATTGAGGGGAAAAAAAAGAGAAGCACGCAATTCTCCCATACTGCCACAGCAACGGGGAACATTGTGATGGATCTCTTCGCAGGTTTTCATTGTTTAATTTAAAGAAGAAGAAGAAAGAAACCTTTCAAAGATACAGAAAATAGCATGACTCCAATGTACTCACTTCTAAAGTGAAAAATATGCTAGCATTTTACTGCACAGCTACCTCTTCTCTGTCTCTCTTTTTTTTTTTTTTTTTGGAGAGGTTTTTTGCTATAGGGCACGTGCGCTCGCCAGAAAGAGAGACAGAGAGAGAGAAAGAGAGAAATCACCCCCCAGGGGGGATGACCATGCTGCAATCCCTTCTCCTCCATTCTCCTCTCAGGATCTTGGGCACACTCGCACAAGCGCCCGACGTGAGTTTAAGCCACCGGGTCCGGGACTCGAACCGCGGTCGGCTACATGGGAGTCCAGCGACATAGCCATTACACTAACTGTTGGTCTCTCTGTCTCTCTCTTTTAAATAAATAAAACATGACAAACATAGCAAATACCCCTGACTCTTGGGGCCACATTTACCCACCTGCACCCACAACTAGAGATGTGCATTGTGTAGAAGTTGGTGTGTCTCAGTGCTAGGTCTGATTCATGTGTGTGCTTCATTTTATTTTTAGTTACTTCAGCGTACACTTGCCAGAGAGAGACAGAGACAGAGAGAGGGAGAAAGCACCACACACACACACACACACGACGGGTCACGGTCACACAGCAACCCCTTCTCCTCCATTGCTCCGCCCTGTCTGGATTTGGGGCACGTACATGCCTGGCGTGTTTCCCAAGCCACCTGGGCCAGGTTTCGAGCTGGGGTGAGCCCTGAGAGCTCTGGCTTCTCTAACCAGCAGGCTACCAAGCTGGTGCCGATTTCATGTTTTTACTGCATGTTGCTTGTCTTTATAAATATCTACTCTTGTTTCTGAAATGCACACAGACAGTAACCTGGTATAGCCACTGCGATGCGAGCACACCTGCGTCGCCCACCCTTTGACCTCCCGCTGTGACTGAGCGCACGCGTTCGTTCGTGCCCGTGCTGAAGGAGGGCTAGGTCGTCACGACTCTGCTGCTCATTCAGACATTCCACACAGGCCTTTCCATGGGACTCCTTGTGAATTCAGACCGGAATTACTGGATCCTGGAACACCCACATCTCAACCTTGGAAACGGATAGAATTCTCTTCAAGATGTCTATGTAATATACACCCCCATTTTTCTGAGTTCTATTTCCCCTTGAAGGAAGGGGGTCAGTAATTTGAGGAAAGATGACAGAACAAGAAGTTAGAGGTCTTTGGGTGGAATAAGCAAACGCCACCCTCAGGGCCAGGTCGTGGTGCAGGGACCCACGTGGGAGGAGGTCTCCCTGTTCAGGCCAGGCGTGGGCATTTCCTACGCCAACTAGCTGGGGCTGGGGTGGATCATGATATGAGGACCCCATTGGGGGAGGGGGGTCCTTGTCTCTTTGTCTCTCCGTTTCTGTCTCTTATGAAATTAATTCATTTTTAAAAAGTCCCCTCCTACCTGAAAATGTGGAAAAGGATGCTGGCTTCCCAGCATTTTTAAATCTGAGGAACTTTATTTACATTCAAAAGGCAACAGGACAACTGGACCAGCCTAGGCAGCTGATGGGCCCCTGCTTGCTGCAGGCTCAGGAGCTTCCCCACAACCCTTGGTAATATCAGACTTTGATTTTTCCAGTTAGGATAAGGTTGGACGTCGTGTGTGTTTACAACTCTTCAGCTTCTTCCTGTCTTCCTTCCCTTCTGCTTCGTGTCACTTTCCATGGGACTGTCTGTCTCACGGTCAACGATGTGTATGGGTCGTGAGGATGGGTCAGAAGACCAAGACTACAATCTGTTTTGGTGGCGAGGTCACCCTGCAGGTCTGCTCTCAGTGGTGAGGTCACACTGCGGGGACACCCACGGGAGCCTGTGCACAGAGTTATCTACGGACAGCAACTCTGCCAGTTCTCACCAGCACAGACTGTCCCAGAATGTGAAAGAGCACCGGACAGGCCCGACTACACAATGATGGTTGTTATCGCAAAGTTACCCCGAGAAGAGATTTGGAGAGTAAAGGAGACAGGGACAGTCTTCAAAGTAGGAGGACAGAGCCTCGGTCATAAACAGAAAACCCTTCTCAAGAACAAAGAAGAGGTAGGAGAGTTACATAGAGGGAAAGCCTCACCTCAGATTCCCACTGAAGTTCTCTGTAGTCTGTATATAAACAAAGAATTTAGATGTGTTCAGTCCTGACTGGTTGGGACCATCCACAGTCTCATTGGTTTAGGAACTAAAGTTCAAAGGTTTGGTTTGTGTTTTCTGATGGAGTATGTGAATAACTCCATCAGCAAAGGGCTGCTAGACTCCATGTTTAATTTAGACCCAGTTAACAACTGAAGACCTTTCTTTTTTTTTTTTCCTTTTTTTTGGAGAGGTTTTTGCTATAGGGCATGTGCGCTTGCCAGAAAGACAGAGAGAAACAGAGAGACAGAAAGCGAGACATCACCCCCCAGGAAGGCTGGTCATGCTGCAATCCCTTCTCCTCCATTTTCCTCTCGGGATCTTGGGCACACATGCACATGCGCCCAGTGTGAGTTTAAGCCACCAGGTCTGGGACTCGAACTACGTGGGATTCCGGTGACATAGCCATTATGCCAACTGCTAGTCCCCTGAAGACCTTTCTTAAAGAATTCTGCTCATTAAGAGTTCCCATTTCCCTCTTTAGATAGAAAGCTATGGACAGGTGGCATGGATGGTCAATCAGGTCAGATGTCTCCCTCCGTTGTCAGAGTGGTCAGTCATGTTTTGGGCTTGTCTAGTCCCACAGCGGGATCTCTGTGGTGGGACAGTGGTCAACTGAGTTACTAGAGCTATTTACTCACAAAAGTCACTCAAGTACCTGTGACATTTGAATCAGGGTTTCCTGGGTCAGACATCATAACTAGGAAAATGAAAGTCCAATATTACCAAGTGGTTATCACCAAGTGTTGGTGGGGGAAAGTCCTGAGCCTCCAGGAGGGGCACATCCAAATGTCAGCTGCCTAGGCGATCCAGTGTCCAGCTTCCTTCTGAACAATAAATAAAGTTCCTCGGAGCCTCATTTCACAGATAGCCTCAGCTTTCAACTGGAGTGAGTTCAGAGTTTCCAAGTGTTGAGTCAGAATGATTCTGGTAGGCATTTCAAAGTCATTTGTTAACAGAGGCTAGAACTGCTTTAGAGGGGCCAAATCCCTAACCCCATTATGAGAAAGATCACTAAGAATCTTTTTATTTTTGGGGGGGGAGGGGAAGGTTTTTGCAATAGGTAGCATGCGCTCGCCAGAAAGACAGAGAGAGACAGAGAGATAGAAAGCGAGAAATCACCCCCTAGCGGGGATGGCCATGCCGCAATCCCTTCTCCTCCATTCTCCTCTCGGGATCTTAGGCATGCATGCACACGTGCCCAGCGTGAATTTAAGCCACTGGGTCCGGGACTTGAATTGCAGTCGACTACATGGGAGTCCAGCGACATAGCCATTATGCTAACTGCTGGGCCCCAGATCACTAAGAATCTTAAATAGAGTGCAAAAGAGAACTGATGTTAGAGGATAGCCGACTGAAAATATCTGAACACTTAAACTCTAGCCAGGCAATGGAGTCCTAGAGGGAATGCCTTTTAAGAATGTGAATAATTTTAGAATGTTCTGGTTCTACCTGGATAGAGATATTGGTCTAAATGCAGCATGTAGTATTTGTCGTTGCACACACTCCAACCTGTGTAGCTTAAATCTATAATCAGAGAAAAGGAAGAGACACACAAACCAAAGAAGTGGCATGCGATCCCAGACTGATTGGTTGCAGTTGGCCTTTGCTTTATCTGGGTGTAGAGTTGGTAGCCTGTGATTGGCTGAAGTTAGGTTGGCCGGTCAACAGGGTAAACTCTTAGGCTGCAACTTGTTTGTATATCAAGTTAGGTTGTAGTTCCATATATTAGGAGACTACTTTGGGGACAAATTTAGCACCCAAGTACAATTAGGACAGTTTTGTTCAGTTCAACAATTCCCCCTTATGTTCATCCTCACAGTCTTAAGAAATTGATCAAGCAATGACACCATCTTCTGTAATCATCACAATTATCACAAAATCTGTTTGCTCTCAGTAGAGATAATTCATAATATCAGTTAAATGACTCTTATGTTTTATACTTTTGTTCTTTTAATTATAAAGCGAGATAAATTGATATGCAAGGGACTACTTATGAGTATTTTAAACCTTTGTTTTATATATGTGTGTGTGTATTTATGTATATATATACATATATAAAACAAATAGATACACACACACACACACATATATATATATTGAAAACTTAGAGTGAATACAACATAATACACAGTGTTGAAAAACTAAAATATGTTTCTCAACAACAGTCTCCATGAGCTATTGTAAACCAATGAAAATTAAACAATTTAAAGTTTAGGTAAAAATAGTTCAACAATATCTGAGATCAATTGGTCACAGTTCTTATTGGAGTATAACAACGACCACGGGCCATGGCACATTGTAAAGTATAGTCACGTGATCTCTAGAAGTACTTAATATTATGGTTAATTTGGAGACAGAAGACATGGAGATCTGGAGACCCAATAAGTGAAATGTAAAGGCTAAGAACTCCTATATCAGAGGAGGCCAGCGGGTGGCATGATGGTTAAGGCTCTGGATTCCCACATGGCCAGTCACAGTTTGAGTCCCAAACCCAGAGACTTGAAAATTACACCGGGTGCATGTGCGTGTGTGCCCAAAATTCTAAGAGAAGAATGGAGGAGAAGGGATTTCAGTGTGGCCATCTCTCCTGGGGGGCAATTTCTCTCTTTCTCTCTCTCTGTCTCTCTCTGTTGAATGTGCATGCCCTATAGCAAAAACCTACTTAAAAAAAAGAAAAAAGCAACCAGGAACAGCCAGGCTTGTCATTCACTATTTAGGATGTCCAGAAACTAGCTGCTAGCTCTCGCCATATACTCTTAAGCCCTTCTACTTTTTTGTCCTTAGACAATTTCTTTAATGTTGTTTGGTGCTCATGTACCGAAAAACAAAACAAAACAAAACAATAGCAGCCTCTTCTTTTCCCCAGTGGGTGTGTGCACTTGCCAGAAAGAGAGAAAGAAAAAAATCTCCCCCAATAAGGGGTGGGAGTGCCGCGATCATTCTTGCCTCCATTTCTCTATCCTGTCAGGATTCTGGGCACGTACATGTGCATACACACACCTAGGATTTTTCACAGATGAGGACTCAAACAGGCATTGAACGGCAGTCACCCATGTGGGCTCCAACTTCCTATGCACAGACCTTAACTATGCTATGGGGCTGGCCATGCCTTTTTTTTTTTTCTTTTTGTAGAGGTTTTTGCCTTAGGGCTTGTGCACTCGCTGCGGAGAGAGACAGAGACAGAGACAGACACAGGGAAAGTGAGAAATCACCTCCCAGGGGGAATGGCCACACCACAATCCCTTCTCCTCCTTTCTCCTCCTGGGATCTTGAGCATGCATACGCATGTGCCTGGCCTGATTTTCAAGCCACTGGGTCTGGGACTTGAACTGCATTCTGCCATGTGGGAGTCTAGCAACGTAACTGCTATGCCATTTGCCGGTCGCCAAGTCAACTTTTTAATTAAGCTCTCTGTAATATTAAAATCAGAGGACGGATAATACAGCATTTGCTTTTGTTCAACACCATACACTGGAGAGGCTTGACTCAGTGGAATGAAAAGCAAAGATAAAGAGAAGCAGTCCTCTGTCGGGGCCCCAACCCAGTTTGTCAAAGACTCAGCAAAGAGACTGTCTGGGTGAGTAAGGCTTCAGTTGACGTTTACAAGGTGAGAAGCTAAAGATAGGTTATACGTGAATTCATCTGTGATCAGGAGAGGTAGAAGTTAGAACCATGGATGGGGTGGCCTGGGAGGAAGACAGAACACAGGGTAGGCCACCAGAGATATGCCATGCCCCCAGGGACATTTTCATAAACTGTCCTCTCTCTGACCCACAGGCCCCTGCCTTACCACTGGGTCTGAGTCCAAGTTGGGAGTGTTAACTTTCTCCTCTTCTTTATCAGTCCACAAACCCATCAGAATCTTATTCTGTGGTTCAGACTCGCACAGGAGTTTCCTCCTCCTCTCTCCCCCACCTCCAGGAGGAGGCAGGCAAGTATTCCCACTGACCTCCACATGGTGGTTTTGTCTCCTATTTTCCTTAGGTTGAGAAAGACATTGGTGTCTCCGCTGTGTGCAGGCATCTCCCACTAGACTCCATATCTTGGATATATTTTGTTTCTTACTGGCATATTAAATCATACCATATAAAATAATTGGCTGCATTTTTTACTGTAGGAGAAATAAACTCCATCTGCAGATGGAAAAAAAAAAAATGAAAGATTGGGCTAGCCCCATAGCCTAGTGGTTAAGGGAACTGGATCTCACACGGCCAAATGTGATTCAAATTCTAGCCCCAATGTCTTGGAGAACATGCCAAGCTCTTGTGCATGCATGCCCCAACTCTGAACAGGATGGAGAAATGGAGAAGGGATTGTGGCATGACCATGCTCCATCGGGGGTGCTTTCTCTCCCTGCCCCCCTCTCTTTGTCTCTCTCTCTGGTGAGCACATGCACCCTCTGGCAAAATAAAAGAAAAAGCAAGCTCAGTGTATGGTCTTAGAGGTCAGTAGGGCGAGTACCCTTCTGGGAGCATAAAGGGTGCCTCTGGAGTGCTGGTGAGGCTGTTTCCTGACACGGGTCCTTGCTCCACTGATGTGTATACTTCGTAAAGATTCTTTGAACTGGATCCCCAGAACGTGTGCACTTTTCTGTATAAACGTTACACTCAATTCAGAGGTTTATTATTTGTTTAAGGGAATCAAAAGCATCTCAAAAATGCACTTAACTTGTGAAGATTACTCCCAGAGAGGAAAAGATTCACTAAGGAAAGAAGGGAGTAGAGGAAAAAGAGATACAATGATACCAATAATGGGATCTATTGGGGCTGCTGGCAGTCGATCGCCGGGGAGGATAGCAATACAGATTCTCCACCACACGTAGACTCAGCTCGGCTCTATTTGAAGTGTTCATGCTCCTGTCATCTGCAGCTGTGATGGCGGAGTTCTTAATGCACATGAGTCACTATTTGAGCAAACGCTCCAAAGAATACAGGGTAGCCAGTTCCAAAGATAGCTGGTGGCTTCTCTGCCAGCCTCTGAAATCTTCTTAGCTGCAAAAAGAAGCTGAAGGGTGTGTGTGTGTTAAAGGACAGTGCACAAACACAAGGCTTGTTGGGAGGCCACCCCAAAGTGTCTCCCTTCCACTGGGGCAATGAATCTCTACTGCAGGTGGAGCTGTCGGTGGGCTCCAGGGAAGCCCCCGTGGCTGAGGAAAGCACCCTTGGGCTCACCCAAGTGTTTTAGGGAGTGCCAGCCTACCACAGGCACCCCTGTGGTTCTCAGATCCCTTTGTGATCTCCAGGCATGAGGAGACCTTTCAGACTGTCAGGGTAACTGACAGAAACGTCACTGCATGAGGCCGACAGCATTGCTGGCAACAGTCTCTTGGGCCAGCCAGGTCATCGCCTCTTCCATATGGGTTGCACTGGGTACAAGTTTGTGTGCAAACACACATGCCCAGCCACCTGGTTCCCGTGGGGATTTAGTGGAAAGCCCTGCAGATTCTCTCCCTACTTACAAAGCAGCCTGCGTGCAGAGGAATCGTGAATCCGGATATCTGACGATTTACACCAGACCAGCCCAGGGCGAGGGGACGTGGATCCAGGGACCCAGCCACCCATGAAAGAAAGGCTGTGTTTGTGGCGCTCCAGGAACATGTATGCATCTTTGTTTTCTGAACAAGAACAGGAAAGTGACTCACGTGCACCCTCTTGCCTAAGGTTTTGGGGGAAATTGAGATTCTTTTTCCTCTTTCTAGGGTAAGAAAAAATAAAAAATCCATCAAGCCAACGATTCAAGGTTCAACTTCCACCTCTTGCTGGGTAAACTGCAGCAAAGTGGTTTATCACAGTTTTAGGCCTGGCTCCTGAGTCCCTTTGAGCTACTTACTAAGTCCACCCTGGTGGGGACAAACAGTCCCGTAAATAGCAACCTGATAGGAGTTACTGACATCTACCACGTCCCTAGGCCTCAAGAAATTACTTCCTGTCACGTCAGTGTTTTTCTTCTTACTGGCTTGACAGACTGAGGGCTCGGTGCGAAATTGCCCTTTCCCACGTGTGTCTGGTGAACAGCAGCGGGGAGGTGCTGCAGAGTGTCCCTCCGGCCCTGCTCTGCCGAGCTCTGTGCTCCAGACACAGATCCTGGGTGTGGAGGTGTCTCTGCACCACCGCAACGCCATCTTCTGTTCAGAGCCTGCGGTTTCTTTATAGTGACTCCCCAGAATGACCAGAGAACAAGCATAGTGCTGTGAGCTGGGGGAGTTTTCTCCTTTGCATTGAGGAAGAGCCCAGCATTTTCTCTGTTGCTGCCTGGGAGATACAGCTTCTTGCTTCCTAAGAGCTGAGCAGCTGGAGAAGAGCCAGCTATGTCTTCCTTTCCCAGCAGTGTGTTTTCTCTGGGAAATAATGAAGCGTGACTCTTGCCAACCATCCTGGAAACCTGACGCCCTGCAATGCTCCGTGGCTGTCCCGCCTGAACTCTCTTCCGTCCACCACCACAGGTGGTTAAGAACTTTAAAAGGCCCTTTCTCAGCGCAGCCGTTCTTGCACAAACCACAGCTGTTTGGAGTATCCAGGTTGCTGTCCCCCTTCCACACCCCACCCCATCTTGGGCTCTCTTGTCATTCACTGGACAACAAGGGCTGGGAGGTAAGACCTTGCTTGATATTGGAGCCAGTGCCTGAATGCATGGCTGGGGGGAGCTGGAATTCATTACTCAGCTGCTGGCAGACCTGCAGGCCACTCGAGGAAGGGTGTGAAGTGGTCTGAGACACCTCCAGCTTCTCTCTCTTTGGGGCTTCCTGCTCTCCAAAATGGCTCAACTGCTTCCGTCTCATTTTGACCTGTAGCAGGAAAAGGAATGTCCTCGAGGCCCCAGTGTCTAGTAGAGAAAGAAAATGTCTCCAGGGCAAGCTGACCAGAGTCTCAAACACGGGTCAACAATTGTGTGATCCCATCAAACTGACACGTCCGCATACTGATCGTGGTCCGGAAGATCCTTCTTTCCGGTTCTTACTTCCTGTCCTTCCTTCCTCTACGTCACTCTAGGTATTGCTACCTCACCGTTCTGGAGGGCCCGGGCTCCACCTAGCGGTACACAGCAAGGTCCCAGAGGTCTTGCTGAATATGGGTCTCATGGCAGGGTGTCAGGGGGAGGAGCACGGGATGTCCTCGGGCTATGATGCTCCTCATAGCACACTCCTTGAGCGCTATGCTAACAAAGGTTCTGTCTCACTCCCTCCTACCATACACCCCCTCACCGCACAGGTGCAAGGAGGAGAAGGAGAACCAATCCCACCCCATTCTCCTTAAACATGTCCCGTAGTTGTGAGTTGGCCCCATGGACTGGATCTTATATGGTGGACCTTGAGATTCAAATCTCAACCCAGTGGCTTAAGAAACACGCTGGGTTGGGACCAGCAGTTAGCGTAATGGCTATGTCACTGGACTCCCAGTGGACCGCAGTTCGCGTCCCAGACCCAGTGGCTTAAAACTCACACCGGGCGCGTGTGCATGCGTGCCCAAGATCCTGAGAGGGGGTGATTTCTCGCTTTCTGTCTCTCTGTCTCTCTCTGTCTGGCGAGCGCATGTGCCCTATAGTGAAAACCTCTCCAAGAAAAAAAAGAAACACACTGGGCGCATGTGTGCATACATGTCTGTGTGTGTGCTCAAAATCATTTACAGCATGGAGAAATGGAGGAGAAGAGATTGTAGGTATGACCATGCCCCATTGGGGAGTGCTTTCTCTCTGTTTCTCTCTCTCTCTCTCTTTACCTCTCTCTAGTAAGGGCACACACCTGCTGCAAAATTTTAAAAAAACAAACAAACAGAAAAAAAAAACCTGATTGTAGCATCAGACGTTTTCCTCTTTGGGGCATGGCTGAGTCACTTCTTGAGCCAGGGCTCCCCTCCCCTTTCTAATGTCCACAGAATCCTGCTGCAAAAGTTACCTCCCTGATGACTCATTGCCAAGGAAGAACAGGGACTCTTTTTTTTTTTTTCATACAAGTCTTTTAAAGCTGTGTTGGAGATAGGGGAGGGTATATTAAGTAACCTCTGAAAGTCCAGTCTAGGCTCAGGAAATGCTGAGATGTAGAATTGTAGGTTTTAAGAGAGCTGGGGGGCTTCACACAATGAGGCCCTTTTTAGCATTTGCTACTGCGGGCTGATGAGCTGAATTAATTACCGTTCATAGCAATCAACTAAGGAAAATGGCCTTTCCTTCCAAAACAGCTGTCAGCAATGACTATAAATTGGTTCATTTTATACGGAAAGGTGCCCTGTGATAGGCTGTCAGCTAAATGAATGCTTACTTCTATGTGACTTGAAACAGAATGTTGGAAGTGACAAGCCATGAATGAAACAAGACCGGGTAGTAAATAATCGCTTCTGCAGTCACACTGAGGCACCGCGGAGATAAACAAGGGCCAAGGTCTGAGCTGAGAAGTAAAAATCAGAATCCAAACAAGGAAGACTAATGCCTGCT
>NW_006160126.1:28829-78953 GCF_000334495.1 Tupaia belangeri chinensis
CTAATTCCGGCTGAACGCTCATTATGTCCCAGACACTGCACTGAGTACATTAGTTGCCTTCTCTTATGGACTATTAAAATGGATTCAGGTTGGGGCCAGCAGGTGGCGTGGTGGTTAAAGGCACTGGATTCCCACAGGGCTGACTGTAGTTTGAGTCCTGGACCTGGCAGCTTGCTTTCTCGCTTTTCCTTTTTCTCTCTCTCTGTCTCTGTCTGGTCAAAGTAAAAAATGAAAATAACAAACGGAATTAAATAAATAAATCTTTTTTTAAAAAAAAATTCCTTAATAAAAATAAATAAATAATTATATATGTGTGTGTGTATACACATATATGTATGTGTATATATGTATATGTGTGTATATTATATATAATATATAGTATATCATATACATTATTATATATATTACATAATATATATTATATATTACATATATTAAATATATTACATATTATCTATATCATATACAAAGTATTATTGTATATTACTATATATTACATATATTATTATATATATTACATATATTACATATAATAAATTATATATATAAAAATAGAGGCAAGGGGCAGACAGTGTGCAGCACATGTGGCTGACCCATGTCAGAGGGGTTCTGAGTTTGTGTTCATAGACCTCCCCGCATGTGCCAGGCACGCACGTGTCCACGGTTCTTGGCCTGGCTGAGGCTGAGGGTAGGTTGTAATGTGGAGACCCTGTTGATGTCTTCTCCTTCTGTATCTCCAAATAAAGAAATTTATTTATGAAAAAAAAAAATTTTTAAATATCTCCAAGCAGGAATATTTACTGTTGAGACCTGCCAGGACATGTTCAAAATTGCAAGCCCAAAGAACCCAGTTTAGAAGCATGCTATATTCAATGGAGATATGGAAAAATATGCACAAATCAGAATTACAGAAGTCACCCTGGCTTAAAGCTAGCCTCTAATATGGCTTCAGATAATCCCAGACTCTTCAGGTCTCCGGAAGACTTTAGAGGCTGAAATTATATTTCAAACAATGAGAATAATCAGAAATATTTGTCTTAAGTAGGTAAATGGAAAGGACAATTATTTCTTTGCAAATACGGAAATGATATTTGGTAATTTTGTAAGCATCTGTCCTGTGTTTTGCTTTAGGGACCTATAACATTCTTCCGTGCTTGCCAGCCTCTGGTTTGGAAGCCAAAAGACACTACCTCATAGGCAGTGAGTCAACAAGTGGGAGTCGGATGTCGACAGGCCCTGAGGGGAAGAGCCAGACAGACCTTAGATCCTAGCTCTGTCACGACCAGCTTCGGGACTCAGGAAACATTACGTGCATTTCTTTAGGCTGTTCCCTCAGCTGTAAAATGGATATAATTACTACCTGGCAGAGCTGCTATTTTCATGAGATAATGTATGTGTAATGTGCTCGGTGATGTGCCTGTTACATAGTCAAGACTGAATTGTTCTGCTATTTTTTAAAAACCACTGTGCTCAACTTGAAGACTTCCTATAAAGCCAATGAAGACAGTATGGAATGGATGAAAGAAAAGAGAAATAGATCAATGAGCAAAATAGAACGCCTAGACTAGAAATAGACTCATATAAATAAAGTCAACTGATCCTTAACAAAGGAGCAAAAGCAATTCAACAGAGTATAGTCTTTTCAACTAACAGTGCTGGAACAATGACATTCACGTGTCAAAAAAAAAAAAAAAAAGTCTAGACATAGACCTTATATGCTTTATAAAAAATGAACTCAAAATGGATCCTAAACGTAACTATAAAATGGAAAACCATAAAATTCCTAAAAGATAATGATAAGGATAGACTCTAGAGGACCTTGGCTTTTTTTAGATATAAATAATTTTTAAAGAAGTATTTATTTCATTGCATTTATTTATTTATTTATTTAACCAGAAAGAGACAGAGATTGATGGAGTGCCTAGTTACACTTGACATAATTTTTAGGTCTGTACCTTCTCTTAATTTTCCACTGTGATCAGAACAGTCATTTGCCTTATTTAACTGCCTCCTGGTGACCACTCCCCCATGGAACAGCTAGAGGCAGACTACTTGACGCACTTCACTGACCTACTTGGGCTGGTCTGATATGCCACAGAGACCACCCTCAGTCCCAGCATGGCTCTAGGAACTCACGCTTGCTTGCCATAAAGTCACTAACTAGAACCTGGCACAGGAAAACTGCAATTACCTGAAATAAAGAGGTTTGACCAGAGCTTATTGGGCAAGCAAAGGTTTATTCTAGATCAACTTGAAGATGTACACCCAGGACACCAAGGTTCCAGTAATCTATAGCCAGTGCTCCAAAATGGTAGAATTCAGATGGTTTTTATAGAGAAAGGGAAAAGGGGAAGGGAAGAAAAGCGGGTTACAAAAGTTGTTTGTTAAAAATTTAAGGGGAGACCAGCAGTTAGCATAATGGCTATGTCGCTGAACTCCCATGTAGTCGACCACGGTTCACGTCCTGGACCCGGTGGCTTAAAACTCACGCCGAGCACGCATGCATGCATGCCCAAGATCCCAAGAGGAGAATGGAGGAGAAGGGATTGCAGTGTGGCCATCTCCCCTAGGGGTGATTTCTCGCTTTCTGTCTCTCTGTCTCTCTCTGCCTGTCTGGCAAGTGCACACGACCTATGGCAAAAACCTCTTCAAAAAAAAAAAAATTAAGTTAAGGTGCCAACAGATGGTGTAATGGCTATGTCACTGGACTCCCAGGTAGTCAACTGTGGTTTGAGTCCCAGACCTGGTGGCTTGAAACCCATGCCAGCCACGTGTGAATGCATGCCCAAAATCCCAAGAGGAGACTTGATGAGAAGGACTTGTAGCGTGGCCATTCCCCCTGCAGGGTGACTTCTCACTTTCTGTGTCTCTGTCTGTCTCTGTCTCTCTGGTGAGCACATGTGCCCTATTGCAAAAATCTCTCAAAAAGAAAAAAAAAATTTGGAGTTAGCAGGTGACATGGTGGCTGGGGTACTGGACTCTCACAAGGCCAACCATGGTTTGAGTCCCGGATTTGGTGGCTTGCTTTCTCACTTTCCCTCTTTCTCTCTCACTCTGTCCTTTTCTGGTCGAATTTAAATAAATAAGTAAATAAATAAATAAATGACTTTTTAAAAAATTAAAAAATTAAGTTGCTATAAGCAAGTCATAAAATGGTCTTCCAGGAAGAGGATGGGATATAATCCAGGGAGTGCAGTCAAGCATCATTCTGAGATCTGGGAAGAAAAGGGAAGTATGACAATTCCAGCTGTCAGCTTTAGGGTGAACCCGTTCTTACCTACATCACAAAGAGGGGTGACAACTCGTTTGGAGGGTTAAAAGCTCAGGAATAGCAGGCCAATGGGACCAGCAGTTAGCATAATGGCTATGTTGCTGGACTCCCACGTAGTCGACCGCGGTTCGAGTCCCGGACCCGGTGGCTTAAACTCACACTGGGCGCGTGTGCGTGCGTGTCCAAGATCCCGAGAGGAGAATGGAGGAGAAGGGATTGCGGTGTGGCCATCCCCTCTGGGGGGGATCATTTCTTGCATTCTATCTCTCTGTCTCTCTCTCTGTCTGTCTGGTGAGCGCACACACCCTATAGCAAAAACCTCTCCAAAAAAAAAAGAAAGAAAAAAAAGAAGAAATATCAGGCCAATTTCTCGTATCCTTGTGGCCATGACAGTGTTTACAAAATGCCCAAACCACCTTATTTCCCTCCACACCTGTTTGAGTGACACTCTAGCCCTCAGTAAAGGCTTTGCCAGCCACTAGTTCAGTGTGGGTGTCCTGCATGGCTACCCGCTTCCTGTTAGCCCTGACAGGCATGTCGCCCTCCTTTCTCTGTGACCTGTAGGTAACACACGGTTTCCGGTATTTCATGTGCTTGTTGTGCTCCCTCCTCTGTATCTCAGCTGACTGACCCATCTGAACCTACTTCTTCCTGGTCAGGGCTCTCCCAGACCAGCTTCCTTGGCAGGCACAGACTGTACACAGGTCAGACAGGATGAACAAGGGAGCTTGCCGGTATAAACAAGTTTCCTGTGAGCGGGACACCTGGTCATCAGATAAAGATGTACCTTATGAAAGACAGGTAGTAAGCATCTATGATCAAATCCCCTACAATCTTATCAGGACCAGCGTTAGAGTGTATAGCCACTCTTCACAGAGAGATCTCAAGACCAAATAAGAAGAAAATTTACACACACACACATACACATACACATACACACACATGACAGTGTGGAGGGAAAAAATCTTTATAAACCTGGTAAAGGAGTGTTATCTAAAATATACCAAAAAATGTATTAAAACTCAACATTAGAAAACAAACAACCCAATTACAAAATGAGCAAAAGATCTGAACTAGCCCATCAGAGAAGATGCACAGATGAAAAACAATCATATAAAAAGATGCTCAACTTTATCTGTTATTAGAGAATTGGAAATGAAAACAATACAGAGTGCTATACAAATATTAGAATGGCTAAAAACCTAAAATCTGGCATTATCAAATGCTGTCAAAAGGACATGGAGTGTCAGAAGCTCTCATTCATTGCTGATGGAAATGCAAAATGGTACAACCACTGAAAAAGGCAGTTTGGCCATTTCTTACAAAACTAAACATTCTGCTACTGTATGTTTCCTGAATAGCTCTGCTATTCACCCAAAAGAGCCAAGAACATGACCATGTAAAAACATTACACGTAGGTGTCTATTGCAACTTCATTGGTAATTACTACAACTTGCAGCAACCAAGATGTCCTTTAGTAGGTGAACAGATAAACTACGGTGCGTCTGCTACCAGGGAGACTCAGCCCATGGAGGTCTCCACCCAGGGGTGGCAGGGTCCTTGGCTTTGCACAGGAAAGAATTCAAAAGTGAGCCTTCGAGAGAGAGTGAAGGGGAGTGTATTAAGGAAAGTGTATAGAGCAGATTAGTCCATCTTTCCCATGTGAGGGAAGATGAGTGAACAGTTTCATTCCCTCCTTGGGTGGAAAGGAACAGGGAATAAGCTCAGGGTCAGCTTTCAGCACTGGCTGCTTCCCTGGCAGAAAGCCTTAAGAGGAAGTCTTATGACCTCTAAAATAGAAGAGCTACCCCATGGACAGAGTCACCCCAGATTTTGGTGGGTGTCTGGCTTATAGAGCGTGGCTTAATGCCAGGTTAAGTAGGGGGTGGTTTTCCCATAACTTCTCTGGGAAGGAGAGGGTTGTCTTTCTTGAACCATTGTCCTTCCCGTTTTCTGGCCTCAAATGGCAGTTCTGGCTGTTGTCATAGTCATTGTAAACTGTTATGGCGTGGGCAGGTGTATCACTTAACATGCTAATGCAGTAAAATAACAGTATAGTGAGTTTGAAGGTGAGGCAGAGGTCATTTTGGATGCCATCTTGGTTCTTGCCGGTTCAAACTGGTCTCTCAGTCACCCTCTGTCCTGTCAGGTTTTATTGTTTTATTGTTAGGTGTTGGAATGTCTCTTGCTGCGATCCCTTCCTGACTTACCTCCAGATAATGGAGTATTAATCAGTGCTAAGAAGAAAATGAGCTGTTGACATTCTCTCCATTGAAAGGCATGAACAAAACAAATACATATTACGAAGTAAAAGAAACTGATCTGAAAGGTTACATACAGTAGAATTTCCACTATTTGATTGTCTGCAAAAGGCAAAACTAAGGAAATTATAAATAGATCAGTGTTTACTGGGCATTAGGGGAGTGGGAAAATTGGACAGAGAATTCTTAAGTAAGTGTAACTACTCTGTATGATATTCTCTCTAATGGTGAATACATGTGTGATATAAGAAGAAATACATATGTGGTCTCTGCCCCTGTTTCCTAGCTTATAGTTCCTAAAATCCATGGGGTCCCAGAAGTAATAAATGTCTTTTCCTATGCTTATATGATGACTGGAGGTGGGGCTCCTGTAGCCTTGGAATGGAGGCACGTTACTAGAAGAAGCAATTTTATGAATGGAGGGTTAGAATTTCCAGCCCGGTTTCTCCTTCCTCGTGGGAGCAGAGAAGGGGTAAACTTGAGGTGATCACAAATAGTTGATGATTTAATCAATCGTGCCTGGGTATTGATGCCTCCATAGGAACTCAAAAGGACAGAGCTCAGACATCTTCTGGATTGGTGAACACATGGACAGAGGCTCCCCCAGAGAGCGTATGTGTTTTTAGTCCATTCTCTGTTGTTTAGTAACTGAACATCACAGATCAGGTGATTTATAAAGAACAGAGGTTTAATTAGCTCAGGGTTTTGGAAGTTCAAGGTCAAGGGGCTGTATCTGGTGAGGGTTTTGTTGTTGGTGGGGACTCTGCAGAGTCTTGAAGTAGTGCAGGGCATCACATGGTGATAGTGACAGCTTGGGCATGTCTGTATCTCCATTCATGTCTCTCTTAGCTCTGGCCTCTCTCTTTTAAAGTCACTAAGATTTAATGATAAGGTCCACCTTGTTGACCTTATGAAAGCCTAATTATCTACCAAACACCCTGCTTTTCAATACTGTAGTATTAAGTTTCCATCCTCTTAATACCTGCACAGTAACAACCAAATTTTCGTACATGAATTAGGGACAGTTGCAGTCAAACCACAACTTCCTACCCCCATACCTTGCCCTTTGCATCTCCAATCTGGCTGAGTTGTATTCCTTCATAATAAACTAATAGTATGGTAGTTCTATGAATTATTCTAGCAGATTATCAAATTCAAGAAGAGGGTGGTAAGACCTTCTGAAGGTCAGAAGCACGAATGACAATTTGGGCCTGCAAGTGGTATATGGAAGTGAGGACAGTCAGTGGGATTGAGTCCTTCTCCTGTGGGATTGTAGCTAGAGACATTCCAACTCTTCTAATAAGACACTGTGTACCACCACGGAAGTAGTGTCAGAACCAATTGGACTGTAGGACATCTAGAAAACACATACACACATGAGATGGCCAGAAGTTCTTCTTGAGTGTTGATAGGAAAATGCAGGTTTTTGCTTGCATGTCCTGATGAATTTGCTCAAACCCATAGAAAGTACGACATACAGAGTGAACCACAAAATGGACAGTGGATCTGGGATGATAATGATGTTTCACATTTCAAACATTTATACATGTGTACCACTCTGGTTTGGAATATTTTTTTTGGGAGAGGTTTTTGCTATAGGGCGCATGTGCTCGCCAGAAAGACAGAGAGAGACAGAGAGGCAGAAAGCAAGCAATCACCCCCCAGGGGGGATGGCCATGCCACAATCCCTTCTCCTCCATTCTCCTCTCGGGATCTTGGGCACGCATGCACACGCACCCGGCTAGTTTGGAATTTTGATGGTGGGGTAGACATGTATGTATGTGGCAGGGAAGAGTAAATGGGCTATCTGTATTTTGCTCTGAAGCTGAAACTTCTCTAAAAAATAAAGATATTCCAGTTGGTCGGGCAATGGAGATACAACTGTCTGGCCATGTTGCATTGTGAAGTCTCTCTCACTCTGTAGACCTCCTTCCCCAATAAAATCACCCCGTGACACCCAGGGGAAGGTCAATTAAGGTCAATCTTGGCAGACAAGACTGTCAGCCAGGCCTGTTTCTGTAAAAATAGATATTAAACCTCAAAATGCTGCCAGAAAGGATAAATCTTCAGACTAAAAAAAAAAGGAACAAAACGTAAAAGGGAAGCAAGAGAGCAAAGCTGCCAGCTAAGGAACCGAAGAAGACCCGCCTATAAAAACAAGGAGACCCAAAACTAGGGGAGTCCAGCCTCTGATTAGAGAAGGAGGCCAACTCTGATTCCTATCCTCTTCCAAGTTGTATCTGTAGTCCTGAGCGTTCCTTCTTGTACAGTACAGAGTTTGCCAGTTATTGTGTAAATCAAATGTCTAGAGTCTGGAAACACATTTTTTAAAAACTCTCCCATCATCATTTTGGTTGTTGTTCTATCATATGCAGATGAATGAAAATGCCCATTTTTTTAAAAAGAAAAGGTGAAATCAAGTGCTGATTGGTGATTTTTCTTTTCTTTTCCTTCTTTCTTTCTTTCTTTTTTTTTTGGAGAGGTTTTTGCTATCTGCTTTCACCAGAAAGACAGAAAGAGACAGAGAGACAGAAAGCGAGAAATCACCCCTCAGGGGGATGGCCACACCGCAATCCCTTCTCCTCTGTTCTCCTCTTGGGATCTTGGGCACGTATGCACATGTGCCCGGTGTGAGTTTAAGCCACTGGGTCCAGGACTCGAACCGCAGTAGACTACATGGGAGTCCAGCGACATAGCCATTACGCTAACTGCTAGTCCCAGTTGTTCATTTTTCTAAACAATAATAACACATTGGGATGTTAAAAAGGGAATGGAATGTTTGGGTGTGAGGATAATGCTCTATTTGTTGGTGGGAAGAGAGTTTTTATATCTCATAACGTTAAGCAAAGAAAAAAAGGCAAATTGCGGTCAGGATCATGGGTATAATATACTGTGAACATTTATATAAAATGTTTTACATTCCGTAGAATATGTCCGACAGAAAACTGCTCCCTGATCTTAACTCCCTGGACAGAATTGGGTTCTGTGACATCTTTGATCATGGTAGGTTCAATTTTCCCTAATAATTTGGTTAATGTGCCATGGAAGACTGGGGTTGAGCATACAGATATATAATGCTAAATTGTAAATTAATGAGGGACCAGTACTTAGCATAATGGCTATGTCGCTGGACTCCCATGTAGTCAACTGCAGTTCGAGTCCCGAACCTGGTGGCTTAAATTCACGCCAGGCGTGTGTATGTGCGTGCCCAAGATCCCAAGAGGAGAATGGAGGAGAAGGGATTGTGGCATGGCCATCCCCCCTGGGGAGTGATTTTTCACTTTCTATCTCTCTGTCTCTATCTTTCTGGCAAGCGCATGCGCCTATAGCAAAAAACTTTCAAAAAAAAAAAGTAAATTGTAAATTAATGGTATTTAAACCCCATTTTAAAACGATTAACATCAGACCATAATGGTACTTACTATCTTTTTCATAAGGACAATTTGCCTTCAAAATTTAAGCTGTTCAGAAAGGATTACAACTGTAAGACTTTCAGAATTTCAGTATTACATTAAGGATTGTGGGGCCAGCTCCATAGCCTGGTGGTTAAGGCAGCTCGATCCCAAGGTTCAAATTCCAGACCTAGCAACCTGAGAAACATGCCAGGTACATGTGTGTGCATGCCCAAAATCCCTAAGGGAGGGAGAGATGGAGAAGGGATTGCAGTATGACCATTCCCTATGGGGGGTGATTTCTCTCTCCCTCTCTCTCTCTGTCTCTCCAGGTAAGTGCACACACCCTCTAGCCAATGCATACATGCACACATACATACATACATACATACATGCACACATACATACATCTTTACATAAATAAATAGAATTGAGTATCAATTGTTCATAAGGTCTGAGTACTGAGGCATGAACCAAAACTAATAAAATATCAATTGTGAAATGAAACATATTTAAAACTGCATTAAAATAAAAAATACATAAGGAAATAATTGACAAAATATGTGCAAAATCTGTACACTAAAAAATATAAAACATTGCTAACAATCAGAGATACATCATATTGAATTGAAAGATTTAATATTAGTAAGATGTCAGTTCTTCCAAAAGTGGCCTATGGATTCAGTATAATCTCAAAAATCCCAGCAGGCTTTTTTTTTTTTTTCTTAATGTTTGCCATAGGACATGTGTGCTTGCCAGAGAGAGAGACAGATAGAGGTGGAAAGAGGGCAAGTGAGAAATCCCCTGTCCCAGGATGGATGGCCATGCCACGATCCCTTCTCCTCTCTGATCCTCTCAGGACTCTGGGAACACACATATACATGCCTGGCATAAGTTTCAAGCCACTGGGTCCAGGATGTGAATCGCAGTCAGCCATGTAGGAGTTCAACGCCTTAACTACCACACCACCTGCTGGCCCCCTAGCAGGCTTTTCAGCTAAAATTTCAAACTGATTCTTCAATTTATATAGAAACGCAAAACCCACTATAGCTAAACAATTTTGAAAAAGAATGAAACAGAAAGACTTACACAACCTGATTTATAAGCTTCAAGACTGTGTAGGATTGGCATGAAGATAGAACTATCAACTACCAACTATGGTAGAATCAAAGGGACACAATGAGGTCCAGAAACAGACTCTCACAGATATAGTTGATTTATTTTTTTACAAAGGCACTTGGCTGAAGAAATCCAATGGAGAAAGAGTTGACTTCGCAACAAATAATACCCACAGAACACAAAACAAGAAAAACCTTTGACTCGTACTTCATTCCTTATGTAAAAATGAATTCAAAATGGATCACACATCCACATGGAAGAGCTAAAACCATAAAATTTCTGCAAGAGAACATAGAAGAAAATCTTTGTGACTTTGAAGTAGGCAAAGTAGTACACAAAAAACTAAACCCATACACTGTCTCTCTTCCATGCGTTCCTGCTCAACACATACCAAATGTCTGCCCTCTGTGGCAGAAACAGAAAGAGAGGAAGGTACAGCACAGAGGACAGCTGTAGCCACCGAAGACAGTATGGGAGCAGGTGGGTAACGGGATGGGAGGGAGGAGGTGGGGAACAACACTTAGCAGACACATGAATGAAAATGATCTGTTGATAATAATATATATGACAATATCTTTGACTTAATCAACACTGATGTTAAAAAAAAATTTTCATACACTGTAAAGATGCACAGTGATTGGATCAGCAGGTAGTGTGGTAGAACTCCTACATGGCTGACCACAGTTCGAGTCCTGGACCCGGTGGCTTGAAACTCATGCTGGGCACATGTGTGTGCATGCCGAAATCCCAGGAGGACAATGGAGGAGAAGGGATTTAGGTATGACCATCCCCCCTAGGAGGTGATTTCTCTCGTTCTCTCTCTCTGTCTCTCTCTGGCAAGCACACATGCCCTACGGCAAAAAAATAAAAAAAAAAGAATGATGCACAGTGATTAAATGTAAATTTGAAAAGTGTAAAAAAAATAAATAAGATAAAATAAAATAAATAAAAGCAAAAGCCATAAACATTTCTTTAAAAAGTCTTTTGTAAGTGAACTGTGAACAAAATGAAAAACTGGTTTTTTAGAAGCTACCATTGAGAAAATAAAGAGACAACTCACAGACTAGGAGAAAATACGCGAGCTTCTCATTATTCACAGTAGTTGTGCTCTCTGGTCACCACAAACACTAAACTAGTAAACACCGAAGCATTGCTCCTAGGGGAAATACGGGATAGTTTCCTTGAGTCTACTCATAACGTTCTCATTAGCTGATCAACCCGACCTTGCTGCAGGTGTGTTTCTATTTAAAGACACTTCATTAAACCTATGCTGTTCATTCAGGACCATTGACTCCTGGCCCACAAACTATAACCCATGTCTGAACAGAGACAGTGAGAGGGAAAGTGAGAAATCACCCGCTGGGAGGATGATCACGCTGCAGTCTCTTCTCTGCCGTCCTCCTCTTGGAATTTTGGGCACGTCCACACCCTACATGATTGCCAAGGCACTAGGTCCGGGACTCGAACCATAGTCAACCATATGGGAGTCCTGCGCTTCATCCGCCACATCACCTGCTGGCTCAAACAGTGCATATCTAACATACCTACTTCTTTATAAAGCACTTCTTAGCCTCTCACACTTATGGACACTAGACAGCCTGTTAGTACTAAGCCTAGGGGCCATCTTAAACAGGGAAGTCAACCAAAAGCACAAAAACATGTAAATATGGCACAGAAAGGACCCTCGTTTACAGAATTAGAGCTGAAACAAGAAACCAGAGCGTCGCCTTGGTCGACCTCAGCTGAGGACAAGCGTACCTGCAATTCAGATTTTTGCCCACGCCGCATGTATCTGAGAATGCCCATCAAATCACCGTGAGTATTGATCAACTTGGGTGTCACAAACACACTGCGATGAGATGGTTCGTTTGCAAATATTGAGGTCTGTCTATAATTCCAGAGAGGCGGATAATGGCTGGAGTCAGAGAAAAGACTCGCTCTTGTCCCCAGAGCTGAGGTCAAACTAGCAAGACATGTGGATTATAGGCCTTGTACTAGCCAAACTCATTTGTCCTGTCTGGTAGAAGCAATGGTTTACTTGTGAAGTTTGGACCTCTGAACTGCAAACCAATGAAAGAACCCAGACCCATAAAGAGACCAACAGTCAATAGAACCATGTGCAGATACATTTAACAGGTTTTTTTGTTCATTTGTTTTTTAAGGGATTTTTGGGGGGCAAGGTGGAAGTTTTAGGATCAAATGGTCCTATATCAGATGAGCTGATGCCTAGCCCCTAAGGACACGCTGTGTCTCATGGGTCCCAGGATACTATGAGTGATAAATCCGGCCTCCAACTTTTAGTGCATGGGGTTATGATGGAAAGTTTATGAAAATGGGGGAGACGTAATTAAAGCTTCTCACATAACAAGTCCTATATGGGACTCGAACCGTGGTCGGCTACATAAGAGTCCAGAACCGTAACCATTGCACCATCTGCTGGTCCCCAGGGTAAGGCTTTTATATTTAGCAGGTGTAAGTAACTATCATTGCACTCCAATATTGATTAAGTTCACGAAGTTTTGTTAATTGGTTTATTTTAGTCAATGTTAAAGTTCATATTGAGCCTATGTTGTAGAGGCACAAAAGCTTCTCAGTGCCTTTTTTATTGTTATATAAACTCTATATACAAAATTTGGATTTCTAGTATATGTAACAACATGCACACACACACACACCTATTAGGTCTTAGGCAGGCAAAGATCAAAGTGTATCCCTTTCCCTCCTCCCCCCCTCCCTTTTTTTTTCTGGAGAGGTTTTTGTTATAGGGCGTGTGCACTTGCCAGAAAGACAGAGAGAGACAGAGAGACAGAAAGTGAGAAATTACCACCCCATGAGGATGGCCATGCCACAATCCCTTCTCCTCCATTCTCCTCTTGGGATCTTGGGCACGCACGCACACGCGCCTGGCCTGAGTTTAAGCCACCAAATCCGGGACTTGAATCGCAGTCGACTACGTGGGAGTCCAGTGACATAGCCATTACAGCAACTGTTGATTCCCCCTTTCCTTTTTTTACCTAGTGCCACCGCTCTCCAAGGGAGTTGTCCACTGGTTGGAGGATGAATCAGGACAGCAGCAAGGCACACAATGACACAAGTGATCAGGTCCAGAGCCACACTTCTTGCAGGTGCCCTGGTCCCTGAGGTGGAAGGCTCCACACTGAGTCCACGCGTGGCTCAAAACACACGAGCAGCTCTGAAGTGCAGCCTCCCTCCGATGGGGTAGGCTGAGTTTACCACCTGTCAGGGCTGCCTGGCTGCCTGATCAGGCCTGTCCCATGGCAGCACTTGGATGCAAGTCACCCCTTGTTCCTTTCAAAGGAGGCTTTGAGAAACTTAACTAGACCATATACAAAAAGGATGCTTCAGGACCAGCAGTTGGAGTAATGGCTATGTCGCTGAACTCCCATGTAGTCAACCACAGTTTGAGTTCTGGACCCAGTGGCTTAAACTCACACCGGGCACGTGTGCATGTGTGCCCAAGATCCCAAGAGGAGAATGGAGAAGTGATTGAGGCGTGGTCATCCCTCCTGGGGGGTGATTTCTCGCTTTCTGTCTCTCTGTCTCTCTCTGACTTTCTGACGAGTGCATGCACCCTATAGCAAAAAAAAAAAAAAAAATCTCCAATAAATAAATAAATAAATAACAACAGTTGCCTCCAGGAATGTCATTCTGGAATCCAATTAAGTAACTGAGCTCAGATCAGAACTCTGAACTTAGGGTGGGAATAAGCAAAAGCCACAGGGGCAGCTGCACACAGCAGGGAACCTGTGCCAGCCTGTGTGGTCCCTCCCCAGACTGTCACTGCCCTCTGGTGGCGGCAGTCAGTAAGCCGGGAGCAGTCTAGTGGCAAATCAGGCGTTGTGAGGCCCAAATACCTGCTCGCTGTTGTCTATTGCTTTAAGACATGGTGTTGTCATAGAAAATTTGAGGCACGGTAAGGTCCACAGTTCAGGGGCTTTGTGACTTTGCCATTAAAAGTATAGTCTGTGGGGCTGGCACGTGGTGTTGTGGTAAAGGCGCTGGATTCCCACATGGCCAACCATAGTTCAAGTCCCAGACCTAGCAGTTTGCTTTCTCGCTTTCCCTTTTTCTCTCTTTCTCTCTCTCTTTCGTCAAATTTAAAATAATAATAATAATAACAAATGGAGTTAAATAAATAAATATTTAGAAAACAAAACAAGAAACTATGGTCTGTTACCGTTCCCAAGAGAAGCGGGCAAGCCAGGGAGGGTCACGTGGGTAAGGACCTTACACTTGTGCCTTTTCTGGAATGCCTTATAATGCGTAACCTTTGGATTTGACATCCTCCCCGTAGAGAATTGCAATTAAGATTCATTCATACTGCTGTGTGAGCCAGTAGTTTATCCCTTTGCATTGCCGACTCCTATTCTACTGGCTAGATGTACCCGTTCATTTATCCAAGTGGATGAATCCAGCTTTTGACTGCTACTACTAAAGTAGCTATAAACATTTACACACGGGTTTTTGTTTAAAGATGAGTTTTCACATCGTTTCAGTACACACCTAAAATGGAGCTATCTGGGTCAGATAGTAAGGGTAAGTTCAACTTTATAAGAAACGGCTTTTTGCTTTGTTTTCTCATTTGCCAGACAGCACATGCATTTGCCAGAGAGAGAGGGAAGGAGAGAGGAGAAGGGAAAAAAGTACTCCCCATAGAGAATGGTCACGTTGCAGTCCCTTCTCTTCTGTCCCTCTGTCCTGTCGCGCGTGCACACACACACACACACACACACACACACACACACCCCTGGCTTGTTTCTCAAGCTGCAGAGGCAGGGATTCAAATTGCACAGTCAGCCATGTGATGTCCAGCTCCCTTACCCACTAGGCCACGAGGCCAGCCTCTAAACTGTTTTTAAAGTCACTGTACCATTCTGCCTTTCTAGTTCTGGTTGCTCCAAAAACTCCTCGCCAGCACTGGCCTTTGCCTTCTTTCTTTTTTAAGAATTGTAATCATTCTAAGAGGTGAGTGGTATCTTACGATGGCTTCTGCTTCATTTTTGAAGGGAAGCTCCACTGCATATTCCACCCCTCGTTGTGACTTTGTTTTTTCTTTCTGCACATGAAAGATATTATTCTACTGTCAGTTGGCCTCTACTGTTTTTGATGACATGACATCCACTTCTGTTATCATTTCCTCTTGTATTTATATTGTTTTTCCCTGGCTTCTTTCATATTATCACCTCCACCCCCCTTTTTTTTTTCTTTTTGGAGAGGTTTATGCTATAGGGCGCGTGCACTCACCAGAAAGACAGAGAGAGACAGAGAGACAGAAAGCGAGAAATCACCCCCCAGGGGAGATGGCCCCACCGCAATCCCTTTTCCTTCATTCCTCTCGGGATCTTGGACGTGCACGCACACGCACCCAGCATGAGTTTAAGCCACCAGGTCCAGGACTCGAACCGAAGTCGACTACATGGGAGTCCAGCGAGGTAAGGTAGCCAGTATGCTATCTGCAGGTACTGATTCCTTTTTTTTTTTTTTTTTTTTAACAGTTTGACTACAATGTTGCCTATGTATGGTTTAATTTGTCTTTTTTTTTTATTTTAACAGTTTGACTACAGTGTTGCTTATGTATGGTTTAATTTATCTTATTTTTTATTTTAACAGTTTGACTACAATGTTGCCTATGTATGGTTTAATTTGTCTTTATCTTTTTTGGGTTTGTTGACCATCTTGCATGTAAAAATTTAGATTTTCTACCATATGTTAGATGTTTTCAACCAGTTATTTGTATTTACTTTTCTGCCTCGTTTTCTTTTTTTGTCTTTCCCTCTCCATCCTTGGTTTCCTATTCCTTTTGGGACTCAATCATCCCTTAAGTCTCCAAGATTTTGCTCATTTTTCTTCAAACTTTTTTAAGCTTATTTTTGTGATTGGATTATTTTTACTACTCTATAAGTAGTTTTTCTTATTTCTAGTCTGCTAATAAGCTCAGAAATCTTTTTTCTCTCCATTTCAGATGTGGAAACTAAATGTTTCTTTTCTTTTCCTTTCTCTCTTTTTAAAAATTTTCCCTCCTCTGGTGAGCGTCCACATCTGTTCATTCACTATAGGAATATTTTCTTTACTCTCATGAATATATTTATACAGCTGCTTTCAAATCTTTGTCTGCTAATTGCAGCATCTTGTACATGGAGTATATTTTCTTGCATCTTTACACAGAAAAAAAATCTTTTAATTAAAACAAATGTACTAGAAACTATGAGTGATAAAGAGAGTCTGAGTGCCATTGTATTTCTTTGAAGAGTGTTGATATTTTTCTAGCAGGGAGTTAACTGGGTTGAAATGAAATTCCAATCCCTCTCTCCTGCCATCGCACACAGCTGAAATCCTCAGTTCCTGGAGATGTCAATGGCTGTGTTTACTCTGGGCACCCCAGAGACTATCCTGCTTGTGCAGTTCAAGGATCTACCAGTTATGTGGGGGAGAGTAGACTTATGTACATAGTTTAGGATCTGCTTTCTTGTGGTTCCCTCCTGTCCAGAATTTGTCTCCTAACAGTCCATCTACTCTACCAGCCCCATAGAGTGCAGAGTATTCTCTGACATCGCAAGGAGCACTGTGTTTTTCTGTCAGCCTGGCCTGGATACTTTGAGGCAAAAGGGTAGTCTCCCTCCTGATAAGTTCTGCATATTCATATATATATACATATATATATACAATCTCCATATAAAAATTTAAATGTGTATGTGTGTGTATACCCTCTCTCACAAGGGAGAGAGAGGGATGGAGAGAGAGAGAGTTTTTGGCTTGCTCATTTTTTTTTTTTTTGACATTTTTTGCTATTTGGGACATGCACATGTACTCACCAGAGAGACAGACAGCATGAAATCACCTGCCAGGGGGAATGGCCACGCTGCAATACCTTTTCCTACATTCTCCTCTTGGGATTCCGGACATACACACAGGCACCTGGCATGAGTTTTAAATCACCAGATCTGGGACTTGACCTGTGGTCAACTACATGGGAGTCCAGCGACATAACCATTATGCTATCTGCTGGTTCCTTGATCTTTTTAAGGAACCAGGATTTGGAGGACCAGCAGACGGTGCCATGGTTACATCTGTGAACTCCCACATATTTGACTGTGGTTTGAATCCCAGATCCAGCAACTTTCTTCATATCACTGATTTTCTGCATCCCAGAATTTTGAGAAGTTGTATTTCCATTTTCATTTATTTCAAAATATTTTTTAACTTCTCTTTAGACTTTTTTTTAACCCATGTGTTATTTACAAGTGTGTTATGTAATTTATAAGTTTTCTGGAATGTTTCAGCCTTTTGTTTTTTCCTTCTATCTTAGCTCCATTGCTAACATTAAACTTTAATTTCTATTCTTTTCACTTTCTTTTCAATTTGAGGTATGTCTTAATGACACATAATGTGGTGTATCTTGTTGAATTATCTGCACTAGTTTGAGAAGGATGTGTACTCTATCAGTATTACGTAGCTTTCTGTAATGTCAATCAGATTTGGTTGATTAATGGTGTTGGTCAGTACAACTATGTTCTTGTTGACGTCTGCCTGCTGGATTTGTCAGTTACTGATAAAAGTGTGTTGGGAACCAGCAGTTAGCGTAATGGCTATGTCGCTGGACTCCCACGTAGTCGACCGCGGTTCGTGTCCCGGACCCGGTGGCTTAAAACTCAAGCCGGGCGCGTGTGCGTGCGTGCCCAAGATCCCGAGAGGAGAATGTAGAAGAAGGGATTGCGGCGTGACCATCCCCCCTGGGGGGTGATTTCTTGCTTTCTGTCTCTCTGTCTCTCTCTGTCTGTCTGGCGAGCGCACGCGCCCTACAGTGAAAATCTCTCAAAAAAAAAAAAAAAAAGTGTGTTGATGGCTTCAAAATAATATGGAAATCATGTATTTCTCCTTGAGGCTGGGTTTTTTTCTCTTATTTTTTTTTTGATGCTTTGTTATTAGGTGCATACACATTAAGAATCGTTTAGTCTTCTTGGAGACTTGAACCTTTTATTACTTTGTAATCTTACCTATAACTCCACTGGAGTAGATGTCTTTGGAAGAGGGGCTTTTAAAAGTTCATGGAGAGTGGAATTAAAGTACAAGTTTATTTTGATGAAAAAAGTTTTGAAATCCACGCGTATTCTTTTATAATACGCATTTTACTTTTAATCTGCAAGAGGGCATGTACACTTTGCAGAAGGAAAGAAAGAAAAACAAAGAGAATGTGAAAAATCACCACCCTCCAGTGGATGGTCACACCACAATCCCTTCAATTTCTCCCTCCTTTCAGGATTCTGAGCAGACAAGTACATGCACCCATCATGTTTTTCAAGTCGCCACGTCCAAGACTTGAAGAGCATAGTCGGCCATGTGGGATCCCGCTGCCTTAACCCCTGTGCCACCAGCTGGCCTAATTTAATACACATTTTCCATGAGCTTTTAACCAGTCCTCATATTTGTGCCCATAACACTGAGCCTAATGTGCTGCCAGAAGCAGCATAAGATACGTGCCCTCCAGTCATGGGATTTAAAACCTATTTCAGAATACAAAACCAAAGAAAACTTAGCAGGGCAAGGAAATGCCTAATCAAGTAAGAACTCAGAGACATTCAAAGACAGGGAAATCACAAAAGGCATAAAATGAGATCTTAGTGGATGGATAAAACTTAGTAGAGGACACAGTGTTCGGCCACCATTGCAGGGCAGGGAGCACAGTCGATTTGAGACACTGGCAAGTTCGTTCGACGTTTGTTCTTACATTCATATTAGGTCATTGCTCTGATGTTGGAGACATTGAACTAAGGTAGAACTCATAGATTCTCTCTAAAATTGATATGCAACTGTAACTTTAGACTATTTCATCAGGTACTCTACTCAGATTACAAAATAATTACCTTTTTTGATCAGGTCCCCCAAAGACTCTCTGCCCAGATTTCACCCTCCTGCCCCCCAACCTAACCAAGGAGTCAGTATAAGTCAATCAGAAGCCATTTATATTTGCATTCTGAGCAGCCCAATTCAAAGATCAGGATCACTGAAGACCCTCTGCCCAGACTTTACCCTCCTGCCCCCTAGACCTAGCCAAGGAGCCAGGTCAGAGCACCCCACTTATTCTGTCTGTCTCTCTTCATCTCTCTCTCTCTCTTTTTAATTTTTAAAAAAAATTTTAAACTCTTTTTATATACTTGTTCTGATTCTGCTACTTTTTTTTATTTAATTTTAACTCTCTACCACTCTTTTTAATTCTTACCTTCCCCCTGCCCCCATAGAATAAGCCAATCAGCAGCCATCAATATTTGAGTTTTGAGTGCACCATGTGGTTTTCAGTTTTTGTCAAATTTTTTTTCTTTTTTTTTTTTTTTTTGGCTTGTTTCTCTCTTTCTCTCTCTCTTTTCCCTTTTTCTTTTCTTTTTACCTTTCTCACTTTTCTGCTCAGCCCCCAAAGGTCTAGGTGCTCGTAGATAAATATCTGAATGCTTTTAGGGTCAGATTAATCCTCAATTTTCAGTGAGTCAGCTGTGCAAATGGAGAAAAACGTTACTGTTTAGAGACTGCAGGTCACCCCCTCATGCATTCCTCTGAAAGCTCAGATTTACTTCCAAAAACTAGGAAAAAACAGAATCCATCAGATGACCGGAAACTACTGCACAAGAAATATGAGAAACCAAGAAAATATCTCTCCTTTAAGGGAAAAGAATAACATCTCTTCTTCAAAAGAGAATATAAGGGAACTCATGGAAATGTCAGATAAAGAATTTAAAATATTCATAGTGACACAGTTAACAGAGATGCAAGAGACAAGAGATAATGAACTCCAGAAGGTGCAGGGGAAAAGAGACAAGTTCCAGGATGTGAGGAAGTCTCTGCATGATTTGAAAGAGAAAATGCACATCATAAAAAAGAATCAAACGGAGTTGTTATAGATGAAGACTATAATATAGGAAATCAAAACCTCCTTAAAAATACCCAATGTAGATTAGATCATTCAGAAGATCGAATCTCAAATGTAAAAGATAGAACCTCTGATCTAGAAAAATTCACCAAAAAGACTGAGAAAATAACCTCCCAAAATGAGAATAACATACAAGTAATACTAGATACCATTAAATGCCCAAACATACGAATCATTCGTATCCCAGAAGGTGAAGAAACTAAAAATGGCATTGATAACCTGTTCTATGAAATTCTGGGAAAAAAAACTTCCCAAATCTAGAGAGGCACTCAAATATCCACACTCAAGAAATACAAAGGACCCCACATAGATTCAACCCAAGTAGATCTTCCCCCAGGTACATCATAGCCAGCTTGACCACAACTTCAGACAGAGACAAGATACTAAAATTGGCAAAAGAGAAATGTCAAGTTATTTTCAAAGGATATCCCATCAGGCTATAGTCAGACCTCTTGGAAACAATGCAAGCAAGGAAAGAATGTGAAAATACATTCAAAGTGTTAAGTGAAAAACAATTTCAACCAAGAATACTATATCTGGCAAGGTTATCCTTCATATGGGAAGAAAAGATAAGAACATTCTCACATAAACGAAACCTGAAAGAATTCATCAACACCAGACCAGCTCTTTAAGAAGTGAAGGGAGTGCTATACCAGGAAAACTAAACATAGACAGAAATAAGAGGACAAGAAATGACCAAGAAAAAGGCCAACTTAATGGTAGGGACAAGTTCAGAAATATCAATAATAATGTTGAATGTTAATTCCAGGATTTAAATGGAAAGATCAGACCACAGTAACACTAAAAAGTCAATAGAAGAGATATTAATTACATGAGTCTGAACTAGTGAAATAGAATTTTTTTTTACTTTAGACTAAAACATTACTGATTTTCTTTAATGCTTTGATTTCCATATTTAAGGATGTTTGTCTTTCCTTGAACTGTTGACAGGTGCATCTACCTACTATTTGAATTGAATCCTAACCTTTTTCCTGGCTTTAAGTTTTAAGCAAATTTCTCTTAACATTTTTTTTTATTTTGACCTATTAAAACTAAACTGTTTTTCTTGAAACTGAAAAATATCTATTAATACCTAACTAAATAAATAATTATCTTTATTGACTCATTTATGAGTGTGTTTGTTAGCCACACCTTTTTTTTTCCCTAAAAGACAATGTTCGTAAGTGTTTGAATACCAATCAGACCACAGTGGAACTGAAACATAGTACTTTTATTATTCCAGAATCTACATGTTCTATCCCATCACAAAAAAAAAAAACAAACAAAAAAAAAAACACAGGATCATTTTGGAAAGGTATGGGGATTAGAGACTTCGTTCATTAGCTTCTTAGCAAGGATATTTCCTCTTTTTAAAATCAAGAGTGGTGAGTTTTACCATGGCTGCTCTTCATAGCAAAAGTTAGTTGGTAAAGATGATTAAAGTCATGTCAGGGGGTAAGAATGGGCAGAGAAGAGCATTATAGCACAGAATTGGGCTCATTTGCAAGAAGAACAGGTATTTTTGGCAGTCAAGTTAACAGCAGAAGGGTCTAAGATCTGAAATCAAAGTGGAAAATGCATTCACTAAAAGAATGACTTAGAAGTGGTTCATACTACACAAGGATTCCTAACTTAATATGTGCCATATTTTTAAAACCAACAGGAATAAAATAGGAAGCTCCAGGACACCATAAGTACATTGCTATCTGTTGTGGCTCAAAATGATCAATGAAAACTAATGAAAAAATTTACACTTAATGTATTTCAATATGTGAAACGTGATGGGCCAGAAGGGCCAATTGAAGAATTGGAGGCTGAGGTGATCCATTGTCATATGGAAGAACCTGGGAACAGAGCTGAGCCAGAACTGGGGTCTCCTGTATCTTAAGCTCTTAATCTTTCATAACACAGCATTACCAATGAAGAGAGTCATTCAAAACCCCAATGTTTAGAAAATAAGAAAAAGGGAGGGGTCCCCTTCTTTTATGCCATTCTTGCTCAAAACTCATGGGGTGGCAGGCAATACTGCTCAGTGAGACCACACTATTATTTTATATACCTTGAGTCTCAAATAACTACCTATAGTGGACTCAGGGAAGAGAGGGAAGATAAGAAAAGGAATACTGCAACAGGTCTTACTCTTAAAATATTTTCTACAACATTAAAAACAACAATACTGGGACCTAGCTGGTGGCATAGTGGTTAAGGTGCTGGACTCCCACGTGGTTGACCCCGGACCCAGCAGCTTGAAATTCACACCAGGTGCATATGCGTGCATGCCCAAAATCCTGAGAGGAGAAGAGATTGCAGCATGGCCATCCCCCCAGGAGAGCGATTTCCTGCTTTCTATCTCTCTGTCACTGTCTTTCTGGTGAGCACACATGCCCTATAGCGAAAATCTAAAAGAAAAAAGAAAAGAAGAGAAAAGAAAGAGAGAAAGAGAGAAAGAGAGAAAGAGAGAAAGAAAGAAAGAAAGAAAGAAAGAAAGAAAGAAAGAAAGAAAGAAAGAAAGAAAGAAAGACAGGAAGGAAGGAAGGAAGGAAGGAAGGAAGGAAGGAAGGAAGGAAGAGAGAAAGAAAACTTCCTAATTTATTCTTCCACAATTTGAGCAGGAAGGGGATTTATCAATGCTGGCCTATACTGGAATCTTGTATAAATAGATACCTGATTTAACACCAACAAAAATTAGAGGTACACATTTAGTTATCTTGAGGCCCATTAAGATCACACACAGAGTAGTATGAATTTCAAAGACTCTTGTATAATTGACAACAGAGTTCTTCCTATCTCCTGCCTAACCTCTGAAGGAGGTAAAATTTTCTCAAATACTACTAAGTCAACTGTGTAAGCCATCGTCAGTATGATACTTTGGTAAAGCCCAGAACAAATCAACACCCAGCAGAACACATCAAGTGGGAATCAACACAAGGTAACCAGCAGCATGGGTTTAGTTACCCCTTCCCCTGACTCTCAGTGCTCAAGTGAGGCAGGTCTGGTCTGGTCATTCAGGATGGAGGCTAAGAAAGGAGGAAAGGAGGAAAAGGAAAACTCAGAGCTGCGATGTTCGCCATGCAGGGTGTACACATACGTGGAGAACCCTGCAGTGGTCTTCACTCCAGCTACAAAATCTACCCCGTGACCTGGCCTGTGTGTTCTCCATAATCAACAACGAAATCAATTTATGAAATGATAGCATAAATGAGGAATAATAACTGTGCCAGCATTAGCACAATGCCTGTTAAATGAAAGATGGTAAATCAATATGAATGTCTTGTCCCTCTTTGAGTTTTCAGGAAAATGAGAGTTCATTTGGCTGAGAGTTTTAAAGACAGCCAATTGAGAGATCACTGCAGCATAAGGAAGCAGGGCTGTTGCCAGCTGCACTTATGAGCAGTCCCAGCTGATTAATCGGGACTGTGACTTTACCATCTATTCAATACTCCATGTCATCATGCCCTTACTGCCGGGTTTGGCTCCAGCGATGGTGAGCCACACTGATGAGCTGAATTCATAGAAGAGTATTTGGAGTTAGTGATCAGAGGGTGATATGAACATTATTGCTAAGTGCGTGTAAATAGGTTTCTAATTCTAAATGCTGCTTGAAGAAACAATCCCCAACGGAACTACTGTGTGCTCCCTCACTCCCCACTCTGACTTGCTGGTGACACTTAACGGGAGCACCATTAACCATGTTAACCCTGACAGAGCACACCCTGCTGCTGGGCCAGGGCCCTTGGGGTCTCCTGTATGGCCAACAAACTCAAGGTCCGTTTCTAAGGAAGTGGAGTGAAAAGGTTGCAGCCCCTTGGAACTGGAAAGTTTTACAAAGGTGACCAAGGAGTGGCTGTCCCCTCAGCAACCCTACGCCCATGTAGCCTCTAGTCCCTGCTGCTGCCTGTCAGATCGGAGATATCAGACCTGCCCTAGAGAAAACACCTGCAGGTAGGTCTCAGAGCAGACACACTGAGCTCTGGAGGCAGCAGTCATGCAGAGAGGATTTACCTGCAGAGTCGTACAACTGGCACACACAAAATGTTGACTTGCTGGAGGGAAATGAAATGTTGTTTCTCCTGACCAAATGTCACAGCCTGCGCTCTAGCATCTATGTGGACCATTAGATCCAGAGCCAAAGAAATGTCGTTGCAGTCATCAGCACAGTCGCCTGGTCTTTTTCCAAGGCTTAGGGTAGGTCCTGAGTCCAGTGAGCTATGTGGCAAAGTGCTCAGAGGCAGAGTGAGCACAAGAACAGAGCAAATACTTTCTTGTCACATCCCTGCTCCCTGAGGTTGTCATGTTGAGAGACAGGCCTTCTTGCTGCAGGAAGAAGTTTGTTAGCAAGCACTGCAAACATCTGGATCCTTGTACTTCCTAGGTACTCCACTGTTGCAGATCTTAGGAATTTGAGCAGTTATCAAAACTAGCTTCACTCATCGGGACCAGTGGGTGGTATGGTGGTCAAGGTGCTGGAAATTCCCAGGTGGTTGACCACAGTTCGAGTCCCGAAACTGGTGGCTTGCTTTCTCATCTTTTCTCTCTCTCTTTGGTCAAATTAAAAATAAATGAATGAATTAAATAAAGCTAAATAAATAAAAAATAAATAACTAAAAGTTAAATAAATTAAAAAAAACTAACTTCACTTACTAAAGTGTTCCTTTTTAGTCACATTCTTTTTTTTTTTTTTGGTTTAAAAAGATTATCCAAAGCCAGTCCATGCATGGTGGTTAAGACAGCTAGATCCCACATAGCTGATTGCAGTTCAAATCCCAGCCCCAGGAGCTTGAAAAACTTGCCAAGCACACGTGTGCATGCCCCAAATCCCAACAAGATGGAGAAATAAAGGTGAAGGAATTGCGGTATAACCATGCTCCATTGGGGGTTCTTTCTCCCTCTCTCCCTCTCTCTCTGTCTCTTTCTGGCAAGAACACATGCCCTCTGACAATTTCAAAAAAGAAAGAAAGAAAAGATTTAAAACTGTACTAATGTAATTTGGAAATACAGGGAAAGCAGTAGGAGGTCTTTTTAGAATCTCTCAAATCATAATGCTAAAATAGCCCTGTCTTCCTAAGGCCAAATGTTTGTCTCTCTGTTGTGAAGAGCTCAACACACAGCCTAAGTTCAAGGGGGCATAAAAGACAGGATGTGTCTATTATCCTCGGTCCAACAGAGGTATCCCACTTTCAATAGCCCAGTGGGATTTTAAAATCCATCATTTATACAACATAAACACTTTGTTGTGAGGGGAAATTTTATAGATAAAAGACTTCTAAAATAATAACATCTTATAATGAATTATTGGGTCATTGGCAAAGGCATGACTCATTTTTGCATAGAAGAAACAGAAAAATTCGTCATGACTTTTCCAGCAACCCAAGATACGCCATTATACCTTTATGAGAATATCAATACTTTCATAATGATCATTTTAATTTTTAGCTTGAAGATATCCAACTGCTTAAAACAAAACAAAATAAAACAAAAACAAGAACCTGGAAACACGGAGTTACTGCGTTTTTAAGCTGATGAATTAGTAGCACACTAGGGGTTTTCAAACAGCAAAATCACTTCGGTAGGGATTGTAAAAGATGTGAAAGAAAAGAACTAGTCCAGAAGAATCCAGAGATTTATGACTGACCAAGGAACTTACTCAGATGCATGGGAATACTCATTTGGCAATCAAATTACCATCATCATCTGGAAGTATTTGTAGAACCTTCTCTCTCTAGACAGAAGTTTCTGTCTTCAAAAATAACAGACCAAACCCACACCAAAACAGAAACCCATAGGTCACATTTCTAGGGGACCCACTGTGTAAGGGCTTCCAGCAGAACCACACACGACCCTCCCCTCCAACAAAAATGGCCTTCAGGGATCTTGACTCCCGGACCCATCAAAGCCAAAATGAAACAATCCAGACAGAGAGAGAAAAAATGTCTGTTAAAGCTTTAGCTCCTCAATTAAATTAACCAAAGCACTGAATTGTAAATCCAAACAATAGAAAAACAAATCCACTTGCCTCCTGGCATAAACATTGCTCTTTAAAGAGAACATGTTTTATGCTTCCTAATCTCATCAACAGGGATAACCACTGTTCAGCGTGGTATTTAACCGGCTTTCCTATACATTGGCAAACATTTGTTTTTATGAGATAGAGATTCTACTTTATGCTTTTGTATCTCACCTCTTAAAAAAAATGATATAATATGCACAACATATTTCAATACATATAAACATACTGAAGCCCAGTGACGTGTCATCTCACATAATCTGTCTTTACCCCCTGTTATAAGAGTGCCCGAAAGCTACTCTTTCAGCAAATATCCAAGAAACAGCATAATATTATCGTATTATCTATGGCCATCATGTTGTACATTAGATCTCTACGTGTATTCATCCAATGTAAGTACAACTTTGTACACTTCGGCTTCCATCTTCCCGTTTTACCTGCCCCTGGTAATCACCATTCTACTGTTTCGATGTATTTCTTTCTTTTTTTTTTAAGATTCCATGTATAATATAAATGAGATTATGCAGCATTTTATGTGTATGTCTGGCTTATTTCACTTAACATAATGTTATCTAGATGCATCCATATTGTCCTTAATGGTAGGATCTCCCTTTTGAGGGATGAATAATATTCAAGTTTATGTATCTCATTAATTTCGTATCCATTTATTCTCTCAATGGGCACTCAGATTGTTTCCATATCTTACCTAGTGTGACTAATGCTGCAATGAACATAGGAATGCAGATAACTTTATGGTAATTTCATTTCCTGTGAGTATATACTCAGAAGAGAGATTTCTGGATCAAATAGTAGTTTTATTTTTAATTTCATCAATAATCTCTATACTGCTCTCCAAAGTGGCTACACCAATCTAGATTCCAAACAGTGCACAAGGGAACACTTTCTTGCCAACACTTACCTCATGCTTATGATAAAGCCATGACAACAAATGTGATGTAATAGCTCTTTGTGGTTTTGTTTTGTTTTGTTTTTTAGATTACCAGAGAGCATATGCTCTCACCTCAGAAAGACAGAGAGGAGAGAAAGAAAGCAATGCTCAGTGGGGCATGGTCACACCACAATCCCTTCTCCTCCATTTCTCCAACCAATTGGAATTCTGAGCATTCGTGCACACATATCCAGTGTGTTCAAGTCATCTGGACCAGAATTTAAATCATGGTTGGCCATGTGGGACCCAGCTCACTTAACAACCGTGCCATGGGCTGACCCACTTATTGTGGTTTAGATTTACATTTCCCTGTAGATTAATGATTGAATGTTGAATGCTTTTTCATATGTCTGCTGGCCATTTTTATGTTTCTTTGAAGAAATTTTTCTTCAGATCTTTTGCCCACTTTTTAATGAGGTTATTCATTTTTTTTGTTTCATTTGCTATTGAATTATGTGCATTCCTTATATATTTTGAATACTAACCCCCTAACAATTAGACAGTGTGCAAATATTTTCTCCCAATCTTTGACAGCTTTTTTTGAGAGAGATTTTTGCTGTAGTGCATGTGCACTCACCAGAGACACAGAGAGAGACAGAGAGAAAATGAGAAATCACCACCTAGAAAGGATAGCCATGTCGCAACCTCTTCTCCTCCATTCTCCTCTCGGGATTTTGAGCAATGCACTCATACATGCCTGGTGTGAGTTTCAAACCACTGGGTCCAGGAATTGAACCAGAGTTGGCCATGTGGGAGTCCAGCACCATAACTACCACACCACCATAGGCTGCCTTTTTATTTTGCTGTTTCCTTCCTTTCCTGTGCAGAAGATTTTTAGTTTGGTGTAATTTCATTTGTCAACTTTTGCTTTTGTTGTCTGTTTTTGCAGTCCTATTCCAAAAAATGATTATGAAGATCAGTGTCAAGGAGATTTTCCTTTATGTTTTCTTCTAGTAGTCTTAAATGTTCAGGTCTTACATTTAAGTGTTTTATGCACTTTGAGTATACTTTTGTGTATATGTATTATAAGAATCCAATTTCATTTTTGCATGGGAGTATCCAATTTTACCAACATTATTTAAGAATCTACCCTTTCTCCATGATGTCTTCTTGGCATCCCTGTCAAATATTAGTTGACTGTATGCACTTGTCTCTATTTCTGAACTGTCTATCCCATTCCATTTGCCTATGTGTTTATTTTAATGCTGGTACCAAACAGTTTTAATTATGATCTACTACTTTGTAGTAGATTTTGAAATCAAATAATGTGACGCCTCCAGCTTCGTTCTTTTTGCACAGAATTGCTCTGGCGATATTTGGGATCTTTTGTAGTTCCATATGAATTTTAGGATTGATTTTTCTATTTCTGTGAAAAAATGTCATTGGAATTTTGAAGGAATTGCATTGAATCTGTAAATCACTTTGAGTAGTATGGTAGGTCAGTTTAACAATATTCTTCCAATCCATGAACATGTGATGTCTTTTCATCTGTTTGTCTTCTTTCATCAATACTTTGAAATTTTTTTGTGTGCACAGCCTCTTTAAAATATTTTTATCAATATTTTAAGTTTTATGCTATTTTAAATGGCATTATTTTCTTAATTTCCTTTTCAGATAGTTCATTTTAGTATATAGAACAACTGGGGCTGATTCTGTGGTCTAATGGTTAAGTGAGACAAATCTCATATGGCTAACTGTGGTTCAAATCCCAGCCCTAGTGGCTTGAAAAACACCCTGGGTACCTATGAATGTGTGTCCAAAACACCACCATAATGGAGAAATGGAGGAGAAGAGGTTGCACAGTGACCTTGCCCCACTGGGGGACGTTTTCTCCCTTTCTCTTTCAGTCTGTTTCTCTCTGGTGAGCACATGCACTCTCCGGCAATCTAAAAAAATAGAAACATAGCTGATTTTAGTGTGTATAGGATTTTGTATCCTGCAAAATTTTACAAAATGTATTTAGTATCTAATAGTTTTCTGGTGTCGTCTTTTCTGTATATAAGATCATGTTGGCTACAAACAGTGACAATTAAACTTTGTCTCTTCTGAGTTCAATATCTTTTCTTTTTCTTGCCCAGTTCCTCTGTTTAAAACTAATTAGCATTGTCCCAGTTAGTGTGATCCTGCAGCGTGTGTGTGAGTTTTTTTGGTAAACGTGGCTAAAAACTTATGGAGTAAGGAGAAACAGAAGATGAGTGCTGAAAAGAGGGGGGGGAAATGCCCCAGGAGAGCTCAACAGACTTAAATGTATTCTCAAAGTAGACAGTGATGTTTTAATGAAAGATGTTCAAGAGATTGCCACTGTGGTGGCTCCCAAATATTGCCAAGAGAAAATGCAATGTGAAGTGAACGACAAAAAAGATGATATGAAAATGGAGACTGATATTAAGAGGAACAAAAATCAGTCTTCTAGACCAGCAGGGACAGTACTTAGTATGGATGAACCAGAGGCAAAGAAAAAGACTGAAGGAAAAGCGAGAGAAAGCAAATGGGAAAAAGTAAACAAAAACAATGAAGGCAGCAAATGATTTGGCCTGGTAGACTCTTACAAACTTAAAAGATGCCACATGGGACAATTCGATCCAAATGTACACAGTGATTTCATCTCCCTTCGAATGATTTTAATTCAAACTGATCATAATTCCTCAAGTGTGTTTTGGGAACTCAAATAAAATATTCTGTTTGATGAATGAAGCTATATTGATCATTTTTTAAGAGAGCTTTTTGCTATAGGGTGCATGTGCTTGCTGGAGAGACAGAGAGACAAAAAGCAAGAAATCACCCCCTAGGAGGGATGGTCACAACATAGTCCCTCTCCTCCATTTTCCTCTCGGGATTTTGCGCATGCACACATGTACCCAGCGTGAGTTTTAACCCATCCAGTCCAAGACTCAAACCACCACCGTTGACTACATGGGAGTCTGACAATGTAACCATTACACCATCTGCTGGTCCTGAAAGCTATACTGATCACTTTAATTGGATGGTGCCCAGTCTTCAGGTCATTTCCTTTTGAAAACTTCTGTGTATTTTCAGCTTCTATTTTGTTCATGCATTGTTTTTCTAATTTTGTTTGTTTATCTGTATTTTCCATCTCATTTAGCCTTCCTTAAGATGATTATTTTTAATTCTCTTTCAGGCAATTTGTAGATCATCACATTTATGGAGTTGGTTTCTGGAGTTTTATTAGTTTTCTCTGCCGTTATGTTGTTCTTTTTTTTTTTTTATTTATTATCTGTGTAGCCTTGCAATGGTGTCTGTGCATTTGAAAGAGCAAACACCCATTTGAATCTTCATGGACTAATTTCAGCAGGTTGAGGTCTTTAACTTGATAATTCCTTTCAAGTAGGACTGAAGCCAGGTAATGTTGCTGCTGTGTCCACAGAGGGCCCCATGGTTAGAGAACCTGTTATTCTAGGGGCTACAGAAGCCGATCCTGGGTGTACTTGACTCCTGTCCCACGTTTATTGATGGTCCCCTCAAAATTTCTTTTAGAGTACCTATGTAACCAGTCATTCAGGAATTTCATATACTTCTGGTTTTCTTGGTTCTCCAGTGCAGAGAAAAGATCACAGAACTTACTGGCCTCCATAATTGTATGAGCCAATTCCCATAATACATCTCTTCTTAGAGAGCTATATATAGATAGAGCCTATTGGTTCTGTTTACCTGTTCAAATCATGATTAATACATTTCTCATTACTGCAGCTCCCTGAAGCTTTAGCCATTAAAAGCAGACACTTGAGGATCATTACATACAGGCTGATGCTCAGGCTCCCCATATTCACCAAAAGGCCATCATACTTTTGACTCTGAGTTCTAGGACAGCATAACAGGGACTGCCATAGAAGGTATCTGGTTTATTGCCAGAGGCGAACATATTGCTCAAGGTAAGTTCTGCATCCTTGATTTCAAGTCGGCTTCCAAAAACAAGTTCTCTTCTTTAGGTCTCTATGGACGATCCCCTCTTGGTAGCAGTATTAAACAGCAAGCACTACTGGGCCAAATTCACCTTGGGACTCTTCCTCTGTCATCTGGCCATGTTCGAGTATGTGATGGAAGACTTCTCTTCTTCTAAAATACTCCACAGCTAAGTAGTGTTTTCTCTGTAACCTCCAGTAGTTTCAGAATGTTGTAGTGACTCAAGTGATTCGTAAAAATGATCTGGACGTTGAAGGGTAGTCACTGGAGGCCAGAGAAGCACTTCTGACCCTTGTTCATACCGTTAATACCTTCATAGCCATCTCTGTCCCAGTCAGGACGTTCCAGGCCATCTTGGAGACGCTGCCCTCATCAATGATCTTGAAGCATTGGTAATTGTCGATATGGTCCTTCCAGTCAGTATAAATGACCTAGAAGCCCTGCAGTATGATGACCTATTAAGTGTACTAATAATACTAATTAATGATACTACTAATGCTAATACTAACAAACTAAATAAAAAATCAAAATATAAGAAATTTTTAAATGAGAAATATAAGGGAAAAAATGAAACATAATAAAGAAAAAGATGAGAACAAATAAAAATCACGCAATAAAACAAGTAAAACAAAAAGTAAAAAAATAAGAAAACAAAGAATGAAAGAAAAAATTTAGGGGCCCTATTGTGACACAACAGTAAAACACAGCACTCTTCAAGACTGACTCACATGGGGACATTCCGAGTTTGCATCCAGAGACCTCCCTAAGTATGCTATGCATGTACCTGTCCATGATCTGGGACTGGCTGAAGGCAGGGGTGGATTGCATAGTTCCCTGTTGGGAATGTTCTCTCTCTCTCCCATCTCTCTTATTCATGGAATAAATAAATACATCTTTTAAAAAAAGAAGAGGAAAATGGTTAACAAGAAAAGAATAAAGAAAAAGAAAAATAAGAAGACAAAATAGAAGGGGGAAAATAACATACAAAGCAGAACAAAGAACAAAAGATTAAAAAGGTTGAGGGTGGTCAAAGTCCCAATAAATCCAGCTTTCTGGGTTGAAAGGATCAAAACCTACACCCAGTCAGGCACTCCAACAGGTGCTTGAAATTCCCTAACAATGACTTCTATGAGGTCACAGCAAGAAATGGTCCAATCATGGCTGAGGACAATTCACAGAGGTTTTTATCACTTTTGGGTTTCAAGAATCCTTAACTCTAGGGCCAGCCCATGGCTTGGTGGTTAAAGCAGCTGGGTCCCACATGGCCGACTCTGCGGTGTTGAGTCCTGGACTCAGCAGTTTGAAGAACACTAGGTGAATGTACGTGCATGCCCCAAATCCTGAAATAAGGGAGAAGTGGAAGAAAAGGGATCGTGGCATGACCATACTTCACGAGAGTACTTTCTCACTTCCTTTTTCTCTTTCTCCGTCTCTCTTTCTAGTAAATGCATACCCACTCTGGTAAATTTAAATTAATTAGTTAATTTAATTTAATTAAATACAAAAATGCTTTACTTTCAAGGAGAAAGGGGTTGGAAACCCAAAGGCATTTAGTTTATGTGGGTTATAGCAATTAATACTTATCTTATTAGAAATTAAAACCTATAATAGGCTTCAGTGGCTTTTCATTTCTAGTTTGAAAAACCGTAATTACTGTTTACTTTTAAACAGGTCACAGTGTCTACATTTAAAATCCTTTCAATTTCTTTTTCTTTAAACTCTACATAATTTCTCTCAAAATGAGGCCAAGACTTAACTGGCAAGACGACACTGTAACAGAGTTATTCCCTTGCATATGGCATTCTAAGGTATGTTATTAACTTCTACAGCACTAAGGGGGAAATGGTTTGCATCCTATTTCCATATGTTATTTACAGTTTTTGTTTTGTTTTACAGAGAGAGTTTTGCTATAGGGTGCACATGCTTGCCAGAGACAAATATGTAGGATAGCTACACTGCTCTTGTTTGGTTTCCATTTGCATGAAAAATTTTTCCATCCCTTCATTTTTCAATCTATGTATGTCATCAAAGGTGGAATCTCTTGTAGACAACACATTGTAGGCCTTATTTTTGTATGTTTTTTGTATATATATGGTTTTTGGATGGAAAATTTAATCCATTTATTTCCAAGGCAATTATTAATAGGTAAGACTTTACATGTTACTAATTATTATCAAGTTGTTTTTGGTTTTTTTTTTCAGGGTTTGTTTGGTTTTGTTTTGTTTTTTTGAGATTTTTACTATAGAGCATGTGTGCTTGCCAGAGAGGCAGAGAGGCAGAAAGTGAGAAATCACCCCACCGAGGGGGGATGGCCACATCGCAATCCCGTCTCCTCCATTCTCCTCTTGGGCTTTGGGGTAGGCATGCACACACACCCAACATGAGTTTTAAGCCACTGTGTCCAGGACTCGAACTGGAGTCAACTATGTGGGAGTCCAGCGACGTAACCATTATGTCATCTGCTGATCCCTAGAATAGTTTCTTGTATTTAGTTCTTTTTGAAAGATATCTTGGCTTTCCTTAGCCCTTTGTGTCTCGTGTAAAGTTTTAAATTGGATTGTCAGTTTGCTGAAGGTGTGAGTCAGTTTGCTTAAAGTTGAAGTTAAATGGTCATTTTCAGTATCCAACATGCTGACTTAGCTGTATAAGGTCTTTAATTCATACATTAATTATCAAACGTTGTCACAGAACCTCAGGGCTTACTTTTGACCCTGATTCTACTCCTTAGCCTACTCTTCCTTATTCAAAAAACTGATTGATTGTGTGCATACCAGTTAGGTTCCATGAGAGTGGGAAATACATCTGCTTCACTGCAGTGTTGCCAGGCCCAAGTACAGTGCCTGGCATATTGTGGGTTTTCAATAAACACCCATTAGATAAACACTATGTTTCATATTGCTTTGCTTTTAACATTATAATAATAACTTTAACGAACAGCAACTTCTGATAAGCTTCACATCAGTTTTCTTCACAGTGATACTGTCTACTTTTTAAATGGCAAGCCCTTGAAGTGTGACCAGAAATCATCCTGATAAAAGACGCAGTGGTGATATGTTTAAACATTCTGTTAAAAGATGCATCAGTTAATCCAAAGTTTACAGGCTTATCTGAGCATTTCAAGCAGGTAAAGGAAAAGTATCTGGGCCAGCCAGGTGGCGTGGTGGTTAAAGCAGCTGGATCCCACATGGCCAACTGTACCAGTTTGAGTCCTGGACCCAGTGGTTTGAAAAGCATGCTGAGAGTGTCTGAGTGCATGCCCAAAGTCTCTTAAGGAGATGGAGAAGAAGAGATTGTGACATGGCTGTCCCCTCTGGGGGTGATCTCTCTCTCTTTCTCACTCCCTCTCTCTCTCTCCAGTGAGCACATGCGCCCTATAGCAAAATTTTAAAAAGGTCTCAGTGAGACAGGTTTCCTCAGTACTAGGGCGATGGTGTGCTTCAGACACCTTAATCACAGTGGCCTTAGAAAGAAGCCTTCCTAGGACAGATCACCTTAACTTTTAGGCATCACTTTCTGCCTCTTTTGACTCAGACAGAAGCGCCCAGTGATGGGACCAGCAGTTAGCGTAATGGTTATGTCGCTGGACTCCCATGTAGTTGACCATAGTTCGAGTCCCGGACCCAGTGGCTCAAACTCACACCAGATGCGTGTGCATGCGTGCCCAAGATCCCGAGAGGAGAATGGAGGAGAAGGGATTGTGGCATGGCCATTCCCCTTTGGGGGGTGATTTCTCACTTTCTGTCTCTCTGTCTTTCTGGGGAGCACACATAGCCTATAGCAAAAACCTCTCAAAACAAAACAAAACAAACAAACAACAACAACAAAAAACAGAAGCTCCCAGTGATGTGATTTTAGCCTGTTCCACACTCTGCCTTCTAAGAAAATGGACCATGACTTCTCATGTCTCTGGTCCAAGGAGGAAGTGCTGGGCCCAAGGACAGTTATTATGTGATCCCCATCTTAGGAGGGGGACTAGTGTGAAAATCTCTGCTCGTCAGGAAAGAGAGTAACTATAAGTGCTGGACCCAAGGACAGTTATTATGTGATCTCCACCTTAGGAGGGGGACTAGTGTGAAATCTCTGCTCGTCAGGAAAGAGAGTAACTATCTGAAGCAATTGGATGCTTTCTTCATGAGTATTTAAATTTGCAACTGGTGTGAAGTGTACTCATTTGGGTAAATTCATTTTACAAGCTATAGTGATGTGCAGTGATTGAATGTATAAAATAAATTTTAAAAAATTTTGCAATGAAGGGAATCAGAGGGTGCCATCCCAAAATATGCCACATGGGTTTAAGTTTTGTTGAAAGCAACTTAGAAAACAGCAGACAGAAAAAGTCCTATACCCTCCCACCTCTGCCTAAAGGCAAGATGTAAATTCCCCTTTGTAAATATGCTTCCCACTCCCTTCCCCCATGCTAAGAAGAGCAGATGATTTTTATCAATTGGGATGACATCAACTTGAATCAACATAATAAACCTTATGGAATAACACTCGTAGGACCAACAAGTGGTGTGGAGGTTAAGGTGCTAGATCTCACATGGTTGAGTGCACGGTTCAAGGCTTAGACCTGGGGTCTTGAAAATCACACTGGATGCGTGTGTTTGCATGCCCCAGATACCAAGAAGAGACTGGAGAAGGGATTATGGCATGGCCATTCCCTCTGGGGTTTTATTTCTCACTTTCATCTTCTATTTCTCTCTCTGTTGAGCAGACATGTCATATAGCAATAAGAAGAAAGAAAGGAAGGAAGGAAGGAAAGAAGGAAGGAAGGAAGGAAGGAAGGAAGGACACATTCCATTTATTTCCCTCATATATACCTTCCTACAATTTACTGCCTCTAAGAGCCCTAACACTTTCGTTTTGTCATGTCTTCACAAATTTATCATCCTTTGTAAAATAGTATATAAACTCTCAACCCTAACCACTTTTTTTGGGTTCCACTTCTTTTTCTGTGAGACCAGTCATGTACCAGTAAAAAATAAAATATTCACATATGTTAAAGAGCCAGCAGGTGGTGTGGTGGTTAACGCACTGGATTCCCACATAGATGATGGGCAATTCGAGTCCCAGACCTGGTGCTTGAAAATCATGTCAGGCATATATGCATGCGTACCCAAAATCCCATGAGAAGAGTGGAGGATAAGGAGTTGTGGGGTGGGGTGGGAGGGGTTGATTTCTCACTTTGCCTCTCACCACTCTTTCTCTCTCTGTCTCTCTCCAGTCAGCTCAATACCCTATAGCAAAAAGAAAGCAAGGAAAGAAAGAAAGAAAGAAAGAAAGAAAGAAAGAAAGAAAGAAAGAAAGAAAGAAAGAAAGAAAGAAAGAAAGAAAGAAAGAAAGAAAAAGAGAAAGAAAGAAAAGAAAGAAAGAAAAAGAAAAAGAAAGAAAAGGGACCAGCGAATGGCAGGGTGGTTAAGGCACTGGGCACTCCCACATGGTCGAGTCCACATGGTTTGAGTCCCAGACTTGGCAGTTTGCTTTCTTTCTCTCTCTCTGTCTCTGTCTCTCTCAAATAAAAAAAAAAAGAATAAATAAAATAAATAAATAATTATTTTTTTTAAGTAGAGAAGAAGACTAAAATGTGTGTGCCTTTTCTCATGTTAATCTTTTATCAGTCTAATTTGCAGCACTCCAGGCACTGAACCTAAAAGATGAAAGTTTTCTCTCTCCTGCAGAGACCTATAGAAGTCTCCATCAGCACTTGCTAGTCAGAGCAGAAGCACAGGCAGGAAGAGAGAGCAGCGGTAAAAGCAATGTCAGAACAAGCCATGGCCAAAGAGACTGCGATGGCCGGATCTCCATGACAGCAGCCTGGGCTCCGCGGTAGCCCATGGAGACAGCTGGTCGTTAGATGGCAGACCCAGTGCTGTCTGCAAATGGTGTCTCCCTTTCAGACTCACAGGGCTTGGCGAAGCTGTTTTTGTTCTTTCCCCTCTTACCTGTTAGCCAACCTGGAAGAGTCTAACTAACACACAGGTAAATTTAAAATCAGAGTGGCTCCAATATTTTATAATTAGGCTGAGCAAAGTAAAAAACTCATTAATTCTTCAGACTGATTACTGCAGATTTCTAACTATTCCATTTGGACCTAGCTGAAGTTTATTTTTGCTCAGCAGTATTTTATTAGCGATGGCTCAAATTTTAAAAAGAAGTGCAGAGGAATTGTTTAAAATACTTAAGGGGGGGGAGAACAGCAGATGGCATGGTGGTTAAGGGTGCTGGATTCCCACATGGCCGACCATGGTTCAAGTCACGGACCTAGTGGCTTCCTTTCTCACTTTCCTTCTCTCTCTCTCCCATGCTGTCCCTCTCTGATCAAAATGAAAATAAATAAAAATAAAGTCAAATAAAATAATTCTTTAAAAAAACACTAAAATACTTAAGGGAAAAAGCCCTTACAAGTTTCTTTCTTTCTTTCTTTCTTTCTTTCTTTCTTTCTTTCATGAATGAGAGAGTCAGAGTGAGAGAGAGAGAGATAGAGAGACAGGAAGCAGCAACCCAAACAGGATCTTGATGCCACAGTTCACTTCATCCTTAACCACCATACCACCTGCCGGCCCCCTGCAAAAAATCTCAGTAAGGTGGATCAAATAAATATTGCTACCTTTTATGTTTTGCTATAGGGCATGTGTGCTTGCTAGAGAGACAGAGCAAGAAAGAGAGAGGAAGTGAGAAACTACCCCCTAGTTGGGATAACCATACCACAATCTCTTCTCCATTCTCTTCTTAGGATTTTCAAGCCACAGGGCTGGGACTCAAACTGCAGTCAGCCATATGGGACCCAGCTGCCTTAACAACCACACCACCTGAATGATCCATCTTTATGCTTTTTAGTCAATAAATATTTACTAATGCATGGGTCAGACTCTGTGCTAAGTACTAGAACATAGAAACACAGAGTCAACTGAACAGACCTAATAATGCATATTACTTTTTAGAGTAAAACAGGTAACATATGAAACACCTTGGAGTAGTGGCTTTTGCTACACCCCCAAATAAAGGCACTTTCACTTGACCACCGAGTTCTGTCCGATGACTATATCGTTAAATGAACTGGTTGATAAATGAGAAGACTAAGAGCAGACGTCTTGTGGTGTGTCTTGGCACCATATGGTATGTATTTTTCAATAGCTATCACGTGACCCCACACTAGAATAATGGATTCTATCTATACAAAAAGCGTCCATCAGGTAAGTTCCAAAAAGCAACAAGACACACCGCAGCACAATAATAAACACTTGGCATGATTGTTTTTCTCTATTCTGAATACGACTGTGGGTACGCAATAAAGTACACATTCATAAACAAAATACGTAGTTTTGTGTGGTTCGAAATGCTTTGTGTGGAGAACACTAACCAACTGATTTCCTGTATCACAAATGGAGTCAGGATGCTTTAGCCTGGCTCCTTCACCCAGAAAAATAGGCCTGGAAGTTGCTTCCTCACTTTCTCTTTCTCTATCTTTATCTCTCTCTGCTGAGTGCACATGCCCTATAGCAAACAAACAAACAAAAACAATGGAGATAGCAGTACATACTCAGTAAATAACTAAAATCAATTATATTGACAATACTGAGTATTAATAAGAACTGGGACTCACATACATTTGTGATGGGAGTGTAAAATGGTGCAGCCACTGGAAGGCAGTGTGTGGATTCCTTCTAAAGCCAAACATCCACCTAGCACGGGATTCAGAAACATTCCTGAGTATTTACCCAAGAGAAAGGAACACATATAACCATGCAGTACTCGTACACCTATATTTGTAAAAGCTGTATTCCTAGCCAAACTGAAACAATTCAAATGCTGTTCAACTGGTAAATGAATAATCAAAGGATATATATATATATATATATATATATCGGGGCCAGTAGGTGGTGTGGTGGGTGAGGGCACTGGATTCCCACATGGCTGACTGTGGTTCAAGTCCCAGACCAGACAGCTTGCTTTCTCATTCTCTCTCTCTCTCATTCTCACTCTGTCCCTCTCTGGTCAAACTAAAAATATTAAATAAGCAAACAAATGAAGTTAAATAAAACAATTAGAAAAAAAGTACATATATCCATACAATGGAATACTACCCAGCAATAAAAAAAGGGAAACTACTGATACACATAACAATACAAGAAGCACGATAAATTTCAGAAGCATTTTGCTACTGACAGCAGTTAAACATAGGATATAAAATACACCAGCCCCTTGACTGGTGGTTCAGGGGACTGGATGTCAAATAGCCTACCATCATTTGAATCATGGCCCAGCAGCTTATAAAATATGTTAGGCATGTGTACATGTGTGCCCCAAATCCTGATGGATGGAGAAAAGGAAGAAAGGATGGTGGTGTGATCATACCCCATTGGGAGATGCTTTTTCCCTCCTTCTCGGTCTCTCCAACTCTCTCTGGCTAGCACACATGCCTTCTGGTGATTTAAAAAGAGAGAGAGAGAGAGAAAGATTAAGTACACTACAATCCCATTTTATAAAATTTTATAAAAAACAAAATGACCAAAAGTAGACTAGCAGTTGCCGGAGGCCAGGGATTGCAGGAGGGGAATGAGTGCAAAGCAACAGAAAACAGCTTTCTGAGACAGTAGAAATAGTCAATATATTTATTATGGGGTGGCTGTACTATATATATTTGTAAAATGTAATCATTGCACAGCTAAAATTAAAAATAGCATCTCAATTAAGCTTATACACAAAACAAACAAAAATATCATCCTGAGCAAAAGAAATCAAAACGAAAACAAAACAAACAGAATAAAACAAAAACAAAAGGCTTAGATTTATAAGGGTTTATAGATTTATAGGAGACAAACTAACAGCCACACAATTTTGGAAGCTGGGAAGCAGATGGAACCATGATACGCAACGTAGCAGATACAAAAAAGCTGTTTCTCATGTGAGCTTGAAGGAAGGCTGGAAAATAGCTCAATTCACATTGCCCAGTGAACAGATGCTGATAGACCCTCTTGGGGGAAAGTGAGACTGAAAACGAGAAGATTGGCTCAAAGTCTATTGGAGAAGCAGTTAGATCCCGAGATGTAAGGTCGCCAGGTAATTCAGAATACTCCATTAAATTCAAATTTGAGATAAGCCGTGAAGAACAAGTATGTCCCACATATTACATTAAAGAATTACCTGTTGTTTATCAGACATTTAAACTTAACTGAGTGGCCTATATGTTTATTTGCTAAGTCTGTCAACCATAATCAAGTGGCTACTTCAGCAAGAGTAGTGTGCTATTCTCTGGAGATAGTGAAATAGAATCACAGGGGCACAGTTAAATTTGCAGATACAGGATGAGAAAAAGGAATGTTGGAAACCTTATCTAGTTGATTTCTAGACCCTCGGTGTCTTTCCAGAGATCTGATAGCCAGGACTACTTTCTCTGGGTGGGAGTTTGAAAGAGTCTTCCTTGGGGAAGATAATCAGTTCAAGGTAAAAAATAATAGCAATAATTCTTTGAAGATTTTAAACTTTTGGGGGCGTAGCAGGTGGTGTGGTGGTTAAGGCGCTGGATATTCCCACATGGCCAACCATGGTTCGAATCCCAGGCCTAGCAGCTTACTTGCTCTCTCTCTCTCTCTCTCTCTCTCTCTCTCTGTCTTTCTCTGGTCAAATTAAAATAAATAAATGAATAAATAACATAAAATAAAATAAATAATTATCAAAAAAAGATTTTACACTTTTTAATGATTACTCTATCCATTACAGAGTTCTATGATAAGTGGTCTTTGATGTTATTTTGATGTTATTTATAGCATTGTTTTGGGGTTTCCCAAACCATGGCCATACCAAATGGCAAACTTAATCAATAAATGTCAGATGTGTTCTGACTGCTCTCCTGACCATCTCTGTCCCTACCTATCCTTGGTCTCCTTTTCCTCTGAGACATAGCAATATTGAAAGCAGGCCAACTAACAATCCTAGGAGGGCCTTTAAGTGTTCAAGTGAAAGAGCAGCACATTTCCTACTTTAAATAAAAAGCTAGAAATGACTAAACGTAGTGAGGAAGGCATATGGAAATTCAAGATAAGCTGAAACTAGGCCTATGCCAAGTAGATAGCCACATTGCGAATGTGAAGGAGAAGTTCTCAAAGGAAGCTAAAAGTGCTTCCTGTTGCGCCCCGCCTGGTGGCATGGTCAGTAGCATACTGAATTGAACATGAGCAATGGCCAGTTCTGATCCCCAGATTGACCTAAAAACACATGATGCATGCAGTGGGTTCCTAAGATTCCAAGAAGTTGGAGGACTGAGGAAAGGGGATTTTACTGGATAAGACCCTGCTGAGGTCTCTGTCTCTTCCTCTCTCTCTTTCTCATGCATATGCATTCACTCTCTATCATAAAAACAAGCAACAAAAAAGAGCTACTCCAGTAATCCACATTCATGACTAGAAAGCAAAACAAACTGAGTGATAACATAGAGGAAGTTTTCTGGATAGAAAAGCAAACCAGCCACAACAACCCTTAAGCCGAAAACCAATCCAGTGTAATGTCTTAACTCGTCAATTCAAAGCAGGCTGAGAGAAGAACAGAAGTTGCAGAAGAAAGGTTTGAAGCTAGCAGAGTCTGGCTCGTTTCATTTAAGAAAAGAAGCTGTGTCTGCAATATGAAAGCACGGGTGAAGCACTGCGTGCTGACCCAGAAACTACAGCAAGTTATCCAGGAGACCTAAGGTCACTGATGAAGATTGCTACACAAAACAATAGATTTTTCAAAGTAGACAAAACAGCCTTCTATCAGAAGAAGATACCACTGGCATAATGGCTGTCACTGGACTCCCACGTAATTGACCATGATTTGAATCCCGGACCCAGCAACTTAAAACTCAAGCCAGGAGCATGTGCGTGTATGCCCAAAATCCCAAGAGGACAATGAAGGAGAAAGGATTGTGGAGTGGCCATCCCCTGTGGGGAGTGATTCCTCACTTTCTGTCTCTGTCTTTCCAGCAAGCACACACACCCTATAGCAAAAATCTCTCTTAAAAACAAAACAAAACAAAGATGCCATCTAGGACTTTCATAACTTGAGAGAAATATCAAAAGACAGAGTGACTCTTTTGTTAGTGGCTAATGCAGCTGGTGATCTTAAGTTGAAGCGAATCTTCACGTACCATGCCCCAAATCCTAGAGGCCCGTAAGAATGATGCTGCTCTTTCTGTGTGCTATAAATAGACTGAGCCTGGGTGACAACATATCTATTTACAGCATGGTTTACAGAATATTTTAAGTCCACTATTGAGAATTAATGTTCACAAAGAAAGATACCCTTCAAAATATAACTGCTCATTGATAATGTACCTAGCTACTCATGAGCTTTGATGGAGACATACAAGGAGATTAATGATGTTTTCATGCCTGGTAACACAACATACATTCTGCAAACTATGATTAAAGAGTAATTTCTACTTTCAAGTCTTATTAATTACAAAATCCACTTCTTAAGCCTTCAGCTGCCATAGAGAGTTATTCGTCTGATGGATCTGGGCAAAGTGATTTGAAAACCTTCTGGAGAGGATTCATCATTCTAGATGCCATTAAGAACATTTGTGCTTCGTGCAAGGAGGTTAAAATAGCAACAATAACAGGAGTCTGGAAGAAGTTGATTCCAACTCTCACAAATTACTTTGAAGGCTTCAAGAATTCAGTGTACCAGGGCCAGCCAGTGGTCTGGTAGTTAAGGCAGCTGGATCCCAACCACACCATGGAATTAATGACTTAGAAAGCATGCCGTGTGTGTGTGTGTGTGTGTGGGCGGGGGGGGGCGCTTTCTCTTACTCTCTCTCTCCAGTGAGTGAACACACCCTCTGTTTTTTTAAGAAATAAATCTAGTGGAGGAAAGAACTACAGATGTAATGCAAATGGCAAGAGAATTAGCTTAGAAGAGGGGCCTGAAGATATGATGGAGTTGCTGCAATCTCATGATAAAGCTCTAACGGATGAGAAGTTGCTTCTTATGGATAAGCAAAGCACATGACTTCCTGTATCGCAAAAAGAGTCAGGATGGCTGGTTTAGCCTGGCTCCCTCACATCTTACCTTATCATGTTTGAAGGCCACAGAGTAAACAACTTACGTTAGTAGTAGTACTGCACTTGCATGCTTATTGTGTAATTATGACTTTGGTGTTTTATGCCATTGACTACACGCATGTGCAACAATTTGGTTTTGGCAATGATCCACTATTGTCTGCAGCCCTTCTATGAGAAACGAGCATCTGGTCAGTCCTGCTCTGCCCTGCTAGCTAGCCCTGCTCAGCTTGGCTTGGTTCAGACTGGTGAGCCCTGGTGGCCTTGACTTGGCTCAGCCTTGGCTCAGCTTGACTCAGCTCAGCTCTGTGCTGTGAGCTCCTTGAAGAGGGAAGCCACTTTGTGAGTGTTTTCCATGCATTTTTCTAGCTCCAAGAGGGAGAAAGTGTTTATGAGCATTGCTATGAGCTTTGTGAGCCTACTAGGAGTTATGTGAGCTCCCACTGAACTCAGCCAATAAACAACGGGACATCAGTGCCTTGCATCTTTTTCCAACTCCCTGCGTCTCTGTTTGAGCCACCTTTCAGAGGTGGAAAGAACCTCGCAAAACATTTCCTAAGACAGAATCTACTTCTTGTGAAGATGCTATGAACGTTGCTGATGTGACAACAAATAATTTACATTATGCAAATTTAGTTGATAAAATAGCAATGCTGTCTGAGAGGACTGACTTCAATTTTCTGCTTATTTATAAAAAATTAGAAATTTATCTAGCTCATGGTTTTGGAGGTTCAAGGTCAAGTGGCTACATCTGGTGAGGCTCTTCTTATCTCACACATAGGAAAGCAAACAGGAACACAGGTACTTGTAAGATATTTTCCAAGAACTGCAAAAAAACTGAGTACTTGTACTTTACCAATACACGCGAAAGAGTCACCAGTAGGCAGCTTAAGGTGCTTCTAGTCATTGCAGTCATTCCAAGAAAGTATACATTATTACTGACCTAGAAGAAAATGAATAGGTTAGTCAGACTGAGCAATCACAGGGACACGGTGAACTAGAACACGATGAGCCCTGTTCGTCCTGTGACGTAAACCAATCCTGCAATACACGTGGGATTCAAGGAAGCAGAGGCACTCTGGAGAGCCCTAGGGACCAGTGAGTAGTAAGCTTTCTAGACAACTCTCCACACTTGCTCAGTAAAAAGAGGGAGCAGAGGTAAAGGGTAAACGATCACAGCTACTTATTTAGTGCTGTGTGTGCACAGTGGCAACCTCTAACAAACTTTAAGCAAAATCTCTTTCCCAATCTGTGGCCTATTTTTTGCTTTTCTACCGTGCTTATTTTAAAACCTAAACTGATGAGGGACCAGCAGTTGCGTAATGGCTATGTCGCTGAACTCCCATGTAATCGACCACAGTTCAAGTCCTGGACCTAGTGGCTTAAACTTACACCGGGCGCATGTGCGTGTGTGCCCAAGATCCTGAGAGGAGAATGAAGGAGAAGGGATTGCGTTATGTCCATATCCCCTGGGGGGCGATTTCTCGCTTTCTATCTCTCTGTTTCTCTCTGTCTTTCTGGTGAGTGCATGCGCCCTATAGCAAAAAACCTCTCCAAAAAAAAAAAAAAAAAAACCTAAACTGATGAGCTAAGCATGAGTCAATATCTGTGAACCCCAAACCATCCATTAAATGGAGACTTGCTATTCAGCAAAAAAGCACTGTTAATAGTAAACATCCTTAGAATCCCATCCTTTCTGGAATTTGAACTTTTTTATTGGAATTTATTATATTCTCCCGTGTCCGCTCTGTATGTCTGAAAGTAACTCGGAGCAGCACGTGTAAAACGTTGGTGTATGTGTGATCACCTGGGGATCCTGTCTGGTTGTGATCAGTCGGTCCGGGTGGGGCCCTAGGAGTCAGTGTTTCCACCCAGCTCCCACGTGGTGATGATGCTGTTAGTTTCCAGACTCTGTGTTGTGTAACAAGGTCATGTAGAATATATTTATATATATATATATCCACATATATATGTATATCTATATCTACATATCTATCTATATATATTTTAAATTATACTGTACTCATAGGAAAGGTATAAATCTCAACAAATGGAAAGTTACTTTATAAAAAAGATACTATTTTGGGGACCAGCTGTTAGTGTAATGGCTATGTCACTGGACTCTCATGTAGTCGTGTCCCAGACCCGGTGGCTTAAAACTCACACTGGGCGCGTGTGCATGCGTTCCCAAGATCCCAAGAGGAGAATGGGGGAGAAGGGATTGCGGCGAGGCCATCCCCCCAGGGGATGATTTCTCGCTTTCTGTCTCTCTGTCTCTCTCTTGTCTGGCGAGCGCACGTGCCCTATAGCAAAAACCTCTTAAAAAAAAAAGACATTATTTTGCCGTTTTTTAAAGAGTTATTTATTTATGTAATTCCATTTGTTATTATTATTTTTTAATTTGACCATATAGAGACAGAAAGAGAGAGAGAGAGAAAGTGAGAAAGCAAGCCACCAGGTCCAGGACTCGAACCATGGTCAGCCATGTGGGGATCCAGCGCCTTTACCCACCACATCACCTACTGGTCCCTGGTTCTTAAGACCTGTACTCAGTGGTGCCATATACAGACATGCAGGGACAAGCTGACTCTGAAATCCAGCTGGGCTCTCTCATCAGGCAGAGTTATATCTGCCCACGAAGAAGTCCTCCAGGATAGGTCTACGTCTGCCCAAGAAGAGGCACCCTTCTCTAATTTGACCAAAGACACTTCATGGGTTGTGGATCTCATAGCAATTTTTAGTTTAGAGGGAAGAAAGAAGGAATTTATCATCTTTGAAAAGAAAAGAAAATAGCCTTTTAAAGAATACTGTTTTTTTTAACTGTCACAAATAGGACTTTTTATTTTTCACTATTAAAAGTCTGAACTTTAAACAGATTCTTGGACCGGTGGTTCATATCCATCAGCTCGTTCAACTCTGGCGCCCATCTCATCCCCAATAGCTTTTCCAGAGCTACTGCCTTCACCATGAAGCTCCGTGAGTTTTCCCAGTTCACACTTGGGCTTCTGGTGGAGAGGGTAGATGGGCTGGCAGGCCTTTTCTCTGTCTTTTCCAATGCTGTCTGGAATCAGTTTATTGACCACTTCTTTGCAGTCATTTGTCTGCACCTCCCAGGTCATGATTTCCATCATCTTTTTCTGAATTTGGCAGACCTGCTGATGCTGGACATGAGAGGTCTTCCATATCTGATTGTTGTATTTTTTAATAAACCCAACGCAGAAGAGACGAAACAAATAACCATCGGTAGTCTTGACATCAACATGAGCTTCAGTCATGGTTTGCCATTTTTTGACCATTTTGTCACCGGTGAGATCCATGCCATGGAAGTTAGTCAGGCAGTTTTTGCCCTGAACGTCCTCAGTAATTAGCTTGAATTTTCTAAATGCGACTTGATCATTCTGCAGATCTACAAAGCTCACTTCAAACACCCGGCCCTTAAGGCCGTCAGATGCAATTTTGGTTCCTTGAGTCCTGGTAACTAGTATTTTTCCCAGTATGTCTTATGTTGAACATAGCAGGTGCTTTCACATCATACTAATCTTTTTTAGAACATGGATCAACCACTTTCTTCTTGGCTCCCTTTTTGCTGCCTTTCGTAAGGCGCTTATTCTTGCCAACCACCACGGTGCTACTCAGAGAGCCAAAAGACTAAAGAATAAAAATTTTGTAAAGTGCATTTATCCGTTCCATGAGACAGAGATAACGGGAGAGACAGAGATATGAGCACCTCAAACACTGCAATCCAGCCCCAGTCTCAGCTGGCCTGGGTCCCAGGCACCTGCACACACACCCAGCAGCTCAGGGAGATCCCACGATGCAAACCCAGGACCTTTCCCATGTGTGTCTGTTGTGTTACCACGGTGCCACCACCTGGCCCTGAAATAATATTTTACTTATTTTACCCTTAGCATCTGATCTGCATTTTTGAGCAATAAATATACTTTACCCCTCTAGAAGGTGCAAAATTTTCAAAGAACAGCATTAACAAACAGAAGCCCTCAAGAGATTGGATTAGTAAACAACAAAAACATTCTACCTTTTTAAGTGCCAGCATACTAAATTATACTTTCATCTCCCAAAAGCTGTTTGCCTAAACAAAAATGAAATGACATGCTAAAGCAATTTCACAGTTTACTGTTTTTCTTACAAAGAAACTTCTTTAGAAACACACAATCAATTTGTTTCTACATACTGGGTCTCTGTGTGTGCATGTCCTGATTTCAAAAAGGATTTAATTTAGATTAAAATAAAAAATATACCAATAGGGTCATAAACTGTTAATCTACTACAAGAGATAAAAACAAAGGAATGAATAAAAAAGAGGTGAAAATTATTTTCATAAACCTTGGCTAAATAAAAGTGAGAATTCTAGCTTCAAGACAGTAGAGTGAACCTATCAAACGCTAGATTCGCCTGCAAGACTATATATGTGTGTGTGGATATTCTTAAACTTGAGCCTCTGCAAGGGCTGGGATGTTGTCATAGATGAGGAGAAAAGCAGATTGTGAGTTAAATATTTCTGGTAAGCTTCCCCAAGTGACCTTAAAAGAAAGAAACCTAAAGCTTCAAGATCCCTAAAATGTATTATGATCGATTTTATTGTGATTAACTTAACAAAATAAGCAATTTTGTATTGCATTTCTTAAAGGGGGCACTCAAATTTTAGAGTGTTAAGACCCACAAATCTTGTGTGGCCCTACATCAGCGACAAAGGGAAATATCACACCCATGTTACAAGTAAGTATAGGTGATTACAAAGACAAACAAAAAACAGATTAGAGATATAGTTTTTAATTTGCTATAGAGCATGTGTTCTCACCAGAAAGAGACAGAGACATAGCGAGGAGAGAAAAGCACCCCCTACGGGGGTATAGGCATGCCTCAATCCCTTTGTTTCCGTCTCTCCACCCCTTCTGGATTAAAGGCACACACACACATGTGCCCAGTGTGTTTTTCAAGTCACTAGGTCTGGGACTTGAGTCACATGGCCTGCCAAAGAGGATCCAGTTCCCTTAATCAGTAGGCTACAGGGATGGCCTAAGGTTAGAGGGCTTGAATATAAAAATTTAAAACAATTGAATAAAAAAATAGATCTATCAGGTTATTGGGAAAGCCATGACGTTGTTTCCTATGTTTTTCTAGGCAAAAATGCGTCATGACTTTGCTGACGACCTAGTAGATGAAGAGTACTTTAGTGGGCTGGAGGGTACAGGAAAGAATTTTTCCAGAATTCTATGCAGATGAAAATGTAAGAGAAAAGCTGAGAGACTTGGAGAAAATATCTACTTCATGGGCTTTTTGAAGACAGCATAGGGGACCAGCAGGTGGCATGGTGGTTAAGGTACTAGACATTCCCACATGGCTGAGTCCTGGACCTGGTGGCTTGCTTTCTTATTTTGTCTCTATGTCTTTCTCTCTGTCTCTCTTTCTGTCTGTGTGTGTGGTCAAATTTTTAAAATTAATGGATAAATTTTAAAATTAAATAATTCTTTACAAAAAGAAGACGGCATAGAGCAACATGGGAAGGAGTAATGACTAAGAATTTCCCAAGGGCAGCCACAGTTTTACAGCAATAATGCAACACTCTGTGATGCAGAAGTCACAGGGGAAGGCCCCAGGCTTGCATCCCCAGGTCTCCTTGTACATGTTGGACACATGCAGGTCCTGCAATCTAGGCCGGCCAAGGCTGAGGTGGACTGTGGCGTGAAGATCCTGTTGTGGGTGACTATCTCTCTCTCATGGAAGAAATAAATAAATACATTTTTTTGGTAAGAAAAATAATTTTCTAAGATCAAAGAAGGCATAAATTCTAAAATTGAAATGGCCAATTGAGTATGAGAGGTTAAGAAGAAAAAACAGAGCTGGCAGGTGGTGTAGAGGTTAAGGTGGCTGGATTCCACATGACTGGCTGCATGGTTCAAGTCCTGGACCTAGCAGCTTGAAAAATCACTAGGGTGTGGGTGTGCATGCTCAGAATCCTGAGAGGAGAATGGAGGAGAAGACATGGTGGCATGATCATCTCTCTGGGGAAAGATTTTTCAATTTCCTTTGTCTCTCTGGCAAGCGCACACACAGTATAGCAAACTAAAACCAAAAAACAATGACTTTTAAATGTAAGTGCTGAAATTTCAGAATACCAAGGATTAAAGTTCCAAAATGGCTAAAGAAGATTACTTTGCTAGAAACAGAATCAAATCAATACTTGGCATCTGCTCAGTAGCCCTGAAGGCAAAAAGTAACTTCAAGAACTGAAAGTAAAATAATGAAACCTAGAAATATATATTCCAGAAAAATAGCCAAATTTAAGGACAAAACAAAGACACTAAGTATCCAAGAACTCAGAAAGTTTACCACCTACCTACCTTCTCTGAAAGGTGTGCTCTAGCATGAACAGGAGACGTGATATACAAGGATCGATGGTGAGTCAAAAAGCTTAATCCAGTGTGCTGTTGTCTGAATAAATGCTGATTGCAGATTAATATTATTATATTTAATCTGAATTATAATTAATAATTAATAACACTATAAATGTAGTATAAATATTATAGTTACTAAAGTGATTAATTATATTTATATTGATTGTGGTAATTAATATTATATTTTACATTAATATTATATTTAATATTCTCAATAAGATTAAAAAGGAGAAAGGGGCCGGCAGGTGGTGTGGTGGTTAAAGGCACCAAATTCCGACATGGCAGACTGAGGTTTGAGTCCTGGACCTGGTGGCTTGCTTTCTCACTTTCTTTTTCTCTCTCTCTCTGTCTCTGGTCAAATTAAAAAAAAAAACCTAATAATAATAATAGCAAATGGAATTAAATAAATAAACAGTAATTCTTTTTGAAAAATGGAGAAAGATTTTGGGGGTTAACCTATAGAAAGTAGAATGAAACAAAAGAGTACTTAGGATCTTATTTTGATAAGCAGAAATTGGTGCTGGCTAACTATAAATGTTAGAAAGAAGTAAGTTTAGGGCCAGCCTGTAGCATGGTGGTTCAGGAGAATGGATCCCACATGCCTGACTGCACGGTTTGAGTTCAGACCCAGCAGCTTGAGAAACAAGCTGGGTACGTGTGCATACGTGCCCAGAATCCTGAAAGGAGAAATGGAGATGGGATTGTAACATGACAATTTCCCATGGAGGGTACTTTATCGCTCTTGCTCTTTCTCCAGCAAATGCATTCACCTCTAGCAAAAAAAAAAAAAAAAAAAAAAAAAAAAAAAACAAAAAA